>NC_063174.1:56431973-56731973 GCF_023159225.1 Perognathus longimembris pacificus | reverse complement strand
GTATATCTCTGTACATAGTGATTTTTTTCCTTATAACATCATAAATTTCCAATGACATGGTGGTTCTTTCTGTGAGATACTGCTTTACGCTTACTAGGTATATTATAGCAAAACCTTTTTTTCTCCAAAAGCAGGCCATTTTATATTTTTGTGATTATAGATTTTATACTTCTTGAACATTGTTGATGAACCTGTTTTGGGATATAATCCTCCAACTTCATTTACAACTTTTCATGTTCATCTTTGGAGCTGTGCGCTTGATTACAGGTAAGATCACAATGAATCATGCACTAAGCTTTAAACTTACTCATTGTGGTGGTATTTATCTGTAAGCCCACTACTTGGGAGGCTGAGGCAGAACATTGCAAATTTAAGGGCCACCTGGTATATCTAGCAGAAACCCTCCTCTCAAAAAAAAACAAAACCCCAAACAAAAAGGCTCATATGTTTTTTTAAAAGAAAGTTTCTGTTGTGTCATCAAACTGATACTCTTGTTTCTTTTTGCTATTAGGCCTCTTTATTTGCCAATTCGATCTCTTCTTACTGTTGAAACATTCAGCATTTCTAGTAGCGTTGCATTGGATAAATCTTCTTCTACTCTCAGGTACCTGCTACACTTCATTATAAACATAACAGTCTAAAGCTGTTCAAATTAACTGATGCTTACTTAAGTCATTTTATTCATATCTCCAGTTTTTGTTAAAGTCAGCAATATTCTATTAATTATCATGTCCTTTTTTCTAAATTACTCAAGTTTTCTTTCTTGGGTAACATCCTCTGAATTATTTTATCATTTTATTTCACTTTTAGGGAGGAATTTGTCCTTAAAATTCTTTTTTTTTTTTTTTTTTTTTTTTTTGTGGCCAGTCCTGGGCCTTGAACTCAGGGCTTGAGTACTGTCCCTGGCTTCCTTTTGCTCAAGGCTAGCACTCTGCCACTTGAGCCACAGCGCCACTTCTGGCCGTTTTCTATATATGTGGTGCTGGGGAATCGAACCCAGGGCTTCATGTATACGAGGCAAGCACTCTTGCCACTAGGCCATATTCCCAGCCCCTTAAAATTCTTAATTTGCCTTTGGTAAATTAGTCAATAGATAATAATAGTTAATTTGCCCTTGGTTAATTATCTAGTAGTTAAGTTAGTACACTTTATTTTTGTATCTTAAACCTTATCTCCAGTTAATCACAGAAAAAGCTGCAAGTGGTGCTACGTTTCAAGTGGTAGAGTGCTAGCCTTGAGCAAAAGGAGCTTAGAGTTGCCCACCCAGGCCCAGAGTTTAAGTCCTAGGACTGGCAAACAAAAACAAAAACCTCTTGAAATTAGGCATCAATTAAAAAAACAACAAACCTGCCAAACATGTAGAATTAATTTGAGTAAATGATTACTTTTTTTTACACCAGTTGAAGAACAGTGTTTATAGCACTCATAAGCAGTGGCTTTTTAAAACATGTTAGATGGCGTTTATATTGGAAATTGCATGTAATTTTTTATTTTAATTAATTTTTTTTTGTCAGTCATGGGGCTTGAACTCTGGGCCTGGGTGCTACCCCTGAGCTCTTCAGTTCAAGGCTAGTGCTCTACCACTTGAGCCATGGCGCCATTTCCTGCATGCAGTTTTTTAATTTAGAGAATATTTGTTTCTCTAATCAAACCCACATATATACAACCTTGCATATTTAATATAATGCATTAACTCCTATGCTGCATGTGATGTTAATGGTACAGAGGTTTGATCTTAGGTCCTTTTGCTTGCTAGGCAGGCCTGACCTGTGCCACGCCCCCAGCTAGAAACTGTGTATGATTATAATAACGTTTGTATCAGAAGGAATGGTGCACTTAAGTACACAGTGATCACATGGCATATATCCAAAATTTAGTTTTTTGGTTTGTTTTTCAGAATTATCATGGATGAGGCTGCTTTACATCTGTCTGACAAATGTAATACTGTCACAATAAATCTGAATAGAGGTGAGATTTAAACAAATTCTGAAGCAAGTTAATGCTGCTGTATTTTTTGTGTAAACATTTTAAAGTACTTGAACTGAGTATTCAGTATATTTTTGGATACTAGTTTTTCCTTTTGAAATTGTAATAATATCTCATAATTTTAGCCAAGTACATCAAAATACTTGAACTCTACTTAGTGTAAGGTAGTTTCTAGCCAGAATAAACAGAATTTTTGGCTAGAAATTATAGTGAATTTGTGTGTTCTCTTATATTATAGATATTTCACAATACATTTTAAAGAAATGCTAATTTTATTCAGTGTTGGTTGGATAAGCACTTTTAAAAGCTGTATTCCTTTTATTAATTATTTTAAAACTTTTAGATTATGTTCGTGTGATGGACATGGGACTTTTAGAATTAACCATAACTGCCGTGAAGTCGGATTCTGATGGAGAGCAAGTAAGTGATTTAAAAAAAATAGGGGGGAAAAAGCAATTTGAATTTATTTTGGCCAGTCCTAGGGTTAGAACTCAAGGGTTGGGCTTTGTTCCGCTTTTTCACTCCAGGCTAGCACTTTACCACATGAGCCACAGCTCCACTTATGGCTTTTGTTGGAGGTGAGGGTAACTCGTGAACTTTCTTGCCTGGGCTGGCTTTGATTCTATGATCTCAGTCTCTTGGATTGCTAGGATTACAGGATTAAGCCACTGGTACCTAGCTAAATCTTAGTTTTTGAGAGAGACTGTAAAATTGGCTGGGAATGTGGCTTAGTAGTAGAATGCTTGCCTAGCATGAATAAAGCCCTGGGTTTGATTCCTTAGTGCCACATAAACAGAAAAAGCCAGAAGTAGTGCTGGGGCTCAAGTGGTAGAGCACTAGCATTGAGCGCAGAAAAACCAGGGACAGAGCCTATGCCCTGAATTGAAGCCCCAGGACTGGCTTACCTAATTTTGGTCAGAAATTGACAAAGTATTTAAACAAAGTTATAAAATATTTATTCTTATAACAAATGATTATGCATTTTATTGAATGAATACCTACACAAAAACAATTTCTGTCCCTTGTTTAGAAAACATTTTCTTGTGTTCCATTCAGACTGAGCCTCGCTTTGAATTACATTGTTCTAGTGACATTGTCCATGTCAGAACATGCTCGGACTCTTGTGCTGCATTGATGAATCTCATTCAATACATTGCAAGTTATGGTGACTTACAGGCACCTAACAAAGCAGAGATGAAGACAGGAGCCCCTCAGAGAAAGCCCAAGGTACAGTCAGCAGTATTAGTCCCTCTGTCCTTGACATGAGAGTGGTGTGTCTGTGTGTACTGTCTTGACTGTCTTCACCGACACTCATGAGAAACTTGAAAAGTCAGTTCTTTACCTTCTGAATGATTAGTCTGGAAGGGTGATTCCCTTGACATTGTAGAAAATTGAGTAAGTGCTGTTTTTGTTATTGTTTTGTGTTTGGCTGTAGGTAGATTCCAGTGGTCGGTTGTCTTCACGCGGTCCAGTTCTTCCTGAAGCAGATCAACAGATTTTACGAGATCTGATGAGCGATGCTATGGAGGAGATTGACATACAACAAGCTCCTTCATCTGTAAAACCACAGGCTAATGGTAAAACCAGGGATTTTCTCTGTGAGCACTGATGTCATAGAGACGTTTAAGTTTTCTGTATTCTTCTATAAGTAGTAAAGAAAAGGCACATCTGTATTTTGATGGATATGTATTAGCTAATCAGATTATTTTTATTGAACGCTTAGTAGATAAATAACATTGACTACAATGATGTGGGTTACAACAGGGTGAGAGACAAAACTTGTTTTCTGGGAGCTCACAGCCAGAAAACAAAATGGCACTAAATTGATGCTGTCACTTAGAATGATCGAAAAGCAACATAAACACCTTGACTTGTGGTATATACACTCTGAACTGTTTTTGTTTTTGTTTTTGTTTTGTTGTTGTTGTTGTTTTGCCAGTCATGGGCCTTGGACTCAGGGCCTGAGCACTGTCCCTAGCTTCTTTTTGCTCAAGGCTAGCACTCTGCCACTTGAGCCACAGGGCCACTTTTGGCTGTTTTCTATGTATGTGGTGCTGGGGAATTGAACCCAAGCCTTCATGTATAAGAGGCAAGCACTCTTGCCACTAGGCCATATTCCCAGCCCCTGAACTGTTTTTTGTTTTGTTTTGTTTTGTTTTTGTATTTTTCTGTTGATTGTAGAGCTTGAACTCACAGCGGGGCTCCTATCCCTGAGCTCTTTTGCTCAAGACTAGTGCTTGGATTGGCTTTTAAGAGGGGGTAGAAATACATATATTTAATTTTTATTTGCTTGTTTGTTTATTGCCAGTCCTGGGGCTTGAACTCTGGTCCTGAGTGGTATCCCTGAGCTTCTTTTGCTCAAGATGAATGCTCTTCTTCTTGAGCCACAGTGCCACTTTCAGCTTTTTGAAGTAGTTTGTTAAAGAGTCTCACAGTTTCCTGCCCAGGCTGGCTTTGATCTGCGATCCTCAGATCTCAGCCTCCTAAGTATCTGCGATTACAGGCATGAACCACACTTGGCTGTCTACATATTTTGAAACATAGATTTTCAAAATTAGTTTCTCTAAATGGATGGATAAATCTATTTCTATATGTTATGAAATCTTAATTTTTAATATTTTCTGATATTGTAAGAATTTAGCATTAAATGTTGCTTTTATTCTAATTTAAGATACATCTTAACTAAAATTAAACTGGAAGTTCTCCTATGTACTGTGTACTACCTGATTTGTGCTATCTCCTACGCACTACCTCATTCGGGATAAATAGCCATTGTATTTTACATGGAAGGAATATTTAACAACTATTGAGTAGCTTCAGTGGAGAGGATTTCTTTCCTAAGCACTAGACACTTGTGAGGATATATAGGCCTGAAGTGCTGCCACAGAAGAGTTTAAAGTGTTTGTGAGGGGCTGGGAATATGGCCTAGTGGCTAGAGTGCTTGCCTCGTATACATGAGGCCCCTGGGTTCGATTCCTCAGCACCACATACAGAAAATGGCCAGAAGTGGCGCTGTGGCTCAAGTGGCAGAGTGCTAGCCTTGAGCAAAAAAGAAGCCAGAGACAGTGCTCAGGCCCTGAGTTCATGGCCCAGGACTGGCCCCCCCCCCCAAAAAAAAAAATGTTTGTGAGCCTCTCTCCCCCTTTCCCCCCACCCCCATTCCATCTTGGGCCTTGAACTCTATGCCTGGGCACTGTTCCTGAGCTCCTATTGTTCAAGGCTACCACTCTACTACTTGAACCACAGTGTCACTTCCAGATTTTTCCTTCCTCTCACACAAGCAGAGGCTTCTGACAATTTTAGGTGAGGCTTTGCTTAGAGATAATATGTTATAAAGCAAGTACTCTTATCACTGGGCCATATTCCCAGCCCCTTAGAGATAACATGTTTTTCCTCATTTTACATTATTGCACAAGAGGTTTCTTTCAAGATTGAACTCTACAGATACTTTTGGTTTCTTCCAGAAACTTCTTTCACAGGACAGAGATGAAGTTCTGGCCAATCTTAGCCTCCTGAATAGTTAGGATTATTGCCGTGAGGCACTTGCTTCCCACATTAAATTATTGTCCTTTTTTTTTGCCAGTCCTGGGGCTTGAACTCAGTGCTATTCTAGAGTTTCAAGGCTAGTTCTTCACTATTTGAGACACAGTACCACTTCTGGCTTTTTCTGAGTAGTTTATTGGAGATAAGGGTCTCATGGACATTTTCCTGCCCAGGCTGTCTTTGGACTTCACTCCTCAGATTTCAGCCTCCTCAGTAGTTAGGATTATGGTGGCATGAGCCACCAGCGCCCAGAAAATCATTGTCTTTTCATTGGTGGTATTTGATGTATTTCTGCCTCTTGTTTCTGGGTAAGTTACTTGAGCTCTCGAGTCTCAGATTCATAGGGTTATTTGTAAGGTCCACTCCTGGAAGGGCTTCATGCAGATATCCCCCACCTGTATAAGTCTGTGCCCAATACCTGAGTTACCTGGGTAACTGGTGCACCTGGAGGCAGTTACCTCCTTCTCTGAGGGCACATCAGTGAGTGTAGAAGGCATTCCAAAGGGGTTTCCTGCTTAGGGTGTGAGTTGAAGCACCACATTAGAATTGTGGGAGGAAATCAATTTGGTGAGTCAATGAGAACTTACTGATGGAAGCAGTGTCCCCAGCTTTGGAGGCGACCAGGTCCTGGGATTGAGAAGTTCTTTGATGTGATACTACATCTAGAAAGAGCGACAGAGAACCTGTAGATCAGTTTCACTCACTAGAGTGACATGGATGTAGATGTAGAGACCAGCAGTGGTGTTGGTGAAAAGTCTAACGTGGCGTCTTGCAGCAGTTTGGCTCGGGAAAGAGGGCCATCAGGACTGGGGATATTTCTCAGAAAAAAGGAGAAAAACAGAGGGGAATTCTGCCTGTCCTGACTCAAAGCCCTATCCGAGTCACTGTACCAGATGTAAGATTTACCAGAACAGAAATCAGCCCCATGATTCAGGCAGCAAGGAGTTTATTGGGGGGAAAGCAAACTGCCAGCCCATGCAAGATGGAGGTGTGGGGAGACAGAGAGGGGAAGGAAGAAGGGAAAAAGAGAGAAAAGGAAAGAGAGTGGGGACTGTTGAGCCGGATTATATAGGGAAAGGTGGGAGGTATTGCCAGGTGGATTGGATGTACCCTCAGAGAAGAAGAAGGTAACTGCCTCCAGGTTGTGCCAGTTACCTAGGTAACTCAGGTACTGGGTTCAGACTTAAACAGGTGGGGGACATCTGCATGGAGTCTTCTCAGGGGTGGACCTTACATTATTGTAAGGAATATTAAAACATTTACCATAATCGTATCTAACATGCTTTTTAGGTACTTAAATGAAGGATTACTGTTGTCAAAATGTGCCAAAATGTTGCAATCCTTTTTATCTAGGTGTTATGGAAGAAAAGTCTCAGATTCAGGAACCATGTTGTTCAGATCTCTTCCTGTTCCCAGATGAGAGTGGGAATGTGTCACAGGAGCCTGGCCCCACTTACCCCTCCTTCACTCACCACTTGATTAGCGATGCAATGACGGGTGTACCTACTGAAAATGATGACTTTTGCATCCTTTTTGCACCAAAAGCAGCTATCCAGGTGACAATTTCATAACATTAGTGAGACCTTAAAATAATGTTAAAACTTAGATCGACCTGAGGTATCCAGAGAATATTCTTCAGATTTCATTAGCCTCTGAAATGCATTTCAGAATTATTTTGATGCTTTGTAAATTTTCTCACACTTTACTGTTTCCATGACACTCTCTGAGAGATTCGGAGAAGAATGCTCTACATTTGTACAATTTCTCAAGTAGATAATTGAACTGAAATGGTATTGTATGTAGCAAGAGAAATCTAAGGATAGTGAAATTAAAGGATAGTAAGATACCCTACATAGTGGTTAGTCTAAACACTGAGAAAGATAAAATACAGGTGAAGGCTGATAGTCGAGATGCATGCATGCACGCGCGCGCGCGCACACACACACACACGAACACACACACTCAGAGTTGTCCTCTAAGTTGTGTACTAAATTCTGAGAACTTTCTGCTTAAATTTTTTGGTTTGGAATGTAGGATTGATGACTTCCCCGCCATCATCACCCACAGACATACACTGTGTAAACTATTAAAAATCCTCATGGGATGATTTATACAGAACACAGTTTGATTTATGTTAGTATTCTATGTGATGATTCATTTCAGAAATTATTGACCCATTTTATATGTTAGAATTATTTAAAAAGGAATATAATAGACTGAAAAATATTGAGATATGACTAGTGGTTTGTAGTGAGATGAGAGTAAGTGTTGCCTTTTGGTTTATTTTAGGAGAAGGAAGAAGAACCAGTTATAAAAATCATGGTTAATGATGCGATTGTGATAAGAGACAATTATTTTAGTCTGCCCATTAAGAAGACAGATACAAGCAAAGCCCCGTTGCACTTCCCCATTCCTGTAATTCGGTATGTGGTTAAAGAAGTCTCTCTTGTGTGGCACCTTTATGGAGGCAAGGACTTTGGAACAATGCCCCCTTCTTCCCCAGCTAAAAGTTACATGTAAGTTAACTTCTATGCAAGTTTATTTGGTAGGCCAATATACTTACGTAGATACATAGAATTTTTCTTTAGAATTAGTACATTAGTATTAAAAACTGTACAGTATAAATGTCACTTAAAGTTACCCCTTTGTGTATTTCTTTGCATTGTTTATATACTTACTAAAATGTTGATTTATGATTTTTACTTTAAAAGTTTCATATATTTACCATATGTCTCTTGACAAAAATGAGCAAGACCTAATCCTTTTCCTCTCCAAAAGGCAAGAGTCATGTGACTGAGGGAAATGTAGTGAAATGGGTGTGTAGGAGCATTCATGCTCTAAGCAGAGCTCCACAAGTACTTAACAGACACATGCAGTGTTCTGTAATATAAGAGAATTCGGCAGACAGGCATAGTCACAGTGGGAAAATAGTCTTATGGGGGTATAGCACAAAGACTTGTTGGAGCAGTGACATTTGACACAAAAGCTCAGCATTTAAATGTTTCTACTTAATATTTTCTACTTAGTTACTTTAGAACTTGACTAGTTCTTTTTCTGTAGGATTTCTAGAACTTGAGCTCTGACCAAAAAAGATTTCTTAGGCAACAAAAAAGTTATAAAAAGGAGTCATTGCCAACTATGTGCTTTGATAGGGACTTTAGCAGTATAATTAGATTTTCCTGTAGCTCTAAGTATTTAGCAAGCAAATTACTGCAAGGGTAGTAAAAATAAGAAAAGAAAATGTAAGTTTTCAATGTCTCAAAAATATAACTGATGATTTTGATTTATAGCAATGTCTCTTTTTGTCTTACTATTTTTCTTGATGTCACTCATTAAATATCTTTTGAGCAGTCTTTTATCTTTTTCATTTTTAGAAGTCCTCATAGTTCTCCTTCTCACACACCCACAAGGCATGGACGTAATGCAGTATATGGGGGAAAGGGCAGGAACCATGACTTCTTAATGGAAATACAGTTAAGCAAGGTAAGATGGGGCTATAAAAGGAAAAATCTAAAGTTGGTGCATTGTAAACCCTCACCCATGCATGGGTCTTAGACTAGAGAAGTGCAAAGATTTTGTATGAAATTCTTACCTCTATTCTTTTATGTTATAAAATCTCAGAGGGCTGGGGATATAGCCTAGTGGCAAGAGTGCCTGCCTCGGATACACGAGGCCCTAGGTTCGATTCCCCAGCACCACATATACAGAAAACGGCCAGAAGTGGCGCTGTGGCTCAAGTGGCAGAGTGCTAGCCTTGAGCGGGAAGAAGCCAGGGACAGTGCTCAGGCCCTGAGTCCAAGGCCCACGACTGGCCCAAAAAAAAAAAAAAAAAAAATCTCAGACCATTTTTGTTTTTGTTCTCCCAGCCTACCCCTGGAGTACAAGTTCTTAAATTGAGTGAGCTCAGAATCCCTTGCAGGGCTTGCTAAGTATATGCTTTTGGGCCCCTGCCCAGCATTTCTGATTCAAAATATTCAGTTTAAGTGAGTTCCAAGGTGATGCTGATGCTCAAACTACTTTTCTCCCTGTTTTAGACCTGCCTTTGGATATATAATGAGTCCTTTGCGACCATCCAGAGGCAATAGGCCAGGCCACTGCTGACTTTATACACACTGACTTCATTCTGAGCTGTCCTAATACCATATTTTAGAGTAGTTGCCATGGCAATATTGTTGTCATGATGGTTCTGTGTATTTAATTTTATCTTTGTCTCTTTTGGAGCTTGAACTTTTCTCCATTGACTCATTTTCATGCAGTTTCATGGGTTGACATATATATAGTCTTTGTCTTCTAGTTGAGGATTTTGCTTAAAAAGGCTACTGGATTTTGTTAGTGTCAAGTAAGAAATGTTAGCTGAGTTTATTCCTGTAAAAATAGGCTCACCTACAGATATGAATGAGTGGACAAGTGAAAATAAGTGAGAGAATGAATACACAAAGAAATGTCATGTTCCTTTGTTCTTCCAAAGTGGAATTTAAAGTTAAAGAAAGTGATGATTGACATGTTTCAAGTGGATGTAAAGATTCCTCTGTTTTTCCTTGTTTGTTAAGGTGAAATTTCAGCATGAAGTCTACCCCTCATGCAAACCAGAATGTGATTCTAGCCTCTTAGAACACCCAGTCTCTCGGCAGGTATTCATTGTTCAGGATCTTGAAATTCGAGATCGGTTGGCAACATCACAAATGAATAAATTTCTGTACCTGTATTGCAGCAAAGAAATGCCTCGAAAAGCTCATTCCAACATGGTAAGAATTAAACACTCACTTTTTTTTGGTATTTATGTTTTTAGAAGAGTATTTTTACTGTACCAAACTGCAGGAGAATTAGAATGGGAAATGATGAACAATATTTTCTCTGTTTTTATTTGTACCCATCCTGGGCACTGTTCCTGAGCTTGTTTGCCAAGGGTAGCACTCTGCCACTTGAGCCACAGCTCCATTTCTGGTTCTTTTTGGTACTTAATTAAACATAAGAGTCTCATGGACTTTCTTTCCTGGACAGGCTTTGAACCATGATCCTCAGATCTCAGCCTCCTGAGTAGCTAAGATTACATGCATAAGCCTTCAATACTTGGCTAATTTCCTCTTTTTAATACAATAATTTATTTTTTAAAAAATCCTTTTAAATATTGCCAAAGTTTTACATTTAAGAGTCATTTTGCAGCTTGGCATGATGGTGCTTGTCTGCACTCCCCTCCCAGCACTCAGAGGCTGAGGTAGGAGGATCTTGAGTACCAGGTCAGCCTGTGCCAACTAGTGAGACTAGCTCAGAATAACAATAAAAGACCTGGTAGCATGGTGTAAGTGCTTGAGAGCCTGACTGCCAAGCCAAAGATGCTGAATTCAAACCCCAGTACTGCCCCCTCCCAATTAAAAAAAATAATAGTTTGAGTGTTTCATTGGTAGAGTTGTTGCCTAGCAAGCAAACACCTGAGTTAACTCCCATGCTGCCAAAAAAGAATATTTTGTGCATCATTATCACCGTTATTGCCAATATATTGATATCTGAGTGAAAACAGAAATCTAGTGAAAATAATTAGTTACTGAAAGTGTTCTATATTTCTGACACTTTCAAGTTTAGTAAGCTAGAAATGATTAGCTCAGAAATTTGAAGGGTCTTTATAGTAGTTGGAAGAGGGGCCTATGGATTAGCATCAAAGGTTCCACAAATCCTGCAAATACATTAGCGGTTGCAATTTTTTCTCTATAAACAGATTCCCCATCTACATGGGATTCCTGAGGGGGGCTCCTAAGAGGGGAAAGGGGCAAAATACTTCTTGTTTTATACAGTGTCTCATTCTGTAGCACAGACTGGTCTGTAACTTGCTGTGTAGCCCAAGCTAACCTCAAACATTTAATTTCTTTCTGTCTTTATTTTCTGTCCTCCCTCCCTCCCTCCCTTCCTCCCTCCCTTCCTTTTGTCCTTCCCTCCCTTCCTTCTTTGTTTCTGCCTTTCTTTCAAGTAGTAATTATGCCATTGGGGAAAAATGTTTTTCTATCTTACAGTTGACAATTAAAGCATTACATGTGCGACCAGAGTCTGGCAGGTCACCACAGGAATGCTGCTTGAGAGTATCATTAATGCCACTACGCCTCAACATTGACCAGGTTTGTAGTGGGGGATGATGCATGTAAGGATTAGGTACACACTGTACATCCATTGTAAAGGACCTGTCATAAAGTTCTGGTAAATAACACAAATTCACTAGACACTTTAGACCTATTAGACCTATCGTTGTTATTGATGTTATCCCATTTCCTACTCATTTTCTGTATAATAAGCAAAAATATACATACATGCTATTCATTCTCCAGTTTTTAGGGACTTACTCCTAATTCAGATACACATTTTCAGCAACTATTAAGGCACTCCTTATTGTGTTAAGTGACAAAAGGGATGGGATCTAAATCACAGCTTCTAGAAGAAAATTTTCTGCCCTGGGAAAAATGGCAGATTAATAAATGATTACTTAAAGAAGTAATATTTAGGTTTGAAAAGGCATGAGGAAAACTACTTTCATGTATTCAGACAAGCAGCCCATCAAATTCCTCTGGAGTTTGCTTTCATGTAGGGAACTGCTTAAAACTTAGTTGGTACCTCTTCAGAACTCTTACTTGAGGTGCCTTTAAGAGAATGCTTAGTGGAGTTACATTAATATATATTAATATTATATTAATATATGTAGTGGGATCAGATTTCAGTTCTGTAACTTCTACCACTTATATGGCCTTGTATCAGTTATATACTTCCCCAAATGTTAAGTTTTCTCATTTATAAAATGAGAGAAATGATAATATATGTGTCATAATTTTTAAATGAGTAATAGAGTAGCTTACGAAAAATACTTAGAGCCTGGCATGTTGTGCTAAGATAAGTAATGTTAACTTTTGTTACTGAGGCATATAACAGCTGGAGAGCATAATATTCTTAAGTAATCTGCTTTAAAATAACAAAGTCCGGGCTGGGAATATGGCCTAGAGGCAAGAGTGCTTGCCTCTTATACATGAAGCCCTGGGTTCGATTCCCCAGCACCACATATACAGAAAACGGCCAGAAGTGGCGCTGTGGCTCAAGTGGCAGAGTGCTAGCCTTGAGCAAAAAGAAGCCAGGGACAGTGCTCAGGCCCTGAGTCCAAGGCCCAGGACTGGGGACTGGCCAAAAAAAAAAAAAAAAAGTCCGTTTCTATACTTTATGTAGTTTTGAGCTCAGGTTTAGAGTATTTATTCACTTCTTTAATATTGTTTGCATATTATTCATTAGTTACTTAAGTAATAGTTGAATAAATAATCAATTGCAAGCAAGAAACATGTATTTTGAGAATGAAATTAAATGTTTATATTGTAAGCAGAATACAAGCTCTGTCTCAGAAAATGAACTCTGAAGTACAGCAGTGTAGTACATCCCATATATCAATGCTTGTAGCTTCTGAGCTGGGACAAGCTTTAGATTTATGCTTTCTCATTATGAGAATACTATCTCTTGATATCCATATTTTAATTTAGTTTACCCATATGTTGGCCTAGTAGAAAATAATGGAAGTATTTATGGGAAAGTATCTCTGTATATCTCCAGTGTAAGAAAGATTAAGATTCATCTTTATTGCGTTACTTTACCAAACTTGCCAAGCCCACTTTTCTTTAGTAGACTTCTTTAATATTGAATATAATTTCTTCTTTAGGGCTATAAATCATTATACTTCCAAGTGGGGAAATAATAATCCTAGAAGAAACAGAGAAATAAATGTATGGCTCCATTGGGGAAAAATGGAAAATGATATCCTAGGGCATTAAACCTTAGAAAATAAAGCCAGGTTAAAAGTAGGTGCTTTATTGAAGTGGCTTACTAATAGAAAAAAACTCTTACTTTTTCCATCTTCTGAGTTTGACATACTCGATTTTGAAATAACAGACTGTCATTGAATAAACAATACAAAGAATGAGTTTCATCTGAAGGTTTAATAGATGATGAGGGTCATGTAACTAGGACAGTGAGAAGTCTGAAATATATAAAGAGAGCAGGATTTCTTGATTTCTCCTATTTCAGTGTTCATTTTATTGTTTGTTGTACTGTACTGCTTGGAAATCTGTATATGGAAGAGGTTGATTGATTCAAAACCACTTCCTGAACACTTGCCATAAGCTAGGTTCTGTACTAGGATTCTTATGAATGAGGATGGTGGGAATCTTCAGGCTGACACAAAGCAGACTACTCTGGGGAAGAGTGGGTAACAGTTCCCTAAGACATAAGACCAAGGATAATTATAGATGATGAGGATACCGTAAAGTCTTCCTTCCCTTTGTCTTGAAGAGCAAGTCTGAAAGTTTATGGTTTTTAAAGGCAGTCTTTGAGTTTAAGTATATACAGCATTGAAATATCACCATCTAGTGGCCAAACTAGCACTTTCTATACAGTTAAGTTGGTTGACCTGTAATGCTTGCTCTTAACATTAATACATGTGATGAAAATGTATATTGGATGATACACGTGCAAATCATCACAAAACAGTGGTGTACAATCCATGAAGCCACTCTCTGCTTCTGAACCAGAGCATTTCCAGCACTCCTGGAACTTTCTGGGTACCCATGTGCCATGCTACCTGGAATATTCTTCCCTGGTGCATTATTTGTGTTTATGATAAAGGAGATTGTAGGTAATCAGGTCCTTGGAAATTGTCAGGCTTTCTCTTGGTGTACCACCAGATGTTGCAATTCACCTTCACATTTTATTTGGTAGTAATGTTACAGCAGAAAAACATTACAGTAGTAATGTTTTATATAATATTTAGGAATTTTTTTAAGTGGAAAGACAAGAAAGGACAAGTGCAGGTGTTTGTTTTTATGTCCTCCAGGGTGTATTTGTCAGTTTGAGTGAAGAAGGCAAAATGATACTGTATATATAAGTACAGTTATCAGAGTCAGGATTCAGTGGAAGAGCACTTGCTAGCCTGTGCAAGGCGGTGTTCCAACCCAGCACTGCAAAAGGAACAACAACCAAAAAAAAAAAAAAACTATAGAGCCAAATATTTAGTTTGTAATAATATAATTTCAGCTACACTGAATAGATTTTAAGTATATTCAAATGTAGGAACTGTGTCAAGTCATACAACAGTGATAAAAGCAGAAATAAGTCATTAAGAACTTTCATAGCACATAAATATCTGTTATATGCTAGCTACTATCGTTACCAGTATTGGTAATATTGATATTACCTATATGTAATATTATCAATATCATTTTAGAATGAGAACTAATACTAAGAATGAGAATGTTCTATTTCTAAGAAAACTAAAAAAACAACAACTTGGATTAAAAAATGATCCATAGTTTTGCAGCTTTTAATTTCTCCATTTCTCAATGTCTGCATTTGTGAGGTTTTTTTTTTAATGTGAGACTTGTGAGAATTAATGGAGAGAAAGAGAAAGTGAGAGAGAGAGAGAGAGAGAGAGAGAGAGAGAGAGAGTGTGTGTGTGTGTGTGTGTGTGTGTGTGTGTGTGTGTGTGTACTTCTAAGAATGGTGCCTGGCACAAAGTAAGGATTCAATAAATTATACAATAATTGAGTAATGAGTAGAACATGAAAATCTGGGATACTTAGCTTTAGAAATGGATGTCCTTTCCCTGCTTTCCTTATAATAGTATTTCCTAATCTCTCTCCTAGGATGCCTTGTTCTTCCTAAAGGATTTCTTCACAAGTCTTTCTACAGAAGTGGAGCTTTTACTGACTCCAGATCCAGAAGGTATTTAGCATACAGTTGAAAATTCTGTAATAAGTACAGCTACTCTCCAGTTAGGAGAGATGGCTTTCTGGAAAGTTATCATAAGTTGGAAACACCATAAGTAGAAAGTACATTTTGTGCATCTTCTGAACACTATGGCTCAGCAGCTCACCTCACTGTAGAGTATTGGTAGTTTCCCCTGGTTACTGTGGGGCTGATGAAGTCAGGGCCACCCAGCATCACAAAAGAGGACCATCCTGGAAAAGTTTAGAGTTCAAAAGTCCAAGAATGGTTTCTTCTGAATACACATTTCAATCACACCATTATAAGAGTGACAAATTATATGCCAAACCATTGTTAAGCTAGGACCATCTGTATTTGGATTGATTTTAATTGCTATGAGTTTCTTCTGAAAATTACTTCATGTATTTTGTGTAAAAGTAATCATTTAAATAATGGAATTTTTCTCTGTAATAGAAATACATTTTATTACATGAAATGTGATAAATGAAGATTAAGTAGTTGCTCTGAAAAAGCATGCCTAATTTTTCAAATGTGCATGTTGCATTTTCAGTTAAAAAGTCTCCTGGAGCTGATGTCACTTGCAGTTTGCCAAGGCATCTGAGCTCCTCAAAGGAGCCAAACCTAGTTATTTCTTTCCCTGGGCCAAAGCCTCCTCAAAACACAAGTGCCAATTCCATGGAAGTGGTGAATGGAGTAGAAGAAAAGGACTTCTCAGCTGAAGAGGTATCATTCAGTGACCAGCCGATGTTTTTTAGGTAAGTTAATTTGCATAACAAGTTAGTTTGGTGTTGTGAAGTTCATGTACTGTGTGTACATCTACTGGCGGTCTCTTCTTTGCATTTGCTCTTCTTTGCATTGCCACATAAACTGGTGGTGGGTTTATTTGTATGGAGTCCCCACCTAACTTGCAGCCCTCATTTACACCTCAGGGTTTGGGATTCATTTCTCTGTTGAGTCTGAGACGGATGCCCTTCCCTGCCTCCCCTTTTCCTATTTTTTTTTTCTCTGTTTGTCCTTTATGTCTGCCCAAGCATGTTATCCTTTTGCCTCTTTACATTCCTCAACTTTGGCATTCTTGCCTTTTCCTTATGAGAATTTTCTACCTACTTTTTTATAATCTTCCCCATCATTGTTTTGTCCTTCTTTCCCTTTCCTCCTTGGCCAACTGAGCCCTTCTGAGAAGCCCAGGTCCCCTTTGCTACTGCTTGGGTACTGCTCAGTTACAGATCTGGCCAGCTGGCTGCGACCAGTTTTTCCCTTTGCAGACATATTCACTTTTCCCTTCTTCTGTTCCCAAGCCCTGATGGTAGGAGTAGAACTTTGGCATTACTGGGAATAGAAGAGAGAAGAGCAAAGCCCCCTTTGTTGTCAGGACACTGGCTACTTCCTTAGTTTCTAATTGTGCGTCCCAATTAATATCCAGGCTACCCAGTTTCTGTCTGTCTCTTAAGTTCCAAGGTTAGATCAACGGGTATAGCCCAAGTGGGTTATATTTGAGAGTATTGTCCTATTTTAAGTATCTTGTATTTTGGTGATAATATAGAAAGATAATACAATATCAGAATGGGAGCTGTGTTACTGGTGGCTCACTCTTGTAATCCTGCTTCTTCTAAGGCTAAGATCTGGAGGATCTTGGTTCAGAGCCAGCTAGGCAGACAAGCCTATGACATTACATCTCCAAAATAGCAAAAAGCCAGGCTAGAGGCCTGGCTTCAGTGGTAACAAGAAGCAAGCCAGTCAAGTACAAGGCTCTGAGTTCAAGCCCCAGTAAGAAAAAACAACAAAATATGGAACCAGGCATAGTGTCCCATGCCTATAATCCCACCTAATTGGAAGGCAGAGTCAGGAGAGGCATGAGTTGCAGGCCAGCCTAGGCAGAGTTAGCGAGATCTTGTTTCAGAAACAAAATTAAAAAGGATATGGGGAGAATGGGTCAAATGGTAGGTGATTGCCTATTGTGGGCAAGGCCCTGGGTGCCAGGATTCAATCCCAATACTGAAAAAGCAAATAAAAAAATTAGAAAGATTCTGATATAGAGGACCTGTGATTATTCTAAGCATAAGAACCTCATTGTTACTCTGCGGCAGTCTTATTGTGTTGAGAAATTTTTCTATCAAAAATAGTCTGTCTTGGGGCTGGGAATATGGCTTAATGGCAAGAGTGCTTGCCTCGTATACATGAGGCACTGGGTTCGATTCCTCAACACCACATATATAGAAAAAGCCAGAAGTGGCGCTGTGGCTCAAGTGGCAAGAGTGCTGGCCTTGAGTAAAAAGAAGCCAGGGACAGTGCTCAGGCCCTGAGTTCAAGCTCCAGGACTGGACCAAAAAAAAATAACTCTTGCCTTTCTGTGTGCCAAATGGCTCACACTTATGATCCTAACTACTCAGGAGACTGAGATCTGTGGATTGAGTTTCAAAGTCTGCTCAGGCAGACAGATTCAAGATACTCTTTATCCATTTAACTAGCAAAAAGATGGAAGTGGAGGTTTGGCTCAATTAATAGAGCCAGGACTGGAAAACGAGTCCATATGGTTTGATGCTTTTTCTAGTGATTGGCATAATAGTCTCCTCCCTCCCTCATATGTATTGACTGACTCATTCAACAAATAGAAGAATCTCAATTGGTTGTACAAATAAATAAAGTAAATGCTTTGTCCTATATAATTGCTAATAATTGCTTCAGCTCAAGGCTAGCACTCTACCACTTGAGCTACAGTTTTCTGTTCGGTTTTCTGGTGGTTAATTGGAGATGAGTCTCACGGACTTTCCTGCCCAGGCTAGCTTTGAACCACAGTCCTCAAATCTCAGCCTCCTGAGTACCTATGATTATAGGCATGAGCTACCGGCACTGGTAAGCTTAGATTTTTGACTCTGTTTAGACATCAGTTTAGCCAGATATAGGTCTGCTTTAACAAAAAGTAGAGCTAAAAAACATTTTCTTTAAATTAGGCCATTATTATTGCTTTATTTTGTGGTTTTATTTGTATTATTTGGTTTAACAGAGGAATTTATATCTAATTACCGTCATCAATAATGTTGAGCCATAAATAATTCCTTTCCTTTGTTTATCTCCAGAGAATTCAGGTTCACTGCTGAAGTTCCTATTCGACTTGATTATCATGGCAAACATGTTTCAATGGATCAGGTTTGGAAACTTTACATAGATATGTTTTATAAAATTATCTGATTTTTCTTCTAATGGACTGAGTTTGTTTGTTTGTTTGCTGGCACTAGGGCTTGACATCAGGGCCTTGAACTGAACTCTTGCTTGGCTTTTTCACTTAAGGCTGGTATTCTACCACTTGAGCCACACTTACTGTTTTTGCTAGTTAATTGGAATAATAGTCTCTTGGACCTACTCAGGCTGGCTTTGTTTTGTTTTGTTTTTTGCCAGTCCTGGGGCTTGAACTCAGGGCCTGAGCACTGTCCCGGACTTCTTTTTGTTTAAGGCTAGCACTCTACCACTTGAGCCACAGTGCCACTTCTGGCTTTTTCTGTATATGTGGTACTGAAGAATAGAACCCATGGCTTCATGTATATGAGGCAAGCACTTTACCACGAGGTCATATTCCCAGCCCTTCAAGCTGGCTTTGAATTCAGATCTCACCCTCCTGTGAACTTAAAGTTTCTTAAAACTTTGATCTGTCATCTACACCCCCTCCCTCGTGTGTGTGTGTGTGTGTGTGTGTGTGTGTGTGTGTGTGTGTGTGTGTGTTTGACATTTGAAATGCAAGGGTTTTTTTGTTGTTTGATTTGTGGTTTTTGTTTTTTTGTGTGTGTCTGTACTGAGTCTAGCACTCAGATCCTCACACTTTTATGTGGCTTTTTCTGTTCATGGATGGTGCTTTACATCTCCAGTCCTCCAGCATTTTGCTGGTTATTTGGAGATAAGAGAGTCCACGAGTTTTCTGCCTGTGGCTTCAAAATGCAATCCTCACAAGTGCCAGACTCTTGAGCAGCTAGAATTATAGAAGTAAGCTACCAGTTGAAGTTCAGGATTTTCAAATTCTTTTTAAAGTAAATACTATTTACTTAACCATGAGTGTAGGTCAGTACATATTGGGTTGTACATATTGTATAGGTTTTCTGTAAATATTTCAAGTATTTTAGCTTCTTAACTTTTGCTTTGACTTTCTGGAACAATAGCTGTCTTAAATGTTGAGTCTCTCCTTAATTTGCACAGTAATTTGGCCTTTTTCATTTTAAAGGGTACATTAGCTGGGATTTTGATTGGCCTGGCCCAGCTAAACTGCTCTGAACTGAAGCTGAAAAGACTCTTCTATCGGCATGGGTAAGTTAGTTTACAATGTACCAAAAAGTGGGGACTTCTTAGCTAGCAATCATCATTTAACTAGTGTATGGTGTTATTCACAGAGAATTCATTTTTGAGAATATTCTTACTGATTGGGGCTAATTTTTATTCTGAGAAAATAAGGTTGTTGAAATGGAATGTAATATTTATCAAAACTAGCTATAGTTTAGGGTGTTTTAAATAACTTTTTGTAAATGAGTTCATTTACATTTGCTCATTTCTATTTACTCAAGGCTAGTGCTCTATCACTAGAGCACTTGAATCTCACAGACTTTCCTGCCTAGACTGGCTTCAAACTGCAATTTTCAGATCTCAGCCTCCTGGGTAGTTACTGATTACCCAGTGAGCCTTTTCTTTATAAGGCTAAAAAATTAACCTTATATTTTGTAGACTATGTTTTAACTAAAGTAACCTCTTTTTTTAAGTGCATAACTTTATTTCTCCTTTATACTAATAGTCATTTACTCTAGTTTGCTAGGTGTAGACAAGTTACTCTCATATGCAATCACTGAGTGGCTCAATGACATTAAGAAGAACCAGTTGCCGGGACTCCTGGGAGGTGTTGGGCCTATGCATTCATTAGTACAATTAGGTGAGTTTTTTTGTTTTTAAATCCTTTTGGACTTACAAATGCCATTGAGAGTCTATGTGAAGAACATTTTTCTAGAAAACCTTCATGTATACTGACACACATAAACCTTTGTCCCTAGTTTTGGGGTTAAAACCTCCAGGGTTGGAATGGTAGCAGAATTTTATTCTCACATGCTCATGTTGAGTTCTGTATTGGCTGTTCTAGTACAAGGACTGAAGGACTTGGTCTGGCTACCTATAGAACAGTACCGGAAGGACGGCCGCATTGTCAGAGGGTTCCAGAGAGGTGCTGCTTCCTTTGGCACCTCCACAGCAATGGCTGCTCTAGAACTCACAAACAGAATGGTGCAAACCATACAGGTATCTTTCACCTACCTCCCCATCTCCACAAAGAGGAGCCACTTTAAAATGGATAGGCCATTTTGTTAAAATTTTTCTTTGAGAAGATGCCTAGAATGTTGAAAGTAGATATATTACTTTGTAACATAATTTCCTTTCTTTTTTTAATTTTTAAAGATTAAGATCTTGCTATGTCTCTAGGCTGCCCTTAAACTCACTGTCCTTTTGTTTCATTCTTGCAAGTGCTGGGATTACAGGCATATACCACCATACCATCACACCTGGCTTTCATGCTCATTTTATTGCTTAGTACTAATTAATAGAATAAGGCAGTAGAATACATTATCAAGTTTGTTTGCCTATGTCAGGTAAATAATAACTGTTAAGTTAGCAGCAGATTTATTTTAACTCTCTATATGAAAAGTTCTTAGCTAAATCTAAGATAGCATAACCAATAAAATAGTAGTAGTATTAAAGTTTGTTCTACCATTGACAACATAAAAATATTGAGTATTCTCAGTTGAGAGAGAATGGACTAATTAAACAAATCATCTCAGTCCAAACTAGAGTTGTAAATTTCATGTTCCAGTAATAAAAATTGTAAACTCTCGTGAAGAATTCCAACCCTAGAAATGTCTGTCAGGGGTATGTGTTTTCCTTGCTCCTGTCAGAGGGCACTGTTGGACTGTTGGTACCTAACTCTCCAGACTGTCTTCTAGTTCATTTCTTCCTTCTGATGACCCAGGCAGCAGCAGAGACTGCTTATGACATGGTGTCTCCTGGTACCCTCTCCATCGAGCCCAAGAAGGCCAAGAGATTTCCTCATCACCGCTTAGCCCACCAGCCAGTAGACCTGAGGGAAGGTGTGGCCAAGGCCTACAGTGTTGTGAAGGAGGTATGTGGAGACTTGAGCTGGCAGCTCCAACTCGTCTGCAGCTTTCTTTGCTTCTACCCAAAGAGTAGTCAGTGGTTTTGATGGCTTTGGGGAAACTCCTGGGAGTGAAAGAGGAGTTGTCAGCAGCAGCCTGTGGCACATCTGTGTGAAGGGAGAGAAGAAGGCAAAGTTGCAACCGATCTCTTCATCTAGGGAAGGCCTATGGACTCGCCATCTGCATTTACTTTTTGCTACTTACTTTGCTATTTAATCAGATTTTTGTTGTTGTTGTTGTTGTTGTTGTTGTTGTTGTTTTTGCCAGTCCTGGGGCTTGGACCCAGGGCCTGAACACTGTCCCTGGCCTCTTAGCGCCACTTCTGGCCTTTTCTGTATATGTGGTGCTGAGGAATTGAACCCAAGGCTTCATGTATGCGAGGCAAGCGCTCTACCATGAGGCCACATTCCCAGCCCTTAATCAGATTTGTTTAATATCTTTTTTTTTTTTTTTTTTGGCCAGTCCTGGGCCTTGGACTCAGGGCCTGAGCACTGTCCCTGGCTTCTTCCCGCTCAAGGCTAGCACTCTGCCACTTTGAGCCACAGCGCTGCTTCTGGCCGTTTTCTGTATATGTGGTGCTGGGGAATCGAACCTAGGGCCTCGTCTATCCGAGGCAGGCACTCTTGCCACTAGGCCATATCCCCAGCCCCTGTTTAATACCTTTTGGTGAATGTCCCATCCATCCCATTCCCATGCCTCTATGTCCTGAGGGTGGCACACATTTTCTGTTCCTGACTTTATAAAAGCTTTGTTATACATATTCATAAGCAAAGCATACCAGTGCTTATTTTTTTTAGTTTTAAGTTTACATAAATATAGTATCATGTATTATTTTGCAGCTTAATTATTTCAAGATTAATTCATGTGTCTACATGTAGTATAATTTAAATGTCTTTATGGTATTTCATTGCATGGCTTTACCATACTGTTGATGGACATTTCTCCCCCTCACTTTCCTCTTCCCCCTGTCCTCCCCCACCTACCCCCCCCCACCCCACCCCCCTAAAGCACAGCAGTTGGAAGTATCCATCTTAGACTGTCTTCCAGGGAATTGGCAAGTGTTCACTCTGGGAAATACAACATTTATTAAGTATTGCTAAGCTGCTCTGTGACAGCTATACCAGTGAACCCCTGAGTCTTCCTGTGTGTAGTCAGGGGCTTTTCCCAGCATAATGGGTCACAAAGATGTTTTCAGCCATTATGCCTAACACTTAAGCTTCAGAATCTCATTAAAGATGGTTGCCCAGTCATGTTCTGAAAACAGGCCAAGGGACCTAGGCCAGTAGGTCACCTGACAGCAGTAGCTTTGGTGGTCTCAGGGAACTGGGTCTAAAATGCTTTTGTTTTTCCCTCTAAAGCTGAGAGTAGAAAAAAATGAAAGCAGAGAGGTGAGGATGGTAACCATGGGTTGGGATGGTTACAGTGGATTCAGTACTAGAGTGTCTTTATAAATAGAGCTTCCTAAATGATGAGAAATATATCTTTCGTTTAGATATTAATAAGTCAGAAATGAAGAAAAAGATCTCAGGTGGTTCATAGAGAGCTCATTTTTAAAGTCAAGGGTTGGCAGGCTAGTTTGTAGCTAACATCTTGTCTCTGCTTATTTTTATATAAGCCTTGGCACTAATGATAGGTTTCACAACTTACAAAATACCACTTTGTTTTAAATTACTGGCTAGGTATTAGAAAAGATAACTGGAACATTCAGTTAAGATGAAAAGCCAAACAACATTTTATTGGATTAATTAGAAAATTCTGAGCACATAAAGCAGGAACCTGTTGTTTTATGATCAGAAAAAAAGTATTTTAAAAAGCAAACAGATATGTGAACAGAATCTGTGGCTCACAAATCTCTACAACCTGACTGGCCTTCTACAGAAAGTTAGCTGAGTCTGGGTCAGGCGTTTCTGTTCAGGGCAGTAAGGTCCTTGTAAAGTGGAAATACTATCTAGGAATAACTTATAGAACACTGATTGTCCTCTAAGCTTCATTTGGCTGATTAGATGAGCCGCTACATTTAATGCTAACAAACACCATAGGTTTATAGTATTTTATGGGTCACACAGCTAGGCAGTGGGGCTGATTTTGGATTTACCCCTGTATCTCTAAATTTGTTGATCATTATATTACACTCTGTTTATTGTTGGTTGGATGCTGGTGGAGAGGAAGGTAATGCCTAAGCCTTTCTTCATTGTACTCAAGATTTCTCTTACTGGCTACTCTAGGTAGTTTTCAAATACCACTCACCTTGTTGTTTTTCTGGACCATGTGCTTGTACCTGCTCCATAGTGTTAGATGGTTTTGCCTGCCCCTCTGGGAATCAATGATTCTTTGTTAGCATGTCAAAATTATAGATTCTGGGTGAGAAAGAGGTCTTTGATTTCTCTACAAGAACTGAGTACCTTTAAGTTGCATTCATCACTAGAGCTGTCAAATGGAACAGTGTCCTATGTCCCTTGAAGATTTCTGAGTTAGATGGATGGCAGAGATTCAAGAGCCATGTGAAGTTTACCATTTAGCTTCCCTACCACACTTACACCAATAGCTTCAAAGCTGAAGTCATGATTAATGTTGTATCTTAAAAAGAAAGATGGAAATGTAGCTAAAGCTTTGTTTCTGATCATTAAGCAACAGCTTCCTGCTGGTAGAATTTTCTGTTTAATACATTAAGTGTTCTGTTTGACTATTTATATCTTAATTGAGTGTTCCATAGTTATCTCTTTTGATCCATAGCCCCTAGTTTCAACCAAAGTGCATGGTTTCCTAGAGGTTAGTGGAGCTGTTTCTTAGGTTGCATGGAAGGTGCGTGTCCTTGAGCAAGTGTGCCCATGTAGGAAGTGGTTGGCTAGGCCAGCTTGGTTAGAGGGGATGTACTGTGGAGAGAAGCTGCTCTGGGATCACTACGGATCTGTGGGCTTCCTGGGAGGGTCGTGGACGTTGCCTGGGTTTCTCTTGGTCTGCTGTGAGAACACAATATTAAGTCTTTCCCATAGGATTTTTTTCCATTACAAAAGTAGGGGTTTTTTTTGTTGTTGTTGTTTTGTTTTTTTGCTTTGTAAACGACAGACATGATATTGATTAATTGGACTAACAGCATATAGTTGAGAACAATTGACACTTTAGTAATTTACCACCCTCTTCTTGCTTCCTACCCTCTGTGCAGGGAATTGCAGACACGGCTCAGACCATTTATGAAACAGCGGCTCGAGAACACGAGAGCAGAGGGGTAACGGGTGCCGTGGGTGAAGTCCTGCGCCAGATTCCTCCAGCAGTGGTGAAACCTCTCATTGTTGCCACGGAAGCAACATCAAATGTGTTAGGTGGCATGAGAAACCAAATTAGACCAGATGTTCGGCAAGATGAATCTCAGAAGTGGCGCCATGGGGAAGATTGATGTTTCCTCGTGACTGTTCAGGAAGGGGTTGAGCATGCAAGGAAGGCGCCGTGTCCTGCCAGCAGCTTTAGAGAAAGTTCATTTATTTTTTTGTGTTCATCTCAGGAACAAAAGCATCTTTTAGTTGTAATTTAATGTCAAGACAACATGCAACCAAAACCTGACATTTTAGGGCTAGTTTGGTACTTGCCTGTAGAAACATTGAGTCATTGGTGTCAAAGGTCCTTAAAGCATTTGCTGCCAAGTGGAATGCTTACTTTTACTCCGATGCTTGTCATTCTCCTTATAGATGTTGGAAACCTCCTTTCACAGTGTAGAATGCTCCAAACCCGTAGTGCGCTCTTGAAAGCACCAGGGAACATGTGTGTATCCCTGGGGAGCTGGCTTTTCCCCTCCCAGCAAGAAAAGCCACAGGGGAAGCAAAGCGAATAGGATTTTCAATACTGTGTCAGCGAGAAAGCATAGTGTGTGCTCTGTGGGATTGTGTGTCCATGCCCTTGAGAACTGCCTTCCCAATTCCCTGGCAAATCCTGTGGGGACAGAGAAAGTGAATGTCACAGACGTGGTCTGTTGTGTTGCACTTTATCCTCTGTGTGTGCGTGTGTGTGTATGTGTGTGTTCAGATAATGCAAGTCATGTGCTGTATTCTTTATGTCATTTACAAAATCACTTATAAAATATGAAGCAGAGTAAATGTGTCTGAAAGTTGTGGGGAAAAGTAACCTAAGAGGAATAGTTACCTTTATTTTTACGTATAAGTGAAAAAGCTCATTGTATAGTGAACCAGGGCCCATATAATTGTTGATATATTAGATTTTAAAGCAGGTATAGTGTAAGTTTGTTGTCAGTGTGTGGACAGGGAGATTGAAAGTGGGTGTTACTCTTTGCAAATTAAATTAAAAAATCCTCCAAATAATGCTCTAGTCAGCTAATTCAAAGTACCATTTTTACTTGGTTAACAATGTACATTTTGATAACCTGTCAGGAATGAATAAAGTTTTTATTTAAAGGTAAAATCATTCTATGCTTCTATGAATATTTTACTTTCCTTAGGGCATGTTTATAGATGTAGTTCTGTGAGCCACCCAAAGACTCTTTCTCCTGGCTGACTCTGGTTCCATTCGGTCATTAGCATACATGCCTCTGCCTGGGGAGTGGTCCAGCAGAAAGAATTGTGGTGCTTCATATCATTCCCCAGTTAAACACAGTGGATGGAACCTCTCATTCTAAAGTGTGTCTGGGGGTAGCAACAAGGTGCATTCGCTATTCTCCTTGCAGCTTGGAAAATGAAAAAGCGGTTTTATTCTCTAGGCCTTTTGAATAGGGAAGCAACACAAATCTCCAAATCCAGATGTTTAGAATTTATTAAAATTTATTAGGCAATATTTAAATATACTTTATTTTTATTTTTTATTACTGGGAGACTTAAAAGATTAAAGTGCTCAGAGTGACCATTTGTTCCGGGATTCCCTGTTAAATGGGATCTGCATATAGAGTAGGGCCTAAGCAGATAGAATCAGGTGCTGACAGTTTTTTTGTTTTTGTTTTTGTTTTTTTTCCAGTCCTGGGGCTTGAGTCTCAGGGCCTGAGCACTGTCCCTGGCTTCTCTTTGCTCAAGGCTAGCACTCTACCACTTGAGCCACAGCGCCACTTCTGGCTTTTTCTATATATGTGGTGCTGAGGAATCAAACTCAGGGCTTCATGTATGTGAGGCAACGACACTACCACTAGGCCATATCCCCAGCCCCCGACACTGTTTTGCCTTGGCAGTCCAGCCTGCTTCTGGATGTGGTACAAGTGGGAACGGAAGCTGTTCTCCTACTCCAGTATACCTGTGATCTTACCATGGTACATGGTACCTGTTAGGATTCATCGAACAGAAACACTTAATCCAACTGCCAAGTCTCTACTCCGTAGTTGTACTCAGGTCAGTTATATTCCAAGTGGGCAAAATCATGATCCTTTTCTTTGCCGTTTGAGTTGCATATGGACCTCTCAGCCAATTCACTTTATAAAGCCCATTTAAACATGTATCTTAAATACAACTCCATGACCCTCTCTGTTCTACCCTCTTGTGCCTGCCATGGATTGTATCAAGGTGTGGAGACAGAAACCTTGTGTCTCTCAAGAGATTCAATCTTAAAGGCTGATTCATTTTTGGTAAAGAGCCAAAATACCCTTTGCTTCTTTAAAAAGTGTTGAGATTTCTGTGTATCATGGATAATTATGATCAGGAGTTAGTGGGACCCTTGGATTGCCAGATTTGCACCGAGTGGGCATCATCATGGAAGAGCGTTCTGGTCACAGTACACCATCTGCATGAGACTGCTTTAGGTCTCAGTGATCCACGTCGAACTGTTCCTGTGCCTGTGGGCTTGAAGCTGGATGTGAAGCTGCTGGCTGCAATAGACCACATGTATCCACTGACTGCTGCTTCGAGTCTTTACAGTCTCCCCCAAGCAATTCAGGTAAGCAGGCCTGGGCAAGATATCAGTGAGGTTCAGCCCCCACAGTGTTAATGACAAGTTAAACTGACTTCGCATTATCGAGAGAAAAGCAGCAGAGGGTGTGTTGTGACTTCCTAAATGGTGCTGATTTGGAAGTCCAATTTTTCCTTTCCTGTCTGTCAACATTACTGTTACGTATTAGTAGAATGTCCATTGTACTTTGCCTTTCAGAAAACACAGACCTCACAGCAGTGGGCTTTGATTTTATTCAAGTTTGGGTCTGTTTGGATTCCCACTTAGAGCATACATATTTGTCATAAGAACTTTCATCATGCAAAAACAAAACACTCCTTTCCAAGTAGCAGTGTGCCTAAGATGATAAAATACTAGAAAGCCTCTCGTGTATGTCACTTTGAAGTAACCATTTCCTCTAGAAACTGTTCCGGGGTTTGTGTCTTTGTTCAAACAGCTGTGTTTGCTCCTGCAGCATCTGTCTGCCCGAGACTCTGGCCTCCTTTCTGTGTCCTTTGTCCCTGATCCTTGGCACCCACGTGTTCTCATCAGCAGTGGAGTTTGAAGTAAAGGGTCCCCTGTATGCTAAGTGGCTTCAGGGTTAAGTATCAGCTGTCTTAACATTAAATGTGACATGGAAAAAGCTGCAAGATTTAAGTCAGTCAACTTTGCTTCCATTTTCTTCCTTTATGTATGATTCGGGTGTGGAGCCATGAAAAGCATCCCACTTCCCTCCTTCCCTTGAGGAGGAAGTATGTAAAATTTTCAAGTTTCTCGAAGGGTCTGAGTGAATATGATGTGATGTGCTTTTATATATCTGCAGTTCCAACTGGACAGACCAATTGGTATAAAATTAATAAGTTCAATGCAAACATTTGAGTCAGAAAGATTATTTAGTGTATTGAAGTATGTCATGAATGAAAACAGATTTACTTTTCATTACCAGGAAATCTTAGGTTGCCTGGAACATATAGTCACTCTTCATGTAACTATAATACTGTGCTTAATATGCCAACATTTTTTTGTGTGGCACTAGGGTTTGAGCTGAGAATGCCATTCTTGCTAGATTGGCATGATATCACTGAGCCAGACCTCCAGTCCTATTTTGTTCACTGGTTATTTTTAGGTTAGGGTCTTGCTTCCTACCTGGGCATGCACCTGAATTGCAGTCCACCACTTTGGAAGTTTCCTGTGGTCCCTGGGAGCACAGATGCATGCTACTGCATCCATCTTTGTGCAGAGTCTTAAGGTCTTTTCTGCCAAGGCTGGCTTGGTACAGTGATCCTCCCAATCTTAGCTTCTTACATAGCTTGGGATGTGCCTGCCTTTGGGTTACGAAGGGATCTCCATAGCCTCCAGCTATCATCTGTCTTATCTCAGCCATCTCTCAGGTAGTGAGCCCACCAGTCTCACCCAGCACCAGCTTGTTTTTATCTCATCCTTTGCAGGTGTATGCTGGGCACCACTGTTCCTTTTCTTTGCCTTTCTGTGCTGGTATTATAGGTGTGTATCACATCACCATGACTGATTCATTGCTCCTTTTAACTTGCAAATGATTCATTTTTATACAGCAGTTGTTTCCCTTTTCTCGTATTGTCTGCACACCTGAGACACAAAAAGCATTACAACAATTGCCTTGATAGGCTCTTTTGGGATGAGAAGTTTGAGTTAATGTTCATCTTTTGAACGACAGCAGTTTTGGTAACATAAGGCATTGAGAGTTACCTTGGCCCCTTGGTTTCAATCCTGTTGCTTCATGGTAAGCGCAGGTGCTGTCTGCTGTGTGTGTGTTGGGTGATTGTAAGTATGGTGTCAGCTGGTGTGCAGTTCCATCTCTGGCCACCAGGAGGTTGAGATAGCAGCTTTTCCCTCCACAGCCATGTGCCCTTTGCTTTTTGCATGTACACTGACTGGGCACATGGTGGTGGGAGTGGGAGCGCTGGGATAGATGCCAGGGCCCGGCACTTTTGTCCATCTCACTGCGCTGTCAGCAGCGACATCTACTTGGACATGGGGCTGAGTGGGGCCTGGGCAGTCTGTGAATGAAAAGAAATCAGATCCTGGAGAAAGGGGGCTGGGGGCTAGGCACCCAAGCCTGGCTCGGCCTTTTCTGGCCCTCACAGTAGGGCTGGTGGGAAAGAGGAAGAGCAGGGAAGACCTGAAGGGAGCTCAGAGCCTGGGAGGGGTTCATCTGGTAACTAAAGGGCTTGGAACAGCCCTGACCTGATTGCCAGGCCCTGGGGTCGTTTCCAGATGACAACACTTGCTTCCCATCAAGTGTGTGATTCATCTTTCCAAAGAAGAATCTGCCTTGGCCATGACAATGTTGGGGTGTGCCAAGCTGGGATTTTGCAAAGGCTTAGAGCTGCTCAGTCCCAGGGATCAATATCGTGGTGATGGATGAGATGGAGGCAGGCCTTTTTCCTTCTCAGCAGCAAGAGCAGCAAGAGTGAGATAGGGCCCAAGTGATACCCAGAGTCAGCACTGATCCAGAGTTCATAGGGAACTGGGAAAGAGGAGCCACATCTCAATGTGGCCCTTCCGTGAGAGAAAGTAGGAGGTCTCATGGGCACTGGAGCTGTGGATGCGGAAATACTGCGGCTGACTCATTTCCTACCCAGGTATTAGCACTGCAGGTGCAGCCCGGGGCCTGGGTCCAGGTATGAGGAATGCCAGGTGAGCCCATCAATCAGACATTTCCTTCTCTCCCCAGCCCCAGCGCTGGTCCTTTGAACCAACATTGGAATTTCTTCCTCTGCAAATCAGCAACTGACCTTCCCAGCAGAAGAGGAATAGCTTTCCCGTGTTTTGCCAGCTGCTCTCTGTGAGGCAGCTTACTGTGTTTTGGAACATGTCCTACCTTCCATAAATTAGGTGTCAAACATCAGATGGTGCTGATAGTGTATCCTTGAATTGCAGGCCTGCCAGCCAGATTCTTGGAGTTCACAGGCCAGTACATTCTTTCTGAGTGTGGGATTGTTTTTATCAACCCATGGAAAGGGTGGTTTAATCAGCCACAGACTGCAGACTGAAGAAGAAAGGGGCAGTTTGCAGTGGAGAGGCCTGTCCCCCACCCCTGCCCGCCCTTGCCTTTGCCTCTGGCATTATGATGAAGTATGGAAAGCTGGCTCCCTCCCCTGCTTTGCTTCCTTCCTTCCTTGTTTTTGTTTCAGTCCTCTTCCACCGTCTGACGGTATCCTCAACCCCTGGGGCTCATGGCTGTCCATCTGGAAAAACCCAACTCCAGGGCAAGTTGAGCATCTGCTATTAGGGCCTGCTGGTCATTGTGAGAATGTATTGGCACCACAAATCCATGCATTCACGTTTTGGCAGAGCCTGTGCCATCCCCCAGAGCACTACCATGCTCTTCCAATGAGCGCGCTCTACCCTTTCCATCACAAACCCACCAATGTGTTCCTTCCCTCCTAACCCTAACCCTCACCCTCCAACCTTGGCCTTCCTAACGAAAACCTGCCTGCCTCAGTCTGGCTGGTGTCTTTGGTCTTTGGGAGTGAGGCTGTAGGTCTCCTCCTCCAGAAGCTCCTCTGAGCCTCCCAGCACCCAGGCTCCAACCCCTTCTCTGTTCTCATGTTCCTTTCACCTGGCCAGTTGCTTCTGGGGCTGTGTGACGCGTTTCATCCTGGTGTCACGAGCTCATCCAAGGCAGAGGCACCAGCAGGCTTTGTGCTAGATCTCTGGAGGCAGGAGGAGTTCAACACCCCCAGTTTTCTATACTCACAAGCCTTCCCACCTTGGAATTTGGGGCTGCCCTCCAGCCCTTCTTTCTGACTCTCTAGATGCCACCCTATGCGGGAATTCAGCTCACCATTGTACCTCTCACCATGTCCTCCATGACTGGAGGAGGAACCCATTTTTCCCTCTGAGCCCATGGTCGCTGCTACATGGGTAACACACTCGGGCAACTTCTTGTTTTCTTATTCATAATTATGTAGATCTAGGAAACTTCCTTATGAACATAATTTCTATTTGGACCTATATTCATTTCCATGTGCTGCTATAACCAATGACTACAAACTCGGTAAATCAGAACAACCAAAGTTTATTCTCTTCCAGTTCTGGAGGTCAGAGCTGACGGTGTTGGCATGATGGAGTCTTGCTGGAGACTCTGGGAAAGCGAGGGGAAATCTTTGCCCTTTCCAGCCTCCAGCAGGTGCTTGCAGTCCTTGGCTCATGGCGGTTTCATTCGTGTGTGTGTGTGTGTGTGTGTGTGCGCGCGCGCGTGTGTGCACGCGTGTGGCTCTACCACTAGAGCCACACCCTCAGTCCTTGTGGTCTCTTCCTTAGAGTCTCTACTTCTGTCTTCACACCCCTCACTCTGACCCTCCCATTCTTTATAAGGACTCGTGTGGTTACACCTGGGCCACCCTGGTCAGAATATGCTCAGCTCCCTAAACGCGAGATCCTTAGTTTAATCACTGCTGAAAGGTCCCAGCTGCCCGAAAAACTAACATTCACAGACTCAGAGCCTGGGTCCTGGGTCTCCCTGGAGGTCATTACTCAGCTTACCATGGGTGGTCTTTATGATGTCAGAAATGTCTGGTAAGGAAGCCAGGCACCTGGGTTCATTACAATTTCAATTTTGTCAGAACATTTGGAAGATTTCTTTCCGATGGGATGAGGACATTGGCATGAGACTTCTAGGTGTGCACTGTTTATAAAGCTCCCAGACTTTGGTCCTGAAGAGCCGACCCACGAAGACATAAATCACCGGATTCAGGCAGCTGTTGATGAAAGCAAAGAAGTTGGCCAGCTGCAGGCCCAGGTCGGTGACCTCCTCCCAGAAGCAGCCCTGGAGAGCTTGCAACCGGACCAAGAATTCGAGGAAGGCAAAGACATGATAGGGGGCCCAGCAGAGCAGGAAGGCAGCCACCAGCGTGAGGATCAGCACCGTGGTCTTGCTTCCTCGGGGGCCCCCACATCGGGTCCTGCTGGCCTCCGCCCGCCCTCGCAGGGAGGCCAGGATGTGGTAGTTGAAGAAGATGATGGCCGCTAGTGGCAGGAGGAAACCCAGCACGTTTAACTCCACAACCCTCGCAAAGTGCCAGGCCCCATGGGGAAAGAGCAGGATGCAGGCAGAGATGTTCAGGTCGGGGAGCGCTTGGACGGAGCGCAGCAGGAAGGTGGGCGTGCTCAGGAGGGCCCCGGCCGCCCAGATGAGCAAGCAGGTGGCCTGGGCCCGCCGGCGCCGCCGCCACCTCCGGCTGGCCATGGGGTGTACCAGTGCCCGGTAGCGGTCCTGGCTGATGGCCACCACCAGGAAGATGCTGATGAACAGGTTGGCTTTGATGACCCCGTTGACGGTGCGGCAGAGGAGGCCTCCAAAGGGCCAGTGGAACTGGTTCCAGACATTCTCGGCCCAGAAGGGCAAGCCCAAGACAAACACCAGATCAGAAGCTGCCAGGTTGGCCAGGTAGATTTCTGCCACATTCAGTCGCCGCCGGGGCAGGAGGAGGAAGGACAGGACGAGGAGGTTTCCCAGGAGGCCGAAGAAACAGACTGTGATGATGAATGTTGGTAGCACTCTGTGCAGCAGGTCCCAGGCGTCCTGAGCATTGTCACAGGAGGTGGCGTTGGGAGGGGACGGCTGGCTTTGGTTGGAGGGCCGGAACTCCAGCAGGATCTGCTCTGCCATTCACAGTGATCTGAAAAGGAAAGTGCACGGTGGCATAGGTGGGAAACTGCAGCCCACAGGCCACATCTAGCCTGCCACCCTGTGTTTGGACAGTTTTTTGGGGGTTTGGTGGTGGTGGTGGTGGCGGTGGTCATGGAGCTTGAACTGGGCGCCAGGGTGCTGTTCCACAGCCCTTTCGCTCAAGGCTAAGCACTCTGTCACTTTGAGCCACAGCGCCACTTCTGGTGGTTAATTGGAAGGAGGGCCTCATGCACTTTCCTACCCGTGCTGGCTTTGAATTGTGATCCTCAGCCCTCAGCCTCCTGAGTAGCTAGGATTTTACAGGTGTGAGCCACCAATGCCAGCAACAGTAAGGTTTTGTTGGCACACGGCTGCCACCATCTATATGTTGTCTGTTTATTTTCATGTAACAAAAACAGAGATGAGTACTTGGAGTAGAACCAGCCTGCAAGGCTGACTTTTTTAAAAGTGTTACTGGGATTCGAACTGCAAGGGTTTAAGCTTGCTATTGGGCATTCTACCACGTAAGCCACATCCCTAGCCAAAGCTGACTTAGTTGTTTACTTTTAAACAAAGAAGAGTATGCTAGCCTCTGATTTAAGGAGGGAAGCAGGGTTTTGAACCTATCAGATGCTGTTACACTTGCTGGAAGCTACTTAGACCCACGGACTTTCCTTTCCTCTAAGTGAACTGCCCTGCAGCAACTGTGATAAAACAAATGGTAGGAACCATCTCTGTCCAGAGCACTGGGACAGCACCTTTGAGTGTTCTTTTTTTTTTTTTTCTTTCTTCTTCAAGTGTGCAGAGATGTTCGGAGCTGGGGTGATTTGACTCCTTAATGAATGCTGTTAGCCGGGGTCTGGTGCTTTGGCTGCCTGAGTGAAGGATGATCAGTCAGGCGGCCAGCCAGGCTGCCCTTAGCTCTTGCTAGCACCGGCTGCTTTGAACACTCCATGAGCGCCTTGAGGAAATTCCAAGTCAACCACAGCTGCTTGCTGCCAAAGCAGAGACTGCTGCGGAAGACACTGTCCCAGCACTGGCCTGCTTAGCCTGCACTTGACTTTTCGCCATCATGAACTTGACAAACTCTAGATGATCCTGGAGCCATTTCTGCCTAGAGCAGAGGAGGAGCTCAGCCCCCGGTGGCTCAGCAGACAACCTGTGACTTGCGCGCAAACAGTCCTTTTGCACGAGGGGAATTTTGGGCAGAGGCTCTTCTCTTTACTCCCACTTCCTGACTATATATGCAGGCTGCTCGGTACACTCGTGAGAGCTGAGATGCACCCTCCCCGACCTCCCGCTGGTGTAACACTGGGTCCCATAAAAGGCTTCTTTCTGCTGAGTACTGGTGGCTCACATTGGTAGTTATAACTGTACAGGAGGCTGAGATCTGAGGGTGGAAGTTCAAAGCCAGCTTAAGCAGAAAAGTCTGTGAGACTCTTATCTCTAATGAACTAGCAAAAAGCTGGAAGTGGAGGTGTGGCTTAAACAGTAGAGCACCAGCCTTCAGTGAAAAAGGTAAGGGACAACACCCAAGCCCTGAGTTCAAGCCCTAGTACTGGCACAAATAAGTCTCCAGTGGTCTTTCTGATTTTTATCACTGGCACAGCAGCTGGGCTGGTGACATGAAGAGAGGAGAAGCAAAAGCAGGAGCGCTCGGGCAGAGCTGACATGCTCCTCCCATTCTGTGATAGCACCCGAGCTGCCGAGGGGGTGGTCGGGGGCTCACACCTGCCAGTCCCAGGGCTGGAGAGCTTAAAGCTTGCCCCCACAGGTGCTGTCCAGAGGGGCTGCAGACATGGAGATAGGGACGGCCGGCTCTCCTGAGGACGGGGCCAGTGGAGTAGATGTGTCAGGGTAACAGTGAGGCCCTCCAGAATGAGAAGGTTCTTCTGTTGGCTTTGAAGAATGTGAGCCACAGGATAGTAAGAGTCGCAAAGCTGGACACCGATGACATAAATCCTAGCTCCTTAGTAAGATCTGGAGGCCCGTGGCCAGTCTGGGCAGAAAAATCCTCAAGACTCCATTTCTGTAATAACCACCCCCCTAAATAAAAAAATGCCAGGCTGGTTCAAGTGATAGAGCACTAGCACTAGTGAACAAGCAAGAGGGTGACGCTCTGAGTTCCAGTCGAAGTACTAAGACACTCACAAAAGAATAGTCACTAGCGTTAGTGTCACGAAGTGTCTATCCCAACGCATTTCCGAATGTTTCCTATTTAAGCGTTTTCTCCGTTTTCTTAGCAGCCCCTTTGGCTGTGAGAGCGCGGTGCTGAGCCCCGGCTGCCCGTCTGCACACACGCAGCTGGTCTTCAGCAGGGCCTGGACTCGGCCCGCTGGCGGGCTCCTTCCTCTGTGACGTGTGCCCCTGTGGGGATAGGTGAGTTGGGCTCAGAGCATCCAAAGGCACCTGGCCAGTGAGTGCGTGCGATGGCGCCAGGCCCGGACCTCGGTGCACACTGGCCCCCGAGGCCACACTCACACTGAGTTTCCGTGAGAGGGATTGTGGGACAGAAACACTGCGTCCGCCCTTAGGGCACACTGTGTCTCCCAGTGCACTGGGACCCCACGTGGACAGGACTGTGTCCTGTACTAGTGGATGTGGGGGTGTCGACCAGCAGAGGGACCTCAGGAGATCCACGGGGCCCCCTACACAGAGACGCTGTGGGGTTTCTGCCACCCAGATGAGTCCCAGAAACCAATGTCCATCCTGTGCCCTAACTGGAGCAGCTAACACTTGAACACGGAGACTTGATGCACCTTAACAGTAACTATCCTTATTGCTGTTACTCGTGAGGTCCTTCGACCTCGCAGGGCCCCACAGTACCTAAAGAGAGACACTATCTTGGATGAGCCGACCTTGCTGTGTGACCTTGGGCAGTCCACACCATGTCTCTGAGCTGTCTGTCCTCCTCTAAGGAGGACCTGAGGGCCAGAAGAACCCCTTTGACCAGTGATGTCCTGCCGTGTCACCCAGCGGCTGGAGCGTCCCCCGTTCTGTTACCCACAGAGCCACGACTGACTACACGGCTACCTCATGCCAGATGCTCTCTCGGTGATCCAAGGATAACAGTGAGTGAAACAGGAAAGAGGAAGCCTGTAGCCTACGGGGGGAGAGCCTTGGTAAGTAACAAGCATCCCCAAGAAGCAAGGCACTGGTGAGAGCCGGGGTGTCACAGAGGTGAGGGACGTGAAGGGGCCCCGGGGTTTTGGCGAAGGTCGTGCTGCTGTGATTGTTTCTTAGATTCAAGGGGGAAGGTGGAGTGCGGGGCGATGCTTCAGGGCTTTCCCCTGAGCGCATGGCAGGTATGAAGTCAGCGGTTGAAATGGCCACGACAGAGGGCGACCGTTGAGCGGCTTTTCGGGGGATGACCAGGAGTTCAGTGTGGACTTGTTCTGTTTGGGACGATGGGAGAAGGGAGGGCGATGGGGAATTCGGCATCGGAGGCAGCAATTCGGGGATGGGATCTGAGCCAGTGGCACGGAGCTGGGAGTTGGTAGCTAAGGCCTGTGGAGGGGTGGGGGCGGGCAGAGAAGTGGCGGCTGCGGGAATGTGGCACCTGTGGTTTGAGGTTGTGAATTCCCCCCTGAGCCCTGAGTAGCTCTGCCAGCGCGGGAAGCCCTCAGGATTTTCTGGTTACATTGCCTTTGTTCTTTTCTGGGGTTGAAAACCCACAAGTATGCTTATTTTATTATTAGGCAATACTTCCAAATGTTGCCACAAGCTCTTCTGACAATGGTGGGTGAAAAAAAAACAAAAACAAATGTTTACTGAAAATTTACATTTCTGTCTGACAAGGACAAGCTGATGTGGAATGGTTGGCTTGGGCAAAGTATTAGTGCCTGAACCCCTCCATCTTCAGGGCTGAAGGGAGGGAGGTGAGGCCGGCAGAATGACAACTTCCCAAAGTATCCATGTCCCCTTGTCCCACCCCCGGGGACTCCCAGACACAGGGCCTTTCACGGCAAAGGGACTTTGCAAATGGAGCTAGATTAGGGATCTGGGGGGGGTGGGGAGTTGACCCAGGATTGGTTAGATGGATTAATGGATGCTTCCTTATAAGAAGGAGGCAGGAGAATCAGGCCAGGACGCAGAATAAAGCTGGTGTACAGCTGGCTTTGAGATGGAGAAGGGGGCTGTAAGGGATCATAAGCATTTCCCACAAACCAGAGAAGGCAAGGAATGAGCTCTCCTCTGGGGCTTCCAGAAGGTTCCAGTCTTGCTCATAGCTTGAATGGCCTCCAGAAGTGGAGGAGAATACATGTGCTATTTAAGCTACTCCACAGATGCTCATTTGTTACCATAGCTGCAGGGCGCTCAACAAGTGGCCCAGGAACTCAGTGAGCAAAGCTGATAGAGGGACTTGGGCTTGAACTTAGACACCACCCTCCATCCTGCAGGCTCTGCTGTGACTTTGGTTGCTGCACCAAGAGTACAAAGCCCCTCCACCCAGGCTAATTTTAAGGGGCTGTCTTCACTGACTGTGTGTAAAGCTGGCTATAGGCAAGTCCTCTTCACTGAGTCATAGCTTCAGCTTTGAGATTTGTCCAGCACATACTAGATGCTCAGAAAAGGGCACAGATACTGACTTTTTTTTTTTTTACCAGAACAAAGGCTTGAACTCAGAGTCCCTTGCATTCTCTTGGCTTTCTCGCTCTTGTTTGTGCTCTACCACCTGGTCAATGCCTCCAATCTGGCTTTTTGTTGGTTAATTGGAGATAGAGTGTCTCAGACTTTTCTGCCCAGGCTGGCTTCAAACCCCAACCCTCTGGATCTCAGCTTCCTGAGTCTGTAGGATTACAGCTGTGAGCCATCAGTGCCTGGTTTAATGATGTTATTAGTAAACAAAACTAGGAGAAGATATCGGGTGTCATCTTCTAAAGATTAAAATTTTGTCATTTCTACATGATAGTCCCTGATTTCTAGACATTTCAACCGTATCCATGTGCTACTCGGGAAAGAATGAAATTTTCCTTCAACAAAGCAACCCTCTTCGAATCGGCTTCAATTTCAGCCGCCAAGTGATCAGAAAGGCATTTGACATATGGACACAGATAATATGAATATCAGCATGGTTCCCTAATAACCTGAGCAGTTATGAAATCTTATACTCCTCTGATTTGTGCAAATCAGAATTTGTGCACCGTGTGGGTCAGAGGCCGTATGAGCCCTGATGGTTGTAATTCAGCTCTGACAAATTTCCTTTCCTGTGACATGAAGAGCTTCTAGAACCTTCCTGAGCTTTCCCCAACACTGTCCTCTTCCCACTGCCCTCAGGAAGCCATAACCTCCAAATGAAATATGAATAAAAAGTCTCTTAGACTGATTTAGAAATGCTTTTATGAAAAATAGGCGTGAAAGGAAGCTTGCTGTTGGTTTGCTTTTCTCAGAGACAACTCTCTTTTCAGTTTTACTCTCAGGAGAAACAATGAAAGAGATGATCACTTACTCAGAAAGCAAGAGGGCCGGCAGCTTCGGCTGGTGTCTGATGGTGAGAGTGGCCTCCAGAGGTTTTCTGCTCTGGCAGCTCTGAGGACCTGTGCTGGCCTTAAATGAACTCCCTTCCGCTCCCGTGACATCACAAGGGAGTGCCCCCCAAAAAGTGAGTCTTTCAAGACAGGGGATCTGGAAAGGAGATCCATCTTCTTTCATTTTGCGTGGGGAATGGGAAGAAATGACTCATCCGCCTCCCACTTTCCTTGGGTAACATCCGGGAGGCTGGCGATTCTGCCCCCAAAAACCAAACATTGGCAGCACAGGCCCCGAAAAACTCAATCCGGCATCACTGTCTCCCCCCCCCCCCCCCCCCCCCCCCCCCCCCCGCTCCACCACCAGCTGGCTGATGGCTTCACCCCGTCCACCGTTAGCTTTCCGGGATTCTGCAGCACCTTCGGTGGGAGCCGGCTTGAAGGTCCCCTTCTGAATGTTGGTCTTGAAGGGCTACATCGCCAAGAACCCATCCACACGGACCCCACTGTACAAACAGTGAGCTCAGACAAAGGTTGACTCATGCCGTGCTCAGGGCTGAGTAAGGTCAGATGCGCTTTCCTAATCTCTCCGGCAGCTCCGATCCCGTTTTGATGTATGACTGCATGTATGGAGCTGAGCCGCTCAAGACCCAACATTTCAGAAAAAAAGAAATCCCCGGCTTTGTCTGAGAGTCAGGCGGCGAGATCCTGCCATCGATCACCACTAACTCCCTGCCTTCAATTCCTAAAACGGAGCTCTGGGCGGCCTCCCCTGTCCCTGCAAAGAGAGAGCCTCGGCCAGAACCCAGGGCTGGAGTCTGGGTTAGGGAAAAGGGAGCCCCACACGGTTCTCATTGCTGTCCAGCATTGGCCCTCCTCTACCTCTGTTTTCTGTCACTGAAGCTTCAGCAGGGGCTTGCTGTATGTGTGTGTTTAATTTTCCACCATAGCAGGGCGTGGTGGTACATGCCTGTAATCCTCGCACTCTGTGGCTGAGGCAAGAAAATGCTAGTTCAAGACCAACCTGGCTTACATAATGAGACCTTAGGTCAGCCTCTTTAGCCACCAAAAACAAAGGAAAAAAACAGCAAAATTCCAGCTGTTTTCTCCCACAGCTGTGGAAACAGAAAAACAAAGCGTCCCAGGATGATGGTTTGGAGGTGGGGTTTCGGGGGGAAGCTCGGCTGGCTTCCCATCAGGACAGCAGGTGCTCCGGAGGGACAGTGTAAGTCATGCGGTCTTGGGCAGTGCCTTGCAATGAATGCTCAGCGACCCTACTGCCTGGCCTACCCTACCTATCTCCCCTTCCCTCCCACCCGTGGGAGCCCAGACTGGGCGGTGGCTGAGAAGTACTCCCTGAAGACGTCCTCCTGGCCAGCACTTAGTCTTGGCAGAGCCTGAGGCTAGTTCTGGCAGGGCTCGGGTGGGGTGATCTCAGTCCGGCCTCCCGCAGAAGAGAGTGAGGAGCTGGCCCAGTGATGCATGGCTGAGAGGGTGGGGTGTGCCCTCGGCCTTACTGAGGACTGAGCAAGCGGATGCCAGAGAAGCGTGTGCGCACGGCCACACCGTGGACCATGCTTTGAAAATGCTTATCCCCACGGTCACTTGCTCGGCTGAGAACTAGGGAGGGGGCCTCAGGCCAGAGACATGGAGATTGCACAGAACCCTGCCCAGCAGGCTGCTGGGGATGAAGCCAGGCCGTGCCCCCTGCCCCATGAAACATCTGACAATCCTATCAGGGCTGCCTGACCTCAGGCCCCAAATCACAAATGGAACCTGAGCTCCTGAGCACTGGTGTTTTTGTTTTTGTTGACAGAGTCCTAAATGCAATTGTCTTTTTTTTTTTTTTTCTGTATGTGGTGCTGTGGAATGGTACCAAGAGCCTGGCACACGCTAGGCAAGTGAGCTACAGCCCCATTGAGCTACAGCCCCCAGCCCACCTGTGTAGTCTTGAAAGCACCTTTGACTACAGAATGGAGAGTAAGAGTTTGGGGACAGCAGTGGCTGACGTTGCATTGGAGGTGGAGAAACCATTCAGAGATGATGGTTGGACACAGAAAGAAACAGATGGGGCCAGGAACACTTAAGGGGCAGAACTGAAAAGAGACCCCCCCCCCCCCCGGGTGGGTGGATGAAAAGGTGGTACAGTCCTAGATCCACCGGGTGGGTGGATGAAAAGGTGGAACAGTGCTAGGTTTCTGGCATGGCTGGGCAGATGTGTGGCTGCAAGCTTGGTTTAATGAAGGAGCCAGTGAATGACACCATGGACAGGGAGGGAGCACCGAAATGGAGTGGACAGAGTCCCCCGCCACTGGGAATAGCAAGCAGGGGGTTTGAATCTGGGTGTTGAAGAAGATAACTCCTGAAGGGAAGGCCACGGCCGTGCACCTCGTGCACCTCGGCATCTGATAGGAGGCTGGTGCCGAAGGATCAGCCATGAGGAAAGCAGGCTGGGACAAATACTCAGCTCCGTTAATACTTCCTGAAAACTCTTGAGTATGTTTTAGAATGTACACTGTACATTTTATTTTTATTTCAATTTTAATTATTATTTTTGCTGGTTCTGAGGCTTGAACTCGGGAGGCCTGGATGTTTTCTCTGAGCCTCTTTGTGCTCAAGGCTAGGTCTCAACCACTTGAGCCATAGCACCACTTCCAGCTTTTTTCTGAATAGTTTATTGGAGGTTAAGTGTCGGACAGACTTCCTGCTTGGGCTGGCTTTGAACTGTGATCCTCAGATCTCAGCCTCCTGAGTAGCTAGAATGATAAGCACGAGCCACCCGTGCCTGGCACACTGTACATTTTAATACATATTAATTAGCATACACATTGGAGACACAATGGGGACAACTTGGAGACCACTGGTCTGTGTGACAGAAGCCAGAGGGAATGAGGGGATTCCTCAACCCCCAAGACTTCAATTGCCCAAGGATGTGACCCAGCGACAAAGCTCGGGGTGGGGGTGGGGCGCTCAGGAATTTTGACACGTGAACCAGCTCTGTGAAACTCATTCCTTTATTAGGCCATAGAGAAGGACACCATTACGACGCAGCTCGCCCTGTCTGCAGCAGCTTCTGTACTGTGGGACATTCTTTGGGTCTTTCACTGGACAGACTTCTTCATCAGGACCGACTCAAGGCCCGCGGGGTCCCCCCTACAGGCCCACGCCTGCCTCAGACCATGCCCGAGGGGTCCAGGCTGCGGCCAGCTGTATTCCAGGACCACCCCACCCCGTGCTGGACTGAGGAGCCCCTCAGCCGGCCAGGGGCCGCTCCTGCTGTTCAACCCACAGGATACGCGCAGTTGCATTCATCCTAATACTGAATTCCCCAATACCCACTCCTGGTGTTGCCTGCTTGCGTTCTCAGGGTATCTGTTTATGTGTTTGGGGTTGCTGAGGGGGGGGAGGAATGTTCCAGGGGTGTTGTTTTCTTTGGTCATGAAATTCAGAGGCAGCTTTAAGATTTGTGGGCTGTTTGCCTGTCAAGTCATCCCGAGCTCCGGCCTCTCCACAGAGCCAGCTTGCTGTTTCTCCTACATTCTTGACTACAGACTGACCTTGGACCTAAGTGATTTGACCTTGAAGCCGGGGCTGTGCGTTCCTCCAGTCCTCCCCTGGGACTTGGAGTGGCGCTGGCCACAAGAGGGAGTTCACAAAGAGAAAAATAAACTCTCTCCTGGGACCTGGGGTATGGGGGCAGGGCTGTCTTCTGGCCGAGGGCGCTGGTTCAGTGTCCTCCCCTGACAGCGAGACCGCCCCGGCCCGGGAGGCAGAGCCCCCCAGTAAGTCCCTGCACCTGCTCTCACGGGAAATCCATAGATGGAGAAGCTGCACTGGCCAGGGACTGTCCGCTCTGCTGAGTCCCCCACCAGTTCCTCAAGGTCACCTGCACCTGCCCTTGAACGCAACTGTGCAGAGAAGTAATGCTTTGGGATAGCTGACCTTCCAGCCCTTCTGCTGGTCTGTTGCTCCTGGGTGGGCCCCACTGCTGCTTCTCTGGGTCACCCCCTGAATAACTGGCACCCCTGTCACCAAGCCCAGCGAAGCTGCCTGGACTCCTCAGGATAGCTACTGAGCTGGGCGAGTCTGACTGCACATCTCTCTCCTCCTGCACTGTCACACCGCGAGCACGGGAGGGGTGGTCCCCCCCCAGAATGCTTGAGGGATCGGGGTCCGGACACCTGCTGGGAGGCCTGGCACTCCGCCTCGGCTTCTCATGCAGCCTCTCCCTGGAGCAGCCTCTTAAACTCCTCTGATAAACGCGTCCCTGTGCGGTGCGTGGGTCCACAGCGCACCTCTACATAGCACCTTTGTTTGGCTTTGCACAGTACTTCGATGCTTGCTACCTCCTCGAATCCTCAAGTAACCTCTGGTGGCAGAAGAGGACACTGAGGCAGGGACAAGACCATTGTGAGTGTTTTGGCTCTCTGTTGCACCCACAACTCTCTCCAATCAAGTCAGAAAAACAGGCGCCTGATGTCTGCGCGTGCTCAGACACCCCCATCTGAGTTTGTGGATTCCTTTAAGACAGAAATGGCTCTGTCTCTTTCTTCCCCCTTGCCCAGAGGGTTCAGTGCTGTGAACAGATGCCTACGAAGTGCTTGTGGGGTTCTGCGTCTGCGCAGCCGGCCTTGTCCGTCGGTGAGGGCGCGGAGGCTGGAGGGCGGCTCTCCTGGAGGTCGGGGCCGCCAGGCTGTGGTCAGGAGTGGGTGAGAGGGAAACGGTCTCCCCCACCCAGGCCCCTGACCCCCTCCACTTCTGGGAAGGAGCAGGCCCGCCCGAGCGGCCGTAAGAACAACACGATCGGGCTTCTGGAACCCAGGTCTGTGCGCGCCGGGGTGCCTGGCCCTCCCGGTGGGCTCGTGCGGCCGGCCGGGCAGGGCGGGAATGACTGCGCGGTGACTTGTTGCCCAGGGTAGCAGAGGATGCTGGGCGCTCCTTCCTGGGCCCCCCCCCTGCACCCGGCAAATCGCCCTGCCAGCAGCTGCTCACCGGCTGCTTCCTGACCCGTCCTGCAGTTTGTGGATGTGCCGTTCCACGGACACGGAGGTCCGCAGGGTACCCAAGGAGTTCTCGGTGTGCGTGGGCTCTGGCCCGCGGCCTCCTCTCCTGCAGCTTCCCCCGTACACCTCCCAGGACTTCTTGCGGAAGCGCTTGCCCACGATCACGTACACCAGGGGGTTGAGGCAGCTGTTGCTGTAGGCCGCGAAGGAGCTGATCTGCGTGGCGACGTCGAGGACGTGCTCGCCCCAGCAGCCGGCGAGGACGCCGAGGCGCAGCAGCGTGTCCAGGAAGGTGCTCACCTGGAAGGGCAGCCAGCACACCACGAACAGCAGCAGCACGGCCAGCACCAGCACGGTGGCCTTCCGCTCCGTCTGGATCTCCTTGAACTTCTGCATCTGGTTGTGCCGCAGCACCTGCGTGATCTGCACCGTGCAGAACGTGATGACGCTCAGGGGGAGCAGGAAGCCCACCAGGTTCAGGAGGACGTTGGTGAAGAGCTGCCAGGTGAGGGACGGGTAGGCGATGAGGCACACGGTGACATTGTGACCCTCTGCGTCGTAGTCCTTCATGGTCCGGAACACCAGCATGGGGGAGCTCAGCAGCAGGGCGCACCCCCAGATCACCAGGCTGTAGAGTTTGGCCCAGCGTACCCTGCGCATGCGGCCCACGGACATGGTTTTGACCAGCGCCAGGTAGCGGTCGATGCTCACCAGCATCAGGAAGCAGATGCTGCTGAACAGGTTCATGTAGATCATGGCGTTCACCACGCGGCACAGGGCCTCCCCGAAAAGCCAGTCAAAGTTGTTGGCGATGGTGACCGCCCAGAAGGGCAGTCCGAAGGCTAAGAGGAGGTCGGCCGCCGCCAGGTTCCCCAGGTAGATCTCCGCCACGGTGCAGCCGCTCTTGTGTAGGCAGAAGACGCTGAGGACAAAAATGTTCTCCAGTGTGGCCAGCAGGAAGAGGACCCAGAGGAAGGGGGCCTGGGTGGCGTTGATCCATTCCAGCCACCTGGTGTCGGGACAGTTGTCGTCCTGGGAAAGCGTGCCGTTCACAGCTGACGAGAGGACGTGAGGTGTGATGTTGAGCATTGCGGAGCTGGAAGTGGAAACGAGGCTGTTAGACCCCAGAGCACAGGGAGAGGGAGGAACGGCGGCGCAGAAAGATACTCAGCCTCCAGCCTCGCCAAGCCGGGCCGCCGGGGTGGCAGGAGGTGGAAGAGACTTGGAGCCCCTGGGCTGCCACCGCTAGCAGACCCTGGACTCCAAGGCTTTGTCTCCCCCACTTCCACTGGGCCTCGAGAGCGGCTTGATTGCTGCCCCTCGAAGAGCCTCTGGGATGCTGTTCAAGCCAGCGTCTAGGCCTCTCAGTGCCGCATCATGCCCAACATGGGGATGCCAGCGTGGAATCCTGACCACGGCCCATCTGCCCACGCCCTGTCTCCCCGGCCAGCCTGCCTCTTCTGGTAAAAGACAGAGTCTTAGTCCCACCCCTTCATGAGCAAAGCAGCGAAGGCTTCAGAGAATGCATGCATGGTAGAAAGAAAAGGGGGGGGGGGGCGCCCAGCAGTCCTTCTGGCTCAGGTCCTCGCTCCCTCATTTATTGGCTGAGTGGCTTTAGAGAGGCTAGCCCAACTCCTCTGAGCCTCGGTGACTTAACCAGTAAAATGCAAACGGCAAAAGTTACTTGCTAGGATTTGGGGGGGAGATCCAAGAGAATGCATGAAAAGTTCTACCACCGCTGCCTTTGATTAAGTAAATGTAATTATGCTTGTCAATCTCTTGTAACAATCACTGTCAAACTTCAGCGCATGTGTAGGTGCTTGCTTTTCCCCCCCCCTTTCTAGTACTGGGACTTGGATTCATGGCTCCTCCTCTAGCTGTTTCCCTTAAGGCCGGTGCTCTACCATTTGAGCCACAGCTCCAATTCAGGCTTTTTGGTGATTAATTGTAGATAGTCTCATGACTTTTTTCCGGGCTTGCACCTTGATCCTTAAGTAGCTGGGATTAAAGGCATGAGCCACCGGCGCCTGTCTGGTTCTTGCTTTTGTGTTGGTGACCTCATCATTAATTCTTGGACTCCCTTTCACTCTTAGGCAATAGTCACAGATCAAGGGATAAGCCTCTTTCTGAAAGAGTTTGCTCAGAAGGCAAAATTTGTCTCTCCCTTCAGCAAAGAGACCTGGGGCTTGAACAGCCATGGGTTCCCACCCTGATGGTGTGGCCTGGACCAAACGACTTGACCTCTCTGATCTTCCACTTTGCTTTCTTTGGCGTAGTGTAGCATTCTCTTCCGGGTTCACTTGGCATAGTAGCTGCACGGTTCAGATCAAGGTGTGAGTGTGAAGAGTCATTTAGGAAGCTTGAAGCATGCTCGGGGGGTGTGGGCAGGGGTGGGGAGGCAGAGGCCCTCCCTCCCTGGGAGGCCTAGGGAGGAGGAGGAGGAGGAGCAGAGCATCAAATCCCAGGGGAGGGCCCTGGGACTTCCCTGTCCACCCTGGACCCAAACAGGGTCCTGATTCACTTGTGCGTCAGAGCTGTTGTGCTGGAGAGGTTTCCGGGGGGTGCTGTGGTGTGAGGGGGTCCCCCGGGGGTCATAGACTTGGAGCAGAACCTCCCTGTCTTCACCCAGCTCCTGGCTCCGTGGCGATGAAACCAGAGCACAGGGAAGGGGGTCCCGGTGAGGCTGGTGAAGGTAGCTGGTGGAGCTGGGTCTTGAAGGACCAGGAGGGGGCGGGGCGCAGCCCGCGGGAGCCGCTGCTCTGACAGTCTGCGACGTGGGAGGCTGCCATGGGGCTTGGGAGGCCGCAGGGAGGCAAGGCAGCCGGGTGCGTGAGAACCGGGGGCTCTGGGGCCCGGGCTGACACAGCCAGCTGGCTGGCTGCATAGTCCCTGGATGGAGACACCAGGCCCGGCTACTCTCCATCCTGCCAGCACTGCTGTCTCAGGACCAACCTCCCTCCTCTTGGGGTCCACAGCCCAGGTCTCTCCTAGTGCACATCAGCTTCTGTTAGGTGCTGATGTCAAGGTGCCTCTCTCTCTCTCTCTCTCTCTCTCTCTCTCTCTCTCTCTCTCTCTCTCTCTCTCTGAGTTCTCACTCACACCAGACAAATACTCTAGCATGTAAGCTACATGCCAGCCCTTTTGCTGTTTTAGTTTTTCCAGATAGGGTCTCGTGCTTTTGCCAGGACTGGCATCACGTGGCAATTCTTCTACCTTCATCTTCCTCTCGGCTGGGATTTCAGGTACGCGCCACCATGCCTGGCTTAGGTTTGAGTCTCTTGCTTTCATTGGCAAGTTTGCCTGGGGTAGCTCACTCACCTGTGACCCCCAGGACCGTGTCCCTACCTCCACCACTCCCCCAGCCACAAACAACAGCCAACTCCCTCTGTCCCCAACTTGCCTAGAGGGCCCGGAGTTTATCTTTGGGTCTAACGTGCCTGCTCCTTCTCTGTGATCTGGTACATGAGGCGGGGCACAGCTCTTTTGGGACCTCCGCACCAGGTCTAGACACGGACCCAAGACGCACCTGAAAGAGTCTGTGGTGGGCGCAGGCTCCTCATAGACAGATAGGAACATGGGTCTCTTCCAGGTAGACATTTGGCTGCAAGATGGGAAAGGAGTCAGGCTCTACCTGTGCGGGACAAAGGAGAGGAGATGGTTAGCTGGAGACTAAAGAGTCCCCGAGAGGAGGGGAGGGGAGGGCAGCCAGGAAGTCCACAGGCCGGAGAGTGGAGAGGCGGGACCTGAGCTCTGAGCACCAATGAAGAAGCCAAACGCCATGCAATGGTACTGCATAATCAACTGACCGAACCCAGCTCTAGCACAGTCCTGATAGTGACAGGGTTGAGGGTGTCCCCCAGGGGTCCCATTGTGGCCGTGTGGAAGGCGGAAGGCAGTGGGACTTTCCAGGGAGGGCTTAGCACAGGATGAGGCGATCAGGGACCGGCTCCCTTCCGCTGTCTGGTCTGTGAGCCAAGTAAACCTCTTTTTTATATCAGTTTCCAGCCTCAAGTATTTTATTACAGCAAATCAAAATAAGCCTGCAAGTGTGAGCAGATACTGATGATGAGAACCGAGCACAAGTGGAGTTAGCACAGGGAAAGGATGTGGTAGGGAGAAGAAGGAGCGGGTACAAAGGCTCAGAGGCAGGGAGAAGCCGTGAACAGGGCTTCAGCTGGCTGCTGAAGGAAGCGGTCAGAATACAAGCAGGAAGATCAGCCGGCGGGGGCTGCCTGTTAGTCTACAGAATGGGAGCCCAGGGGCGTTAGAGAATAAAACCCTTGCACGGGGAGCGTGTGCTGTAGACTGGAAGCTGGAGTGAGAGACCCCTCTGAGACCTCGGTGTGATCTAGGGCTCCAGGGTGGCGTCTAGACTGGAGGGCTGAGACGCAGGGGCCCAGGACTCCCCAGGCCCCGGGCGGCCGGGGAGCCTTCTCCAAACCTTACGGTGCTGTCCGTCCTCAGACGGCAGCATCTGCAGCCAGGAATTGAGAGGCGGAGATGAGAACGGGGCTGTGTAACCCCATTGCTGGGAAGCCCTGGGGTGGCGATGGTAAAGCCCCCTTTCCCTGTCCAGACCCCTCAAGCTGCAGAATCCTCTGAGACCTAGTGCTCCTGCCAGTGCGGGGGAAGTGTGGCACTTGCACGTGTGTGCGTGGGCTTGGGGACAGCCATACATCTACCCTCCCCTGCCAGCTTTTCAGCCGTGCACATGTGTGCACACATTTGCAGCAATTGTGAGGTGTATGCACCAGCTCACCCAACTCTTTTTTTTTTTTTGCTGGTACTGGGCTTTGAACTCAGAGCCTGGAGCTTTCTCAACTTATTGGCTTACAGCTGGCACACCTCTGCCCCGTGGGTCATGCTTCCAGCCCTGCTTTTTGTTGGTTCACTGGAGACGGCATCTCGAGGACTTTTCTGCCCAGAACCACTCGGATCTCAGCCTCCTACGTAGCTGGGATTACAGGCAGGAGCCACTGGCGCCCGGCTAAATCCCCTCTCTTGAACATTGACTCCATCGGTTAAATCCTTCAGACCACCCAGGCAGCTGGAAGCAAGGGCTCCTGAGTCCCTTTCCTTGACATGTCCCAGGATAAAGGGCTCGCTCCAAAGCCCTGCTGGCATGATTACTGAGTCAGGTTGCTGTTTGTACGCCATCACTAGGTAAACTTCTGGCTGTACACTTGGGATGCAGGGGAGGGGGACGTGGCTATCACCCCATAAACCACGAGGGCCCAGCACCAAGGTGCAGCCTGAGCACCAAGAAGCCCTTTTTCCTAAGAGAGGAACCCAGAGCTGCCTGGTGGGGCTGGGGGGAAAGACTTGAGGATCAGATCTGGGAACTCTGCCTCCATTCTCAGAACTCCCGGAAAGGCCAAGTCAGGAAACGGGATCCAATCCTAGGCACCCGCGTGTGGGCCCTTAATAGCATTTGGACACTTTACGGGCTTGGGATATTCTGGAAACACTTAGGAAGGAACCGAGGAGCCTTGCGGAGCAGAGTGCTCCCCCCGTCCTGCGTTCTACAGGGGAGGATGAAGCGGCTTGCCTGGCTCTGCTCCTAGGCGCATCCCTGCGACTGCTGTGACCATGCATCTTCCTTTCCCGTCAAGTGCCCCCTCCGCTTAGCAGGTGCTCAGTAAATGAATGACAGGCAGAGCACAGGTGAGGCCGTCTTTCCTCGTGCTCTCTCCAGCAGGCATTTGGTAGGGCAGAGGCGAAGGGCAACCGTGCTTACAGCCCACCTGCCACACCCTCACACCTCATCCTGGGCCACCAGACATGTCGCTCAGGGCAGCTCCAGAATGGGAGCCCTGGGCTATCCGAGCCGAAAGGGCAAATCTCTTCTCCAGCAATGGGCCTCGTCCTGGGAAGGGCCTGTGGGTGGACTGATGGGGTGGGTGGGTACTTTCTCTTTCATCCCTGTGAGGAAGACACTGGGCCAGTGGCTACTGGGCTGGCCGCAGGAGGGGCGGGCTTCTGGGGAGCCAGCAAGTGGGACAGGGAAAGTGGCCGCCCACAGGCAGCTGCCAGGCGCACAGTGTGGCTCTCTCCCTTCCCTCTGGGCTCTGCCAGGTGTCACGGGGTGGGGGTGGGGTGGGGAGGTGGGGGGGCTGGATTCCATCCTGTCGCTCACCCTTGACTTGGGGCCAGAGTGTATGTGAGTGTGTGTGTGTGTGTGCGCGCGCGCATGCGCACATGTGTGTACCAGGACCTGGGTTCTGGTGAATGTCAGCCCCACTAGCTGGTGTGTCCTGAGAGAAGGCCCCCTCGTGTATGTAGAGCACTAGCCTTGAGTGAAGAAGCTCAGGGACAGTGCCCAGGCCCTGAGTTCAAGCCCCGGGAGCAGTGCAAAAAAAAAAAAAAGAGGGCTCTTGAGAATCATATATTCTTTCCTGCCCAGGCTGGCTTCAAACCAGGATCCTCAGACCTCAGCCTCCCGAGGGGCTAGGATTACAAGCGTGAACCGCTGGCGCCCGGCTCTCGGGGGATTTTGAGGCTGTTCTGTTCGTGAGTACGAATCACTCAGCAACCTGCCGCGTGATCTTCTCCATGGACGCTGCTGCTCCCCTCCTCTCCAAGCCGCACAGCTTCACGGGAAACGCTGACACTATACCAGTGAACGTCGCACCGGCCCCCACGCCCACCCCACGCAGGAACCCAGGCTCGGGCTAACCTGACAGGACCCAGGGGTCCCAGAGGAAGGGGCTCTGGCTCAGTGTCCCCCGCCCCCCTCTCCAGTTACAGGGACTCGGAGCTCCCTAGACAGTGGGCACAACCACGCCAGTGCATGGCTGTGCTTCTCCTTGAACCCAGCCCCTCGCTCCAGAGCTGCCCCAGGGAGACCCCCCCTCTCCCGGCCCATGCAGAAGGGGACTGGGGCCCCCACGCATGAAAGGCTCAAGCCCTGGTGGGGTAAGCACACCCCTCTCCTCGTCCCTAAATGTCCCAGGGGTTGTGTTACCAGCACGGGACTCGCCCTATCACAGGAAGAACTAGGAATCTTCTCCGAAGCAAAACCCAAGCCAGGGAAGAAAGGAAGGCTGCGTGTCCAGGCGGGAGCGGCCCTCGTGGAGCCGAGCTCGGGGCCCCGCGGCTGGGAAGGCTGCTTCTCTGCGGCCTCTGGAAGCCCCGCTGCGGCCGGGGAGGTGATGCCAGCCCTGGCCCGGGCAGTGGGAGAGGGTTTGTAGGATGTGCAGGCTGGAGGAGGCTCGTGGGCCGAGGCTTCCCGCTGCCTGCTTGCTCTGCTGTCGGGCGGGGGGTGGGGGTGGGGGGGAGACAGGACCCTGCAGCTCCATGTATGTCACCCAGATGACTGGCTCCCTGGCCCGGGGCTGGGAGGCTGCTGTAGGCCCTACCTAACCCCTGGCTCTAATGGAGTCTTGGGGTTTGTGGGGTACACACAGGCCAGGAAATCCCCACTTTCCAAGCTGGGACTGGGAGCAAGTCTGCAGGCACCGACTTGCTCCCTTCCTCTTGCAATTCACAATTTTATAGCCAGAAACCTAACCCTTCAAGAGGCCCTGCCCTGCCCCTCGTGTGGGTGGATGCCGGGCAGTGCCAGGGCGAGCCGGGGGCGAGGAGGGGGCTCACCCCGCCACACCCTGCTTGAACTCAGGGCCCATCGCTCTTGCTAAGCTTTGTCAACACGAGCACTCTACTTCCAGCAAGAAAATCTGTCTGTCTGGCTGGCTCTGAGCTGTGATCCTCCTAGCTCAGCCTCAACTGGCGTGTGTGCATGCGTGTGAGGGTTCTTTTAATAGAAGTTTGCGTCTCGCCCTGCACTTCCGGTCCCTGCAGGAGCCAAGGCGCCGTGGTGTTCGCATGGTGTAATGGGCAGGCTGTGGACTGCAGGAGGCGGGCCAGGCAGCTCCCACGTCTCGTCCGCGTAGGGCCAGGCACCAGGAGAGGGCAGGGCCGCCGAAACTGCGTCTTCCAAAGGCAGTTTGGTGGTAACTGGACAAAGCAAATCAAGAACCACAAAGTCGGGCCCTGGAAGCACACGCCTGTAATCCTAGCTAGCTACTCGGCAGGCTGAGATCTGAGGATCATGGTTCAAAGCCAGCCCGGGCAGGAAAGTGCATGAGACTCTTATCTCCAATTAACCACGAGAAAACTGCAAGTGGCGCTGTGGCTCGAAGTGGTAGAGCGCTAGCCTTGAGCAAAAGAGCTCAGGGACGGCACCCGAGCCCTGGGTTCCATCCCTACCACCAACAAAATTAAAAACCAGAAATGGAGGCGTGGCTCAAGTGGTAGAGTGCCAGCCTTGAGTGAAAAAGCTGAGGGACAGAGCCTGGGCCCTGAGTTCAAGTCCTAGTACCCATACCCAAAACAAAAGCATCCAAAAGGAGGACCTCTTCCTTCCTTCCTTCCTTCCTTCCTTCCTTCCTTCCTTCCTTCCTTCCTTCCTTCCTTCCTCCCTCCCTCCCTCTCTCTCTCTCTCTCTGTCTCTCTCTCTCTTTCTTTCTTTTTGTTGGTTTGTTTGTATGGCAGTTCTGAATAAAATCCTGCTCCTTGCACAGGGAAAGGAGGAACCAGGGGAACAGCCGATGTCGAGGACCAGAGAACTGCTAAGCACAGAGCCTCGTGGCCACACCACCACTGCTGAGCAGGTGTGCAAAATGGCACTTCTGAGAGGTGGCCAAAAAAAATGAGACACCACATCTGAGTCCCTGTCGAGTTTTGAAGAAAATCTGGGCACTGGATCATATCTACGGCATGGGATCTACGCAGAATTCCTCAAGGCAGCCCGTCGAAGTATATGGCCGTGGTGGTCGTCTTTGACCAAGAGCTTATGAGTATCTTTGGGGTTGCCTTGGTTCCTTGTTAGTGATTTCCAAGTTTTCTATATAAATAAGATATTTAAATAAGTCATGTGGTTTCTCCGCTTTAAAAAAAAGACGAGAGAATTATGGCTAGTTTATGTAAGACAAATCACTAGCCAATTCGTGTTCAGAGGCAAGGCCTTGCTTACACGAACACTGGTAAATAAGAGCACAGTGCTTTTCTCATTTCAAATGAAACGTTTAAAGTGTTGGCAAACGGTTCTGTTAATGTTTTCCCATGGTGCCTAGCTGCTAATTCAGCTGGAGTGACTGGGCTTCTGGTAACTGGAAAACCATGGAGCCAGGTCGGGAGGCGGGGCTCTCCCGGAGCCGCAAAACCCACTGTGAGACAGGACTCCTGCTCATGTCTTATTCTGGTGTCTCAACAAAACAAGGGGGTGGGGCAGAAGACGGGGCAGAGGCCAGGTCCTGGCCTAGCCGGCCTTCATTTCCACGCGTGTCTCTGTGGCTGCGTTAAGTCTCTGAGGGATTTTGTTTTTCACCACGATGGCAAGGATGGCGTCTCTCTCTGAGCCCTTTCTCACCTGAGCATGGCTTTCTCTTGCGGTCACCCACAAAGAAAGCATGCAGCGTCCACTGCGGATTGGGTGTGGCGGGTGGGTGATCCACCCGTTCACGCGCTGGAGGGCTGGTCCCCACCCAGGGTGGCGGTATTGGGAAGAAGCTCGGTGCATGGAGGAGGTGGGGGAGGGCGACGCACACCTTTGATCCCAGATGATCAGGAGGCAGAGGTAGGAGGATCCTGGCCCAAAGCAAGCCCAGGCACAAATAGAAGATCCCATCTAAGAACAAACGAAAGCAAAAGCACCTGGGGTGCAAAGCACCAGGGGTGTGTGGGGCTCAAGTGGCAGATTGTTTCCCCAGCAAGTGTGCAGAGGTGCGTTCAACCTCCAGGATGGCCCCTGAAAGAGGTGTGGCCTGGCAAGGGGGAGGGGTCTTTAGGTCACTGGGGGTGTGCCTTCAGGAGGGTTGTGAGCCCCAGGCCCCCTGCTTCCTGCTCTCACACGTACTGTCTGCCAGGAGATGAGGACCTGGACCGGGGGACGGGGCCAGCCTGCTCCCTGCTGTTTGAACATCCCAGCATCTTCCCCTGCGAGCTACTCTTTTCTTTTTGAAGTCCACCTGCCTCGGGGTGTTTTGTTACAGCGGGGAGGGACGGAGAGACGCAGCTAGAATCACAGCTGGTACTTCTCCTGTCTACAGATGACCTCTGTTGGGGTCTAATGCGCTTGGTGTTGCAGAAAAGCATCAGGCCAGGCTGGACGTGGTGGCGCACTCCTGTAATCTCTGCCGCTCAGGAGTTAGAGATTAGGAGGACTGAGGTTCCAGGTCTCAGGGAACTGGGTAGCAAGACCCCATCTCAACCACTGTGGTGCTTGGGGACTCTGCTACGCAGAAGGTATAGGTCGGAAGAGTATGGTCCAGGGCAAGGTGTGTGGGGCTCAGGGCAGGGCTTAGATATTCTCCTACCAGCATTGGGCCACTTCCTTTGCCTTTTCTACCCAGCATGCCCTTCTCCCATGGAGGCACGCCTTCTCTTTCTTTCCCTGGCAGTAGACTTTGAACTTGAAGCTTATCCACCACCAGGCTCTGAGCTCCTGTGGGCAGCGGTCTCGAGCTGAGCCCGGCTCGCCCAGGCTGGGTCTCACTAAGGGTTTTAAGGAGGAAGGAATGAGTCCTGGGCTTTCTGGGCACAGTGTGGGTACTCTCTCACACACACAACCAACCATACCAGCATCGAGGCAACCCTTGTCCCCCCGAGAGGCGGAAAAACAGAGGCAGGAGCCTCCAGCGATGGCCCGAGTCACCCAGCATGTAGCTTGCTGAGCGTAACCCTGGCTGTCCATAACAAAGCCAGTTGGTCTTGGTTTCTAAAGAGTGACTAAATCGCCTACCTGTGAGCCCAGGTGAGATCACGCATAAACAACTGGAGCAAAGATGGCAGGACCCAGGGGTGGGCGGAGCACTGGGGGCTGGTGCCAGACATCCAAGCCCCTTGTCTGGTTGAGGTACCTGTGTCCAAGACATGGGACCTTTGGCAAAAAAATCCCAGGGGCCAGAGGATATCTTTTGGGGACCGCATAGGGGCCCCAACCAGACAGCTCTCACCTCCCCATGAAACCATCCACCAAAGCTGGCCCCACCTTGGGCTGCAGTTTGCTCCCAACCACCGCATCAATCTCAGTCTGTCCGCTGATGTAGATGTATGTGCAGGGCAGATCAGCTCCCGACATATCCTGACTCTACCTTCTGTTCAAAGAGCCAGCTCTTCCTCTCCGATGGCTTACTGCTATGTGTGGATGCGTTCCTCCCTTCTAATTAGCTATTTGGGCTTTGTCCTGCTTTCTTCCTCTACCCTACTGTTTTTCTTTTTTTTGGTTAAAAACTTGGGTTTTTGGGTTTCACATTTAATTAATTTGTAAAAATGGCTTTGATTCCATTCCTGAAGTTTGTTAAGTAGTATTATTACAATTGATCATCCGTCAAACATCTGTAATTTCAGACTGTTTTTTTTTTCCTTTTCAGTGTGAAGAACTCAGGTTCTTACACTCTTGCTCAGTTTGCTTGCCTGGCTGATGCTCTACCACTTGAGCCATGCTTCTAGTCCAGCCTTTTGCTGGCTATTTTGGAGATAGACTCTTTTGGACTTTGCTGCCCCAGCAGAAAAGTGCGTGGTCAGCCTCTTGAGTAGGTAGGATTACAGGTTTGAGCCCCTGGCTCTAGCCATCTTTAGATCTTTGTCAAACATTAGAACCTGGCTCCATCTATTAGCATCAAGAGTAGAAAAATACCCTCTTCCAGGTAAAAAAACACCTTTAGCACACTTTTTGTCTGTCCCTTCCTTTCTTTTCCCATTTACAACTCTAGTTGAAATACAGGAAGTTTCAGTACCACACCATTACCATATTATTTCTCTTTCCTAAGCAGCCTTTCTAAACATTGATGAAATTCATCCGCATGTTCCAACCCACCTGCTGTCCATGACCAGACTTTAACCAGCTCCACTGATCGCAATAACTTTCTTTCTGGAACACATCTTCCTCCTTCTTGAATGATTTGACCAAATCAATTACCCATTTGGCTGGAATGCTTAAGCAACCATCTTTTTTTTTTTTTTTTAAGATGAAAAACAATTTCCTCCCAGGTTCTGAGCCTGAGTGAGCCGACACTGTTTTGGGGTGCCCTCTGGGGCCTCCCATAATAGACGCCCAGGGTTTGCTTGTCCTGAGGCCTGCTGACCCCTTGGCTTGCTGCCTCTCCGCTGAGCTGTCTCCTTTTCAAGTCCTCTGGCCGCACCCATCGGTTTAGGATAAGCCCGGATTATAGAAACCAGAAATGTTGGAGGATCTTGCCCTCTCCTTTCCATTCCAGTTTGTTTTGTTTTTGATGTTTACTTTTTTTTCTTAAGCAAAGGAATAGGCCTGCTCTGACATCCTCAGCGTATAAAAGAGAACAAGTGACATTTCCTAGCTCTGTCCAGCCCCTGCCATCCATAACAGCCAGGCTGTCCCCCTGTGTTCTTTCCAGGTGTGGCCAGTGTGTCTACGCCTGCGTGTAAGGAGGCACACAGAGCACCCTAAACACACATCCTCACTTCTTTGCAGGTAACAGTCTGTGAACCCTTGTCATTTCTTGGGGTGCTGGGGGATGGTACCAGGGCCTTACTCATGCTAGGCAAGCACTCTATCATTCCCAGCCCTCGTGTTAAAAACCGAGACATGCCAGGCACGGGTGGCTCCGCCTGTGATCCTAGCTACTCAGGAGGCAGAGATCTGAAGATCACAGTTCAAAGCCAGCCAGAGCAGGAAAGTCCCCGAGACTCTTATCTCCAATGAACTAACCCCCAAAAAGCCTGAAGTGGAGCTGTGGCTCAAGGGGTAGAGTGCTGCTAGTCTTGAGCAAAAGAAACTCAGGAACAGTGCTCACGCTCTGAGTTCAAGCCCCAGGCCTGACACACACCACACACACACGAAAATCTGAGACATAATATTTGCCTACTGTTGTGGTACACATTATGGTAATCCAATGCTATGCACAAAAACAGATGTTTAATAATCAAATCAGGCCAATGAAAATGTCCATCTCCACAGACATCCCTGATTGCCTTGTGGGGCGGTTTTGTTCTCGTCTAGCACTTGCAAACACTAGAATTCTTTTAGGCAGTTGTGCCCTCCTGTGCTAAAGAAGATCTAGGAGGTGAATCCTCCTCTCTAGCTGCGGTTTCTTGTTCTTCATCGAACTGTGTTCTGTACCCTGACTGCCCCTTGTTGTCCTTATCAGACCCCAATTCTAACTTTCAGGCAACTTCTGATTCTATGGTTATAGCCGAAGGAAGTGAGAGTCATAAAAGGGAAACCACCCTCTCTCCTCTCCGTGGGAGACACGTGGGATTCCGTCCCTCTCTGGCTTCAGATGGGAGGAGGGATAGGGAGGAAGGAGAAGGAAGGAGGAAGAGGAGGAGGAAGGGCAGAGGAGTGCGGAGGAGAGGCACCCTTCTTAGAAGTCTTCTGCTCCCATGTGAAGCGAACTATGCAGTCCATGCAAGGAGTCTCAGGAAGGTCTCACCACACAGGGAAGAAAGCTTAGGACACCCCCGTCAGTCAGGGACACCGCTGGGATTTGAACCCAAAGCTATGTGTGAGCGGTGATGATTCTTTGTTTGTTTGTTTTTTTTCAGGAGATGACATCCTATTTTTCTAGCCTCCAGAACCTTCCAGGTCCCACTTTGATGGCAGTCAGAGAAAGACTCCACTCCTTCAGCAGGGGAGTTCCCCTCTACCTCTGCCCCAGTCACCCCTGGAAAACCAGAGCTGCTGGAGGAGGAATCTCAACTTTGCATTTCTCCAAGTGGGCCAGTGGGGGCCCTGAGTCCCAGCTGGCAGAGCCCCGCAGCTCCAAGGAGCAGAGAGCAGAGCCATTGTTGAGTGGGAGGTGGTGTTTCCTGGTTGCAGGCTCACTAGCTAGAGCACCTCTGAGCCCCATTGTCCTTCACCGAGCCAATGCTGCCAGCTCTGGTCCTGTGACTCACAACCCTGAAATACTTGTGGGAGCCTCTCTGAATTCTTAAAGCAATGTGCAGACCACCTGCCCTGGGGGCTTTTATTTTAAAGAGCAGCTTTAGGTTCACTGCAACATTGAAGGCAAGAGCAGACTTCCCGTGTGGACACCGGTGTCGGGCCTCTCCCTGCTCAATCCCCTACCACGTGGGAGATTTGGTACCACCGACTCTAAGCAGGCGGGCCACTGACACCCAGAGTCACGCCAGGGGCGGCTCTGGCATTGAGGGTCCTCTAGGTTTGGATAAATGTATGGCTACCATTCATCGCGGCAGAGTCACGCTGCTGCCCCGAGACCCAACTGAGCTCAGCTAACGGACCCCCTGTCCCTCCCCAGAAATGGTGCAACTTCAACTATCTCCTAGTTTGCCATTTGCAGGATCGTGTATTCTGTAGGCCAAATATGATGTGCATCCTGTCATGTCTGCCTTCCAGGTGGCTCCTTTCGTTAGTAACACGCTCCGCGTGCTTCGACTACAGTCCCGTCCACACTCCCTCCTCCAGTCAATCTTTCCGCCATTCAGCTGATACTCGGGCCAGCTCCCCCTGCAGAGGGGAGAGCACAGACACAGCCCTGCTTCCATCCAGAAACCCAGAGCCAAGGCCTCAGGGCTCTCCCTGCCCAGGAGCCTCACTGCGAGAGAGGAACAGACCCCCCCCCCCCCCCGCCGCCCTTCCCTCCCCCAAACCTTCTCTCCAGACACGCGGCCCAGTGTCCTTTGCTGGTCCTCTCGGCCCGTGTCTGCCTGATTCGTGCCTGCCCTCATTGTGCGGGCTCACCCGACCATCAAAGGAGACACAACTTCAGTCCCTAAGAGTGCTAGGTGCTCTCTAGACACTGAGCGAAGGGCTGTCATGGGCCTGCCCCCCCTCCTGACTCAGTTTCTCCATCTGTACTGGGGTCTCAAAACTATGAGGTGCAGGGGCCTTTGCAGTACATGAAGGTGTGATGCCCGCAGTTCAGGCCAGGAGCGGGCACAAGGTTCTGGGGTCCCCCCGTTGGGGGGGGGGACAGCGAGTGCATTCTCACACTTCATCTCCAGCCCCTCCTCCCACCCAGGCAAGGGGAACCAGCAAACCCTCCTCCAGCTCCAGGGATCGCAACCCCAGCGTGCCCCTGCCGCCCCGCTTGCTGGCAGAGGCAGAGGATGCTGTTTCCCCAGGGTCGTGGTGAGGGCAGGGCCGGTGGCACCCTGGTTTTCCTCAGGAAAGGAGGGGGGCTCGCTCTTCCAGTGGGCCGGGAGCCCCAGGCACGGTGACTCGAGGCGGCATGACCCAGCCTGCCCACAGGAGCCGGTCACGCGTGCCAGCCCGGTCCATCTAGGCTGACGAATCCACCCCCCCCTTCTGCACCCGAGCAATGGTGCCAGCTGCACACCTGGCACTTGGCGGGCTGGAGACCCCCCCCCCCCCGCCCCTTCCAGCTTGGCACACAGAGGAGCTGCTCGGGCTTCCTTGGGACAGCGCAGTACGTGTCTCGCCATGTCCCGGCTGGGTGTGAGCAGAGCAGGACCCTCTGGCTGCCCTCTGCGCCCGGGGTAGGACGAGGTCAGGAGGGATCAAAGCTCCACTGGGATAAAGCAGACACCCCGCTGCCCACCACCCCAGCACACAGCTGCCGTGGGGTGGAGCCCGGCTCCCCCGCGGGGCCGGTGAGCGGACAGGCGCGCAGGGAGGTCTCGGGGCGCGCGCTGTGTCACACGGGACCCAGTGTGGCCGGCGTGATGGGAAGCTGGGTCTGGAGCGTGCGCCCCACGCCGGCTGGAGGTGACCCCCCCCCCAAGATCTACACCACGCAAATCCCCCCAGTGGCTCGCTCCATCCTCCGTCGGGGAGAGGCGAAACAGGTCGCGCTCTCTCCCGGATCTACTAGGGAAGGCAGGGAGCGCTCCCCGACTCCCCAGCACCCCAGCACCCCAGGCTGGGACCGCCTGTCCCCCCAGCAGACGCAGCCCGGGGTGGCGGGCTCGGCCCCCGCCCGGCACCCACCTGGTCCGCGGCGAGCCGCCTGGTGCGCGAGGAGTCCCGGAGTCCCCACCCCTCCGAGGGGCCGACGAGCGCAGCCGGCCGCCCGGTGGGAACGGCTCATCTTTCAAGGGCTGGGCTGTGATGTCAGCGCCCTCCTCCAGGGCGCTTCCGGCAGGCAGCCCCGCTCCCCGCCCGCCCGCAGCCCCTGCCCCTGCCTGCAGCCTGGAGGGCGTCGGTTCCGGGAACCCCGGCTGCGGACGCCAGGCCCGACGGCGGCGGCGACGGCCGGTCTGCGAAGGCCATCTGTCGGGGGGCCACTGTGGGGGGGGGGTGGGGGGGGCTGGGGGACTCCCGGAGAGGTCCTGGGGTGCAAACTACTGCCCAGGAGAGCCTGGGGTCCGCGGAGATGTCCCCACGACGAGGTGGCCCCTCCGTGTCATGTGGACACACGTGTCTCCATGGCTATTTCCCCCCAGGGGGTTGTTTTGAATCTGAGTTTCAGGTGTAAACAGCGGGTGTGAGGAGGGGAGGGGCCGGGGAAGCTCTGGCGGGGTTGGTGTTGTGAACACTGCGGGGGGGGGGGGGCTGGGGGGCTGGGGTGACCCGGTAGAGATGTGGGGGGACCCCCTTTCTGGTTGTTTGGTGCCCTGGGTTTGGGGCCACACCTTGCACCCGCCTCCCAAGCTCTGGCATGTCTATGGAGATATTTGTAAGTTGTTCCCCGCCCCCCCCCCCCATCTCCACTCGAGTTGTTCTGGTTCCTCTGAAGATGTATTAACGCCCTCCATACACAGCCCGCTCCAGGCAGGGAGCTGGAAATTGAAGCAGAGCTCAGATGATTCCTTCTCTCCCTCCCCTTTTTCCCCCTCCTCCCCCTCTTCCTCCTCCTTCGCTACTCCTTATTCTTCTTTGCAGAGCTAGGGATTTTTTTTTCTTTTTTCCCAGTCCTGAGGCTTGAACTCAGGGCCTGAGCACTGTCCCTGGCTTCTCTTTGCTCAAGGCTAGCACGCTGCCACTTGAGCCACAGCGCCACTTCTGGCCTTTTCTATATATGTGGTGCTGGGGAATCGAACCCAGGGCTTCATGTATTCGAGGCAACGACGCTACCACTAGGCCATATTCCCAGCCCCGATTTTTTCTTTTTATAAATGTTGTTGTGAAGGTGAGCTACAGAGGGCTACAGTTCCGTAAGTCAGGCACCGAGTACATTTCTTCTTGAGCAGAGTCACCCTCCTCCCTTGTTTCCTCCCAGTTTCCCCCCTCCCGGCAGAACTAGGGTTTGAACTCCCGGTCTTCATGCTTGCTAAGCATGTGCTCTACTGCTGGACCAGGCCTCCAGCTCTTTTTGCTCTGGTTATTTTTGACATAAGATCTCACTCTTCACCTGGGCCAGCTTTGGCCATGATCCTCCTGTTTACCTCTTGCAGCACCTGGGATGATTGCTGTGATCTACTCCCCTCAGCTTTTTCTGTTGAGCCGGGGGGGGGGGGGGGGGGGCCTTGTGAACTTGTTCTGCCCAGGCTGGCTTTGAACTTGATCCCTGCCTCTTCAGTAGCCAGGATTACAGGCATGAGCCACTGGTGTCTGGTCCTTTTCACAACAGCTTGCCTGTGTGCGGCAGATCTAGGCCTTTGTAAAATCTCAGCGGGGGTCTGTCATGGCAGCCCGACAAACAGGCTCCAAGTCTCCTCTGCCTGGACACTGCAGATGAGGGGCAAGCCCCAGGGGGGGGGGTGCGAGCTCTCCGTGGATGCTTCATAAAACACCATCTGCGGAGTAGACTCCAAGAGACTCATCAACCTTCTCCCCTCACCGCCCCCCCCCCCCCAGCCGTGTCTGGAATACAGCTTGAAACTCAGCAATCATAAAAGCCCGCTGTCCTGGCCCAGGTGGCAAGTGCTGGCTGAGAGCCGGTCCGCTCTGGACGGGGAATAAGCTCGCATTCCAGCCACCGCCCCCATCCCCCTCGCTCTTTGGGCCCCGTGCACCTGCCCCCAACACCTCAGGGCCTGGTACTGAACAACTACGGACAGCCCTGTGACCCAGAACTGAGGAAGGACTGAAAGTAGCCAGGCCCCAGGGAGCAAACGTGGGAATCCCCCTCGCCACGGAGCACAGAAGCTGCCCCCACAGCTCCAGCCTGCGTCTACCATTCCCCCTCCCGCAATTGTGTCCACACATCCATCTTCATAGCCGCCCCCTCCTCCTCCTCCTCCTCCTCCTCCTCCTCCTCCTCCTCCTCCTCCTCCTCCTCCTCCTCCTCCTCCTCCTCCTCCTCCTCCGCCTCCTTCTGGTGCCAGCCTGGGGCTTGAACTCAGGACCTAGGTGCTGCCCCTAAGCTTTTGTTGTTGTTTGCTCAAAGATAACTCTCTACCACAGTTCTTCTTGTCATTTCATTTGGAATAAGAGTCTCATGGACTTTCCTGCTGCCGGGGCTGGCTTCCAACTGCGATGCCCCCTGGGTAGCCGGGCTGACAGGCTGAGCCACGGGCGCCCCACTAACGCTGTGGGCTTGGTAAGGACCCACATTTCTCTGTCCGTAGGTTGCAGCTCACCAGTGGCCAGACGCCTCCTGTGGCCCACCCGTGGCTGCCCCTGACACTCCTTGGAGATTGTAAGGGGGCGCAGTCCGGCAGGGACCCCTGGTTCCAGTTACTCAGCTGCCTTCTGGGAATGACTGGAGGAGGGGTCCGTTGTTCCTGAGGAAACCTGATGCTCCCCAGCCAGGTCTCTGCAGAGGGTGCGGAGTCTGACCTCCCACCGCTTCCCCCTCTGCCAGCCTCTTCTCTCCACCTTGCCTTAGCCCCATGGAGCGGCTCAGGCCTTCCAGCCTGGAGGTTGCCCTGGGGTGCTGGCCCCTGCCTCCTCCCAGGAAGCCCCGGGGCTTGCCTCGTGCTGGCGCCACGTCCTGTCAGGGCTCATCGGCCTGCACGCTCCTCCGTGGCCCAGGAAACCTACAAGGTGGCGAGGGAGCCCCGTCGTACCGCTACTTACCACACGCACCCAGTAGGTAGGCGCTCTGTGTGTGGAAGGGCGACCTTACCTCAGCACAGTAGGCACTTTGCGCATGGGATGGACACACTGCCCACATACCGTAAGTACCCAGTTCGTGGAATGTAATCACCCTCACACAGTGGGTGCTCCGTGAATGGAATATAGCCATTGCCTGCGCACACCAGGTGCTCTGTAGACCGAAGGTGCCACCCGGGCCACCCAGCCTCACACAGAGTAAAGAAAAGACCAAACGAAACGGCACCCCACAAAGCAGGTGGTGGACATGTGTGTCACCTGCCTTCTGTGCCCGTCCGCCTCAATCCCAGTGTTCTGGAACATCTCAGAGGCTTTGTGTGAGCTCCAGATCCCGTCTAGCCGCCCGCGAAGGGCCGTCCCGTTGCCCGCACCTCGGGCAGCTCGGGCATGGGAAGCTGCCCAGCCAAGATGGAAAGCACGCATCGATGTGGGTTCCGAGCAGGTTTGCAGAGCCTTCGGTCCTGCTGGGCAGGGAACCAGGGATACGCCTAGGAACCCCGGAGATCACACCAGCTCCAGGGCACCTCCCAGCTGAACGCCTGGCACTACCTGCTCCACCCGGCACTCGCCTCCATCCTCCCCCACCAGGGCCTCCACCCTGCCCTGCCGGGGCATCGCACAGTACAGCCTGAGCCTGGCTCCCAGCCCCCAGCTCCCAGCCCCTGTCTAAGCACACGGTTCCCCAGGCTTTCACAACACCCATGAGGTGGCCGACAGCCGTCACTCCCATTTTACCAATGAGGAAACCGAGGCTGGGAAAGGTCACTTCACTGGACCTAGATCCTAAAGACTGAGATCCGAGCCCGAGTCTGGCTCCTCAGCGGAATCAAAGGGGACCGAAGAGGGAAGGGGAAGGTGGAGAGACATGGAGGCCCATCTCTCCTGTCCATCCATCGTTCCTGCTGTTCTGGAGGGAGGACAGGGCCCTGGGGGCGGGGGGCGGGCATCAGTTGTCCCCAGGTTTGTGGGGACATTGTCGCTCTTGCCTGACAATCAGCCTGACGGTTCTTCCCACCACCGCTGTTCTTGGCCCTGAGCTGTCACCAGTAGGTGGAGAGAGGCAGTTACTCACTTCCCGGTGCGGCGCGGGCAATGGCGGGAAGCTTCCCCGGCTGGGAGGTCCCCACTCCCGGTACACTGCAGGTCTCCCTCCTATGACCGACTGATGGCTGAGCTGGACTCTTACGAGCCGGCTCTCCCAAGGCACCAACACCCAGCAGTCTGACCAATGCCCCAGAGCCCCCAAGCCCTTGTCCTCCCTCTCTTCTCCATCAGATGGCTAAGGGTCAGGGAGGGGGCCCCTGCAAGAAGTAGTGGAGTGAGCTGTTCCAGAGTCTCAGACCCCTGGATTGGGGGAGGCAGAAAGGATCAGATGCAATGTTCGGGGATGGGAAGTGAGGGGCTGGAAAAATCTAGAACTGCTCCTACCCTGCTCCAGAGGTTCACGTGTCATCCCCCACCGGAGGGGGAGGGGTGCTGCTGTCCAGGGGTGACACAGTGGGGACAGCTCAGCCCTGTGCGAGCCTCTGCAATCTGGCCACGTCTGTCTGTCTGTCTGTTGGTCTGTCTGTAGGTCTGTCCACTGGTCCACCCCTTCCCCGGGAACATTCTGCCCTCACTACATCCTTCCCCTCCTCTTCTCAGGGGCCCACGGCCCTCTTCTTCTCCCCCACCCAAAACAAACACACAACCCAAACATCGAGGGGATGAGCTGTGGCGTAAGCGGCGTAAGTATGCCTGCCCAGCAAGCCCAAGCCCTGAGTTCAAACCCCATGACTTCTTTGTAGAAAAAAAAACAAAAACAAAACGAGTGCAGGAACTCACATATTGAAACTATCCCTCCGCTCACTTTTCAGCGTGTCATTCGTTGGCTTTGGCCACACGGTACAACCATCAGTTCTGCCTGGTTCCAGAGCATTTCGTCAGCTGCTCAGCAGATGCCACAGCCATGAAGAGCACTCCTAACCCCACCTTGCCCCCGGCCCCCTGGCTGCCCCGGTCTACGCTCCGTCCCTGGCCTGCTTGCTCTGGATGTCACGTGTAATGGAAATTGGCCAGCAGCGACCACTTGTGCCTGGCCTCTCCCACACAGCAAGATAGCTTTGAGGTTTGTTCATATTGTGGTGTGTGCCAGCACCCCATTCCTTTTTTTCTGAGTGATAATATTCCACTGTGTTGATCCACCTGTCAACTGCTGGACATTTGGATGATTTTTGGCTCTGGTGATTAAGTCTTCTGTGACCACTGGTGTGGAAGTCTCTGGACCCCTGGGTAGGGGAGGGCTTCCTGGGCTCCATGGGGGTTGTACACAACTCTCTGAGGACCAGCCAGCCTCTTCTCCATGGGTAGCACACTCGCACAACCCTTCTAGCAATGTGTTCCTTCTCTTTTGCTCAGTGTTTCCCCGTGTAAACAGCCTGGTGGTTCCGGAAGGACCTGAGGAGGGGCACTGAGTTCCATCTCCTCACTGTGGGTCCAGGTGCTTTGTGGTTACTGCTCAACCTTTTGTGAGCCAGAGCAGCCGAGGAACCTGCCCACAGCTGCCCAGCCAATGAGGGGCTGAGGCAAAGCGGATGCCCAGCCAATGAGAGGCCGAGGCCGAGCAGCTGCCCAGCCAATGAGGGGGGGGCTGAGGCGGAGCAACCAGGTTCACCAGGGGCTGGCCCGCAGCTGAGATGCCAGGGAGATCGAGTCTGCACCTTCCTGGGCTGGTCAGGCTTTTCCAGATCTTCAAGCAGATCCCGATTTAGCCCCAGCCCCAGGTCCAGACCTCCCTGGGAGAAAAACACTCTAAACACACAGCATTCTGGGCCGCATTCCCGGGCTGGGTGACATCAGCGGCCGGGGCGTCCAGCTCGCCGTGCCCTTCACTGCTGAGCAGTTCTGTTAACCTTCAGGCCTGTTTTCTGAACCGGGCCCCGGCAGCTCCCGCTTCCGGCCTGCTCCAGGGCAGGCTGCACACTTCCAGGTACCCCAGGCCCCTGCTCCCCAGGAAAGCACAGCCATCCGGCCTCCACGTGGGGCCCCTCTGCCCTAGCCAGGTCCCCCGGGTCACTGATGTCCCCTCCACAGACAGCACCCAGGCAGGAATCCTTGCCTATGTTCCCAATGGGGAAACTGAGGCTCACTGTATTCAACAACCCGAGCTCTTGTCCCCACAGACTCCATCTGCCTTGGCTTGGCCACTCTCACTCCGGGTTCACCTCATCAGCACCATTTTCCTTCCTCGCCTCCTGTCCCTTCCATGTCTCCTTCATACAGTCCTGGAGGGGAGTGTGTGTGTGTGTGTGTGTGTGTGTGTGTGTGTGTGTGTGTGTGTGTGTCTTCTGGCAGTGCTAGGGTTTGAACACAAAGCCTTTCACCTGCTAAGCAGGAGCTATACCTAACTTGAGTTAGGCCTCCCGCCCTCCACCTCCATTTTTGTCTTGACTAAGGTCTTGCTTTGTGCCTGAGCCCCGCTGGCTGAGCTGTACCTCTCTATGTTGCTGGGAATGACAGGTCTGGGCCCAGCCATTGTTCCTCGTCTATAAGAGAGTAACAGGCATGTACCACCACACCCAGCCATTGGCTAAGATGGAGTCTCATAAACTGTCATTCCTTGGCTGGCCTCAGACCACCATCCTCCAACCGCCGCCTCCCAAGTACCTAGGATTACAAGTCTGAGCCACTGAAGCTGGCTTAGAGGACTAGTTTTTAATTAAAAATAAAACCAGAAACCTTAAACAAACTAGCCTGAAGTATAAATTTCTACTTTGTGGGATCTAGTTCCATGGATTTTGACAAATGAAGGCTCCGGTACCAGCCCACCAGTGCTGAACGCGATACACCCAACAACAACACGATCACCCAGTGTGATCACCCAACAACAGGGCCTCGCCTGGCCCCTTTGTGGCGAGCCCCAACTTACCCACAGTCCAGGGACAACGACTGAACTCTTTCTGTCCAACTGCAGACCCACCTGCCCATCAAACGCCTTCCGAGGCCCTGTGTGTACACGCCATCAGTGCTGGCCCACCGACCTGCTTCCCAATGTCAAGATTAACGCCCGGGGATGGGAGGGACAGACATTTCCTCTGTTCCTTCTCCGGTCCTCCTCCCAACAGCCCCTCAAGGTGAGTGGCCATGCAGCTGCCAAGCTTGTTTGTTTTTGTGACAGTACCGGGACTTGAAATCAGGGTCTGTGCTCTTGCTTGGCTTATTTGGCTCATGGCTGCTGCTCTACCACTTGAGCCACAGCTCTACTTCTGACTTTTGCTAGCTAATTGGGAGATAAAAGTCTCATGGACTTGATGGCCAAGGCTGGCTGATTTTCAGAGCTCAGCCTTCTGAGGAGCTAGGGTTACAGCTGAGAGCCACCGTACCTCCCAGGAATGTCTGTAGCTAAGATGGCCAAGTGCACTCCAACCCACAGAGCCAGGCATGGTCCCTCAGATGGGCGTGGCAGGGATCCTAAACAGGTCCCTTCGAGGAGGAGGAAGAAGAGGAGGAGGAGGGTGGGGGAGAGCAGATCTGAGACAGAAGCCCATTGGCTGCGAAGTGAAAGGTTGGGGCTCCAGAAGGACAGTCCCAGGCCACCCAGCCTGTCCTTGTGGCTGGACTTTCTGCCTCCCACTAGGGGGGTCCCTGAGTTTCTTGGAGGGCTCTGAAAGCATCCTGGGGCCTGTGGGAGGGGTGTACTGGCGACAGAAGGAGGAAGCAGCCCCACCTCGGGGGACATGGATGAGGACATCAGGTTGCGTCTGCTCGGTAGTAGACACTGCCTTCCTAAAATGGCTTGTCACAAACCCCCGAGGGCCGGAGACAGGAGCCAGTTCCATGGTTCTCCATTGCCAGAAATAGCTGGGGCCCCCCATGGAGCCCAGACTGTGTGGGTGGCCATAGCTGCCCTTCCTGGCACCCCGTGAGGCTCCCTTCCCAGAGCAGAGTGATTCAGAAAGTGAGCAGGCAACCTGCTTCTTCTCCGGAGGTCACTTTTCTTTTGATTCCAAGGTTTATCTGGGGCTATTTTGAGCCATCAATGGGAGCAGAAGGGGGTTGTGTCACTGCTGGGCCTGGCAGACGGAAGTGTGTAATGAGCAACCGGCCGAATCCACAGAGCCCCGGTGTCCTCTCCCTGCCCTGGGTGTGCACAGGTCCGAGATGCCACCGCAGAAACCCGGAGCCATCGGGGCCCTGGTCCAACACTCGCAGCCTGGGTGGAGCAGGCTGCCCTACAGGGTTGGCTTGGAGGCCCATGGCTAGCGATGGTGTCCGTTCCCCAAGCCACCAGGGAGCCGTTTCCAGGCCGACTCCTGGCATCTGCATGCAACCCAGGCGCGAGAGAGGCCAGGGAGGCCTCGAACCTCCATCACCCTGCGGGGCACGGCCCCCAGGTCTGTGGGTGCAGCTTTCCACCGGAGCCATGTTATCCTACTCCAGCCAACCATCAGGCGCCCCTCCATAGAATGCATCTTTCTGCTCGGTGTTCTCGCTTCCGCGGGTGGGATTTCCATCCAGCTCCAGGTACGGAGTTGCCCGCCCCAGAGACGGCCTCCCAGCTGGCTCTGAGCTATGTGTGAGCTTGCACAACCTCCAGTCGTCAATGGCAGTGTTCACAAGGCCTTCAGCCATTCTCACGTTGTCCTCTAGGGGATCGAAGCCCAGCCCCGAGGCCCAGGGCAGGGGGAGGCTGCCCCACCCACCTCCGTGAGAGCTAAACTTACTTCACTTGCTTCCTCCCTCCCACCCTCTCAACGTGATTATGTGAAATGTGATTCTATTAGCCCTCTGTCTTTACGTTATTACGAGAGCATGATGAGGGGTGTAATGCGGTTATGCGGCTCACAGGAGGCCAACTGTTGTACTGTGATTAAGTTTCTGTGTTGGTGACCTACAGCAGCTGGAAAAAAATAAAATAAAATAAAATAAAAGACCACACCAGTTCGGTCAGCTTTGCAGGCTGGAAGATTGAAACCCCGCGGTCAGTGGTGGGGCTCTGATCTTTTAGCCCCCGAGGGCCCCTACCGTTGCCTGGTGGCCTTGGCTTATGGCCACATCACTCCCATCTCTGCCTCCCCTGCATGGCTGTCTTTTGTGCGTGCCTGATACCCTCTGTCTCCTGACAAGGATGAGTGTGGTGGTATTTAGGACCCACGGAGCACCCAGAATCATCTTATCTCAAAATCTGTTTTGGTTTTGGTGTTGGGGTTTGAACTCTGGGCCCCGTGCTTACAAGGCAGGCACTCTAACCACTGAGCCAGCGCTCTGCCCACCATACACAGCTCCGCTCTGCTCACCACTGCCCAAAGACTCTGATAGCCAACAGGTAGTCCACTCCTAGCTCAGAAATGAACGCTTTGCATCGTGAACGGAGCCTCGGAGAGGTCCAGCGGCAGCTCCTGCGGCACGCGCGGCTTTCTCAAGCGCGTTTACCTGCTGAGACCAGGCGTGTGATGCAGAATCTGGGTGTGTATGCTCACGTCCACCCCAGTGGATGCTCACAGCCCCCGCAGTGGGCTGGCTGGACTTGGGGGTACCTCTCTCTGTCCTGGCAGTGCTCTGAGGCCCATCTCCTGAGGCCTTCCAGGACACGGGGTGCTGAGCTCCAATCCTCCCACGGCACTACCGAGGACCAGGGCTGCAGCCAGGACTGGGCTGTCTGCTCCCAGCTTGGCCTCTGCGGGGAGAAGCCAGCACGTTCTTAGCTTCTTCATGTGAACACACAGGAGACCCGGAGGATCAGGCCATTGACAGCACCAGGGCTGACAAGATGACAGGCGCCGTGCTTGCTCGCTTCTCTCTGTACCCATCACCCCGGGCCCCAGTTAAATGTACCGTGGTGGTGGACAGTGGGAAAATCCCAGAATGGCTTTCCATTCCACCAGGGAGAAAGCAGCCCGCAGATTCAGGGCAACAGAGCTATGAATCCATGCCAAGGCCAGATCCGGTCACCGTGGGGCCGTGCTTCCTTCCCCGCCCCTCCGCCGGGGTCACTCTGTGGTCTCACCACATTTCCCCTGCACTCTGCTCACTTCATTCAGTTCTCGTTGGGTGTAATTCTCTGGGGGACAAGGGCAGGATGGCTCAAGGCCTTTTGCTCTCTGTGGTTGGCGGTCCTGTGAGCTCACACACAGCGCTGAGACTTGGAGGACCCTGTTCTGGGGGCTGCCGCCTGGGTCAGGACCCACCGGACAGTGGACACTCGGGAGAACCATGGAGCCGGCTGGGAAGTGTTGACCTCTCCTCCCCCAACGCCGACCCTTGCCCAGCCTTCCCTGTGCGGCAGGACTGAGCGGGTCCAGGACCTCAGAGCCCATCCTGGCTCCCAGATCAGGCTCTGGATGGAGGGTACAGTGAGGCGCCAGTCAGGGGGCAGGTCCAGAGGCCAAGCAATGTGTGTGAGCAGCAGCGCCCCAGGGTGGGAAATACCCCGATTCCAGGAGAGAGACCAGATTGCTGAGCCAGGGGCTGCAAGGCCTGCAGCCTAGGAATGGGGGTGTCTCAGCTCTTTGTGGGACACACAGGCTCTGGGGGAACCACCCCAAGTCCAGGGAGGAGATGGTCAGCATTTGCATAGAAAGGCGAGAGCTGTCACTCAGAGCCAGGGAAGAAGGGATGTTGTTAGCTTTTGACATTGCTGAGGCAAAGTCTGAGAACCAAAGGACCCACGTGAGGAACAGATTTGTTGTAGCTTTTGGTTCTGAGGTTTCAGCCCATCATGGCGCGTGGGGCGGGGGGGGGGGGGAGGATGGGGGCAACACAGCAGCTCCCACCATAGTGGACAGGAAGCAGGGTGGGGAGGGACAGGATACAGTTCCCAAGGACCCGCCCCCAGTGATCGGGTTCCCGCCCCAGGTCCCACCTCCCTCAATGCCACCTCGTCCTGACAGTCTAATCAAACTGTTGATCCATCAGTGGGTGAGACTTGTGTATCAGGTCAGAGCCCTCATGATCTAATGTTTCCGGAAATGTCCTCCCAGACTCGCAGAGGTATGCAAATGGCTCCTCCAGAGATGTCTGCACACTGCGTTGCTTGTAACTCAGCCAGGGGGAGCTAAGGTGGCAGGAGGCTTTGACCTAAAGGAGCGTGATGATTTGGGTCATCTGCACCGGTGTCATTCCAAGGGTCCTTAAATGTGGGGAGGGAGGTGGACAGGCACTGTTTGAGTGACAGTGTAGGAAGGGGCCACAGCCCAGCGATGCTGGTGGCCTCTGGCGGCTGGAGTAGGTGTGCAGGCATAGGGATGGAGAAGGGTAATCGGGCACCTGAGTGCCCAGGGCTTGGCAAGTCTGGTCAAAGGAGTTAAAGCAGGCAGGGGGCCTGGGCCTCTACCCTGCCTTCCAGCCCAGCCAGGGGTGGCACCAGCCCTAGGTGCAGCCAGGGGCTGTCCGCCAAGGACACGGCCTGATGACACTTTCTCTGCTGGCGGGTGGCAGGATGGCATGTTGGAGCTGGCACCTGACTGGGGATGAGAGGGGAATTTGCAGTTTGTCCTCTCGGAGGCTGAGCCTCAGTTTCTCCTTTACATTCAGGCCCTGTCATGGGGCTGTGAAGACAAGACAGACCGAGGGGCTTTTGTCAAAGTCAAGGGCTGCCTGGATGTCACCGGAGTTCCTAGAGGAGAACGCAGGGCCATGAGGCCTCCGCGTGTCCCCGTCTCCAAGCCGAGCTTCCCCACGGAGCAGAGGCCAAGGCAAGACGATTGCCGGTCCTGACTCAGACCTGATGCTCCCCACGCGGCCTGTGGCCTGTGAGCTGGAGAAACGCTGCTGTCATCACAGGCACACATGGCTTTCATCTCACTTATGGAACTCAGACCCAGGGAGCAGATGAAAGCGGAAGCTCTGACGTGGCGAAGTGTGCTCTTACCACCAGCCTTGTCCGTCTCCCACTTTGGTTTTGTCTCTCCATCTGTGTGCCTCTCCCTCTCTCTCTGTATACCACGCTGGCCCTTTTTGGCTGTCTGTCTGTCTCTGTATACCAGTGGCCCTTTCTGTCTCTCTGGCTGTGTCTTGTTTCCATCTCCATTCTCAATGGTGTAAACTCTCTCTGGAACCTCTTTCTCAAGCAGATTGCAGGTCTGCCTTTCAGTCTGTGCTGCTCACTATGTCTCCTTTTGCTTCTTATCCCCCTTTCCCCTAGATAATCCTCATAGTCCCTGAAGTGGGACCAACACCTGCCCCTCTTAACTGGCTTCAGAACAGAATTGAACTTCAGAGACCTGTCCTTACCCCCTGCTCCCTCCAAGTCTGCCAGTCCTGTGAATCATGGTTACGGGTGCCCCAATGTTGGTTAATGGAATTGTGTAGAAACCCTTTCCTTCAGTACAGGTTCTTGTGCACATTTTCGGCCAGTGTCCCCAGGAGACAATGTCTTCATTGCAAATCAAAGTCCTACAGCACACGGTAAGGAGCTGGATTGAGATCTGTTGAGTAGGAGACTTCCTGGCCCCAGATCAGGGGCTGCATCTCCTCTAGGTGCAGAGATGAAGGCCTTTTGGAATGGCGATGTATTTGTTAGAAAACTTATTTTGCATCTACAAGAAGTGGGCTTTTGGTGGACCATCCCTTCTGCTGTGTGGCTGTCCCAAACCCAGGTTTCCCCCGCTTGTCACCCCAATGCTCCCTACATCCGTTTTGTCGTTTGGAGGGTTGGGGGTTGGGTCCCTGCATGCTTACTTAGCTTCCTGATTACCTGAGTGTGAAGAACCGCTCCGAGAGGCATACGTTCTAGACCCCAAGTAGTAGACACCACAACAGCCTGGGAATGCGGCCTGGCTGGGCAGCTGGGACTGCTTCACGGCGTCACTGACAGGAACCACCGTGGGTGGACAGGTGGCTGTCTCTGTCTCTTTGGACAGCGGGAGAAGAGCTCTGACTTCTCCCTCACCCCTGCCTTCTCTGGTGAGTTGGAGTGCTGGGCCGCCTCCATATTTAAGCCATAGGCTTGGCCTGTTTTGGGTAAGGAAGACCCAGGAGTTTCATGCGAAACAACTCACCCAAAGAGGAGAATCCACTCTCGTTGGTTTTCTAGGCAAAAATAACCAAGACAGAGGAAGTAATGATGCCCAAGCATTGTTCTCGATTAATCCTTCAGGCATGTCCAAGTCCAAGAGGAGGTGCAAGGCAGAGGGAACCCAAAGGCCCCCTTGATCAAGAGGAAGGGAGCACCCTTGGGCACCAGCCCGCCACGGATGTCGGCCGTGGGACACTGCTGCTCCTGCCCACGACCCTGGCCAAGTTTCCTGACAATAAGCGACAGACGGCTTTTGGGGGGGTCCCCTCGGTTGGTTACCAGGGTGTGCAATTTCACTGAGGCTTAAACCAATCATGTTCTGGGAGGGGGAACTCGACTCCTGAGGGCATCGTGTGAGACCCATGCTCATAGACACACACGTATGATATAGATGTGTATGTGTGTCACATATGTGCATTGTATGTACATACACATAATATATATTAGCATACATCAGTTGTACAGGAAGGATTTCATTGTCACGTCGCCACACGTGTTTAAATATATCCTGACCAATCTCAACCCTTTGGTGTTGGTATATTTTTTTTAAATTATACTCTTTTCCTTCTCTTCTTTTTCCCTCTCTCTCCCCCCTCTTCTTCCTCTCCTCTATTTCTTTTTCCCATTGCTTCATCCTCCCATCTTCCCCCTTTCACATCCCTTCTCTTCTCCCCCCTTTTCCTCAGACAGACAGAATTTGTTTCCGTTGCTTATAGCCCGAAACCCAACTTCAAATAGAGGGAAGGTGGTGTGTATGCTTGTTTGTGTGCAGTGTATATATGTGTATGAGTGTGTTCATGTGTGTGTCTCTGTGTGTATTGTGTGTATGTTTGTGTGGGAGAGTATATATGTGTATGTGTGTGCATGTGTGGTAGTATATGTATGTGTGTATATATGTATATGTGTGTGTGTGAGAGAGAGAAAGACAGAGAGAGAGAGACTGGTGGAGGAGAGTCAAGAGGAGGACAACCCTGCCATGCATGTGTGCCCGTGGGCAGCTTTCCCCTAGGCTGGGGAGCTGGTGCAGCAGTCTGGTGGCTAAAGGGTTACACGGGTGGAATGGTAAGTACTGTATTTTGGCTCCCAGGGAAAGGAAGTCCTGGCAGCGAGCAGAGGCAGCCAGGCCAAGAGGCAGAAGGATATGGATGACGGAAGACAGCGCACAGCTAGGGCTGTGGGCCCCATGGAGCCTCTGATCCAGGTTCTCCCTTCCAGAGGAGGCCCAGGGCCAGAGGAGTGAAGGAAAAACCTTCCAACTCCATAGCGAACTAGCCACGCAGCTCATGCTGAATTGGGGCTGGCTTTGCCACTGAGCTGTCTCAGTAGGGAGGACAGAGGATGCCTAGGATGGGAACCGGGGGGGGGGGGGGAGGGGGCAGAAGGGCAATCAGGCTGGCCCTGGGGGCAGAGGGGTGAGAGGGGGAAAGCTGGGAGGGGCAGCAGCTGGAGAGTGGGATGTGGGTGAAATGTCCTGGGTGGGGCTGCTGCCACATATATTATGTTCATCACTCCATGCTGGAGGGTTGTGCAATGGTAGAGAAATGTCAGAGGGTGAGCATTTGTCATATAGTCATGTGGTCACGTGACCGTGACTGAAGGTCAAAGACCCACCAGTGTTGTCCCTGGCCTGCAGATGCCCATTTGGACCACAATGAGTCCCTGGCACCTCAGTCTTCCATGCAGGCCGGACACAGGCCCGAGTCACAGGAGCTCTGTGAGGGAAAAGCAGCTCCGCTGGTTCCTTGATGGGATGCTTCCAGGGTGGAAGTGTGTGTGTGTGTGTGTGTGTGTGTGTGTGTGTGTGTGTGTGTGTGTGTTGCAGTGCTGGGGATTGAGGTCAGAGTTTCACACATGCTAGGCAAGCACATTACCACTTCGGCCACACATCCAGCCCTGCTTCTGCCTCTCAAGTAGCTAGGATTACAGGCACACACCAGGGATAGACTTTTAAATGTGTAAAATCACAAATGATGATTTAGCTGCTTCTAAAAGAGGTCTAGTGAAGGTTTGGGAGTGCCAAGGTGGGAGGGTAATAGGGAAACTGAGCCCTTTGGAAGTGACTTGTAGTCTGCTCCAATAGAAGAAGTTTCATCAGGGGAGCAGCAACACAGAGTCCCAGGCAGTGGGAACAGGTCTGCTCAAAGATACCCCAGGCTTGGGGCAGTGTCTGTGTGTGTGTGTGTGTGTGTGTGTGTGTGTGTGTGTGTGTGTGTGTGTGTGGCAGTTGATAGCTGAGTTTGGAGGCATAAAACAGTGAGAAGTTGAGAGAGGCCTCCCAAGCCATGGAAAAGGGGTTGCATTCATGAGAAGACACCAGAAGTGTGTGTGTGTGTGTGTGTGTGTGTGTGTGTGTGTGTGTGTGTGTGTGTGTGGTGGCTACTTGTACATAGGAGGAGCCAGCTCACAGGATGATGGAGAGCATAATCCAGTACCAGCAGGATGAGCCACCGGCCTGGAGAGCCAGGAGGGAGCAGATGTTAAAGTTCAAGTCCGAAGGTTTCTGCTGCAGAGCTCCCTCTTCCTCTGGAGGGGGCCAATGTTTGTTTTTGTTGTTGTTCTCTTCAGACCGTTAAGTGATTGGATGAGGCCCACCCACGTCATGGAGTGCAGTCTCCTTTTCTCAATGCCCATGGATTTCAGTACCAACCCTCACACATCTGAAGCAATCTTTGACAGCACACCCCCTCCCCCATTGAGGCACCAAGGACCCACCACGCTGACAAATCGTAGCACGTGCTGTGTGTCAGAGCTGGGTTTTCCAGAGTAGGACCCCTGTGGCAGTGGGGGCCTGTTACAGATGTGTGTGGGAGGCAGAGGGTGGAGGGGGGCATGGCCAGCAGGCGGTGGCTGGGAGGTGGACATCGTCATTGCGCTCAGAGGTGTTCTCTCCCTCGAATCCCAGGACACGTTGAAGAGGGTGTGGACTGAGGAGGTAAGAATGCCTGGGCCCCGAGTTCTAGGTGAAGCATCTGGACAGAGGATGGGCAGGTGGTGTGAGGAGTCTAGCTCCTTGAGTGACAGAGCAGCCATGGTGGCAGGAGCCGAGCAGACCCCCCCCCCCCACCTGAGCACTGCCCCACTTCTAGCAATCACACATGACTCCCCCCTGCACATCCCTCCAACGAGTAGTCATCTTCTTCTGGCTCCTCCCCACAACCCCAATCTGGAAGATTCCGCTCGCCACCTCCTCTTTCTACTTGCACGGCCCACGGTGAATTCCCTCCTCTCGGAAATCCCACACACTGTGTATCATCTGATTTAGTAAATGGCTTGCTCATTCCTGTATTGCTCTTTAATTTTTAAAGCTCCTTCCGAGGTGCTTTAATGGGCAATTGATTTCACATATTGTATTTAAAAGGTGGGGCACACTAGTAGCTGTCAGATCAGGCTAGACTGCAGAAACGAGTAAATCGGCAAAGCTTTATCTCTTGTACATCTCACAGGCCAAGGGAGTCCCTTGGCTCTGATCTCTGATCTGGGTCCCCCAGGGCTGTTCTGTCCTGTGCTCTTCTATCCGCTGTCTCATGACTGCTCTGGCTGGTCCAGTCAGCACAGAGGGGCTGGAGGTAGGAAGGAGAAGGATGACCCTTTGTGGGAGATTTCATGAGCCAGGCACCCAAGCAGCATAGGAGGTCAAAGGACCTCCTCCAGCCGCAGAGGAGGCTGGGAAACAGAGCTTAACAATAGGGCTACCAGGAAGGTCGATAAGGGAACCCTGGAGAACACCAGCAGCCTGCACCCCAGTAGGACTGTGGAGGTGAGGACTAGTGGCTCAGCAAGGTGAAACCAATGGTCCAAAATCCCGGGGCCAGGAAGGAATTGGGGGTGGGGTGGGTGACATGAGCTGCAGGGTATGAAACAGCACCCTACGCCCCCACACACTCACACATACACACACGCACGTGCGCGCGCACACACACATGAGAAACAGCTCAGAAGGTAATGCGCTCAGATGCCACTGGGTTCTTCTTGCTTGGACTCCACACAGTTAACATTGTCATTGTATTGTCACTGTTTCTTACATTGAGAAAGCACTGTCCACTACCTTCTAGAGTTAGGTGATCGCTTTTGTTAATGATTTCCACAGGAGCAGGTCGCCAAAGCACAGAAGTTATCCAATGGGGCAGGTGACAATGGCATTCCTGCTGGCAGCCATGATGGCTTCCACCTGCGATACCGGCTCTTCCTAGAGACCACTATATTCTTTGCTCACCCCTCTAATGCTCTAGGTGGCACCGGGGCAGGAGGCCCTGGGGTGCGGGGCTGACTGAACATCATGATGTGTGCCACAGGATGCCAGGTGGCTCAGCAGCTGGGATGGCGCCCTCCTCCCCACCCACCTGCAACCCCGCCATCTTCCAGCCCTCAGAAGAGTCTCCTGCACAGCCAGGCCCAGGGCCCTGCGGCTCTCCGTGGTTATCCCCGGCTCCCCGTAGCTCCTCCCCCCGGCTCCCTTCAGCCCCGGCTCTGGCTCAGGGAGGGCCAGATGCTCCTCAGGCCATCAACGGACTCAATTTATTGTCTGTGTATCTCAGCCCCTGGGGAGCACGAATACGGTCGGCAGCTGTGGCCCCCTCTTGGTGTTGAGTCTGGATGTCTGCGGTAGGTCGGGGTCACCCTGACTTCCAATGAGTGGGTGAAGAGTATACTCAGGCACGCACACACACGTGTGCGCGCACACACACACACACACATACCTGGACACCATTTGAACCCCATTGAGGTGTGAGCCCCAAGTCTGTACCCCTAACCACCCCACCACACGGACAGCCCAGAGGAAGGAAGTGAGCTCCTCAAATTCTTTTCGATGACAACATCACATTTCTGGAAAGAAATTTATGGGAAAACCCACTTGAGACAGAGGCTGAGTCCCAGGGCGGGTGTGGGTGGAAGTATCCTGCCTGACACCAGGGAACAATGCAATCCCTCTGGTGTAGGAGAGGAGCAAAGAGAGAGTCTGGGCTGGCAGAGGGCAAGACCTTCCCTCCCCTGCCTACGCCCTGACATGGGGCACCGGGGCTAACCCTTGTGTGCAGGAGGAACACAGGGCTGCCGAGAAAACCGGGAAGAAAGCTGCAGAAAGCCTTGGAAATCCTTTTGGAGCTGGAGGTTGAGGTTGGGAAAGCGGGACCCTTTCGAGGGTCAGAGCCCAGAGATCGGGAGTCTGGGTGGAATCTTCCCCAATCTGCCAGGAAGGCAATTCAAAAGCAGCCTGGGCAGAAAAGTCGGTGAGACTCTGATCTCCACTTGACCGGAAGTGGGGCTGTGGTTTGCGTGGTAGGACACCCGCCGAGAGCGTAGAAGCTAAGGGGCAGTGCTCAGGCCCTGAGTTCAAGCCCCAGTAAAGGCAAAACCAAAGTGGAGCTGCAGCTCACTGGAGATTTAAGGCAGACAAAGCACAAGTAAGACACTGAAAGGGGTTCCTCGTGGTCCAGCACAGAGGTCCCCCCACTTCCGCGAGAGCAAGGGCTACCAGCGAGTCCCAGGCCTGTGTGGCCTGCCGTGTCCCCCACCCCCCTCTTCTTGTCCAGTGCAAGGCATCACCCCGATGCCAAGATGACTAAACATGGGGTGGTCGGATGTTTGTGGACTCATCCTTGATAGGAGATTTCATGGGGCCCCATAAATTTGAAAGAGAGCAAACAAACAGAGCGGACTGGGAATCTGTTTACAATGGCTATCCAGGGGGAGGTGACCTCTCAGACATTCCACAAGGTGACTCAGCGCGCACCCATCCCCCCCACCCCGCCCCCGACGCCCTGCTCCTGCGCGGCTCGCTGGAAAACCACGAAGGACAAGCACAGCCATCTCAGGAGGCCGGGACCCCTCCTCAGCCCCAGCCCCCCCGATATCCTGACTGCTGTGATGACTGTGTCCCTCCTCCACCCCTCCCCACGGCCCCCAAACAAACGGCCACGCCTCAGCCCCATGCGGCTGTCCCTCAGATCAGAATCCTCGTCCTTTGGTAGAGGGGCAACATTGCCAACCTGGCTCTCCTCACCCCGAGAGCCACAGGCTGACCCCTTGGGCTGTGTATAAGTGAGTGGGGTGGGCCCTCTTTTCCTGGCTGGGCGGGGGAGGGGGAGAAGGAGCCAGGGGGGAGGGGGGCTGTCCTGCCCTTGTGTCCTTTGCTCCTGGCCAGCAGTGAAGGGAGGTGGCCGCCAGGATTGCTTTGTGTATCACTTCCCATCAGAAGCCAGGAAACACGAGCTACAGTATGCTGGCTTCTGGAATCTTCTGGCCCTTGGCAGGCGAGGGTGGGCACGAAGAGGTTGTGTTGTGCTGTGCGGCGGCTGTGGGGGGGTCTCCATCTGTGCGGCCGGCTGGACTGTGAAAGGGTGCTATGGCCAGAGAGCAGCTTCGGGGGTCATGGGAGGCGGGGGGGGGGGGTGTCGATTTCACTCTGGGAGCCAGCCCGAGCGTCCTTGCAGGCAAAGTAAGCAGTGGATGGGGTTCGAGGATCTGGGGGTGAACTGGCCATTCCTAAGACTTCTTTTTTTTTGTTTAATTTATTTATGTAATTAAAATCTCTCGTTATACAAAAGGTTGTCAATCCACCATGTTAGTTTGAGCGCAGTGCACCTTTTATGTTGTATATTCATTTATTCTGATGATCCTTAAGTAGTTTTGTGAAGGGGCTCCAATTCAACACACGAGCCTATGAGTACAGCGCGTCCTGGTCCATGTCACCCTTCTATCATCAACCCCCCCCCCCAATCTCTCCCACCCCACCCCTCCCCTCAAGTTCCATGTTCTCATCTGTACATTGAACGTCATGACTCATTCACCCACCCTTCCTCTCTCCGTTCATCTGCCACCCCCCCACACCTTCCCCAACACATGCTACAGCTCCCTGGCATTCTCCTTGCTCACATGTGAGTGAGTTGTTCAAGAGTCACCTCACCACGATTGTCCCCGGCACACGCCACACTTTAGTCAATGCTTGTGTAACGGCCCGTGACGCCCCGTGTGTTTCCATATATGTTGACCACTTGGATCTAATGTGCACACATGAGAGAAAACATGGGCTCTTAGTCTCTCCGACTGTGACTTACTTCACTTAACACAGTTCATCCAGGTCCATCCATTTTTTCCTCAAATAACACAATATTATTTTTCATTATGAGTGAATAAAATTCCACTGTGTGTGTGTGTGTGTGTGTGTGTGTGCATATCACATTTTCTTGATCCACTTGTCCATGACAGGACATCTGGCCAGCCCAGGACTTCTGTGTTTGACCTTGGATGCCCTGGAGGTGACCTCCGCTCTCCGGTTTCTCTGCCCACCCGCTTGGGAGTGACCCATCCGATCTGGCCCACCTCCACAGCAGAAAAGACAGATAGATGGGAGTGCGACTGGCACGCAGGTGTGGACTTGGTCATCGCACAGAGGTGCTGGCTCTGTGGCCTGGTTGTGGTCTGTTCCCAGAAGGTGCGCATGCCCAAAGCCTAGTCCCTCAGGATGCTGGATGGTGGTGGGATGTTTAAGAAGGTGGAGCCTGGGGCAGGGAGTGGGGGGGGGGCATGGGGGCCTCGCCCTCTGAAGGGATGACCTCTAGTCTCCTGGGGTGAGCTTGTCCTCCCAACCCTGCCATCTGACATGTGATGCAGCTGGTGGCAGACGGGAGGAGGGAGTTCTACTAGAGCTAAACAACTAGAGTCTTCTGGAGCCTTCTAGAGCATTCTGCTCTGGGCCTTTTCAGCCTTTAAAACCATGAGCTAAGTAAACGTCACACCTTTATAAAGCTCCCAGGTCGGTTGTCACAGCAACAGGAATGAACAAAGACTTCTGGGTCTCCAGCACAGGCCATGTTGGTCTTGACCTCTGAATTTGCACTGCAAGGACCTTCTTCTGGAGCCTCAATCGAGCTTCCATTCATCTGGAGGGGACTCTGGAGGGGGCTCTGGAGGGGGCTCTGGAGGGGGGCTCTGGAGGGGGCTCTGGAGGGGGGCTCTGGAGGGGACTCTGGAAGGGCTCTGGAGGGGGCTCTGGAGGGGGGATTCTGGAAGAGGGTTCTGGAGGGGGCTCTGGAGGGGGCTCTGGAGGGGGATCTGGAGGGGCTCTGGAGTGGGCTTTGGAAGGGCTCTGGAGGGGGCTCTGGAGGGGGGTTCTGGAAGAGGGTTCTGGAAGGGCTCTGGAGGGGGCTCTGGAGGGGAGCTCTGGAGGGGGATCTGGGGGGGCTCTGGAAGGGCTCTGGAGTGGGCTTTGGAAGGGCTCTGGAGGGGAGCTTTGGAGGGGGGGGGTCCTGGAGGGGGCTCTGGAGAGGACTCTGACGAGGCCCCAGGGCTTGCTGAGGAGCTTGTCTGTGCTCTGGAAACAGAGCAAGCACACTCTCTGGGTTCTAGACGGAGCCCTGAGCTAGCTGGGGTCTACTGTGCTGTTGTAAAGTAATCCGGGCTCCTCTGGAGAACAGAGCAGGGTCCAGAGAACAGGACGAAGTAGCTGCTTTGGAAAAGTTTGCAGACTTGAACTCAGCTGAACTTGGCCTGCGGAGGTTGATGTGGAAGGCGGCGGCGGGGGAAGGCACACTGCCCCGGTTGATGTTGTTGTGATTACAACATTGCAGAGCCTTTGCAAAGATCTGAGGAAGAGAAGAATGAGCAGAATTCTCTCCACCTGGAGACGATTCTTGTTAGCATTCAGTGTGTTGCATTCAGAGTTAAGGTTTCAGCAGACTGCTCTGTTTTGCGCCCTTTGCCAGAGCCTTCTTCTCGGTGCAGACCCAGCTCTGTAGACCCCCCCCCCACCCCGATGAGTTTGCATCATCGCCTGAGAGTCTTAAGTTACTCGTGGTAAACACTTGCACAGTCATCCCCACAGATTTGTCATTGTTTATGTAAACCCCACTATTGCAAATGAAGGCTGTTTCCACCGTGTTGGTGTTATAAATCACAGCATGGTTTGTAATAGCTCCGTTTCTCACTGGTTGTGTCTCCACAAAAGATGCAGCACACACCAGGGTGTCCAGTGAGGACCAAATACATGAGACCCCTCCCCCCATCTGCGTTCTTCCTTTCTTCATCATCTTCTCCTCCTCCTCCTCCTTCTTCTTTTCCTGCCAGTCCTGGGCCTTGGACTCAGGGCCTGAGCACTGACCCTGGCTTCTTTTTGCTCAAGGCTAGCTAGCACTCTGCCACTTGAGCCACAGTGTCACTTCTGGCCATTTCTATATATGTGGTGCTGGGGAATCGAACCCAGGGCTTCATGTATAAGAGGCAAGCACTCTTGCCACTCGGCTATATTCCCATCTCCTTTCTTCTTTATAAGTCACTTGGGAAACTTGGAGATATGGCATACAAATCTGACTTTGCAACTTCTTTTGAAGAATCAGATGGCTGTGAGAGCCACGTCGCTCGCCTGCCGTCACCAGCTACTGCAGCCCTTGACCCGGGTCACAAAGCCTCCCCTGGGCCAGTTCCGCACTCCCCACTGTCCCCTGTGTGAGGAGGCCTTGGCCACCATCTGCCATGGCTCCTTGGCTGAGGCATAAGGAGAACTGGGAGCTATTTCTCCTCCTGAGCTGTTTCCCAAAAGAAAATGAAGGGGATTTGGGTTTCCTAAAACCTAAAAGAGAACCTTTTTCTTGGTGGAATTTAAGAAGATTCCTAATTCTTCATATGCAAACCAAGGGTGTCTTTGTAGAAAGAATGCCATTGGGGCTGTGGTTCTGTGAGCGTGGGAAGCCGCCATCGGGGTCACGGCCCCTGGGCCTGCTGATCTTGCTAGGATTCTCTGCGCAGAGCTGTTCAGGATGTGCGTGCAGTTGTGCCCTCCGTGAAACCCTGGGCCTCTTCTACAAGATGCTGGACCCTTCGGTGGGAGGCTAGGCCCTTCTGTTGCAGATGAGCCCGTCTGTGGGATGCCGGGTCTTTCTGTGGGTGTGGACCAGTCTGAAGGCTTTTGCACCCAAGATGACACATCTAAGTGAAGAGCTGGTGCATGAAGGAGACGTGGGTCTCCTTCACCCGGCCAGAGGCCAGGTGGTGTCGGGCCCAGGGCGCTGTGAGATTTCGCGTGGTCGCGAGACAACCGCGTTCCTTCCACTCTCGGCTCTGCTGCTCCCAGCCGTGGCGTCCCCCCGGGGCCCGGTGCACGCCAGGATCGGGGAGGACCACCCACCCACTCCCTTCCCCACCTTCCAGGAGAAGGCAGAGGAAAGAAACTTTCCTTCCATTTGATGGGGCCACGGAGGCCCATGCCCAGGCCTAGAGAGATGCTAGGCTCCTGGGGCTCCCAGCGTGGGGGATGGAGCGGGTTTTTGGTTTTTTTTTTTTAAGTAGCTTTAGTTATTTTCCAGATAAGGTCTCCTATTTTCTTTTTTGCCTGGGGCTGGCTTTGGTCCAATCCTCCTATCTATGTGTCCCACACAGCTGGGATCACATGTGTATCCTACCATGCCCAGCATGGTTTGTGGAGATGAGGTCTTGTTAGCTTGTGGCCTGAGTTAGCCTGCACCCTCAGCCTTCCCCATCTCCACTCCCAGAGTGACTGGGATTCCAGGCACGTGCCACCACACGGGAGCCTGACAGGGTCACTGTGGAGCTTCCCGAGAGGTCAGACGCTCGGGCAGGCCGTTCTAGGTGGCTAGCCAGGCCGTTGATATTGGAATGAGCAGCAGTAGTTACCTTTCCATTCCCCCTGGCTCGTGCCAGCCGTGCCACCCCTGGCTGAGCACCGTCCCGGGGATGGCGGTGAGCTGTGCGCGGTGGGCTTTCCAGTTTCCACGGCCGGGTCCCAGAGAGGAGCTTAGCTGCAGCCGGGAAAGTTTCCAACTAGCAAATGCATCGTGCAACTGACTGCCCAACCCCCATCCTGGACTGCTGCCAACCACAATCCAGTAAGTTCAAATCCCCAGGCCATTTGTCACCGGAGTGCTGGGCTTTGCAGCCGCCTTCTATATAGTAATGTAATTACCCCTCCCCTCCCCTGTCCCCAGACAGGCTGTGGGCCCCCCCAGGGTGCCTGTAATGCACATTAGGCCCGTGGCCAGGGCTCCTCTGGTCTGCAGGGACCCCTGGTCTAGTGAAGATGCTTTCTATACCCCGCAGGGCGTGCAGCCCCCCCAGGGGAGCCGGGGGGGGGGGCTGGGGGCCTGCCCGTCCCCTTCCTGGAGACGCGGCCTGGCTGGTCCCCAGGACGGGTGCCTGTGCCTGGACGCTCCTCTCCCCCCTCCACGATGGCAGTCTCGCAGTCAATGGCCTGGGGAGTCCTGCCCCCACCCCTGCCCACACCCCTGCCAAGCCCAGGGCTGACTGCGTGGAGATGAAGACAGGCTGGGCACTGGGGGGGGGGGGGGGGTAGCAAGCATGGCACAGCCAGGCAGGAAGCCCCGCTTATCCAGGGCTTCAGTTCCAACCCCTAAGGACCCGGGATCCTAACAGTCTCCTGTGTGCATGCATCCCTGCTGCCTGACCAGCACTGGGGTGGGTGTGAGCGTTCAGAGAAGGAAGCAGGTGCCCCCCCACCCCCCCCCCCCACCGAGTGTGTGGCCCAGCCTTGCCCCCATTGTGGAAGTGGCCACCTCCTTCCTCCATCCCCCTCCCCCCACCCTGTCATCTATTCTATGTCTGCATGAATTCCTCTTTAGACTTCCGTATTGGCTGCTTATACATTTATCTAAGCAATTCTTTTTGCAAATCGACATACAATTTACGCATGAGGGAAAGGCGCAGCCCGTTGTGTCTTGACCCATGAGTGTATTCGTGTAATCAAGTCCCAGTCAAGAAATGGAGTCTTTCCATTTCCCCAGGCCTCCCTGGTGGCCTCTTTGTGACAATGACCACCTTCCAGACACTTCCCGACTGCAGCACGTCCTCAAACCCTATCCAAAAGGGGTGGTGCCGTGTGTGTGTGTGTGTGTGTGTGTGTGTGTGTGTGTGTGTGTATGTGTGTGTGTGTGTGTGTAGGTTCCTATCATGATAAATAATGTATTTATCCATCCATTCACTTGTTGATGGACATTTTCTTTTTTCCCACTTAGGAGAATTCTCTTTGTGTTTTTTTCAGTGCTAGCCCTCATGCCCGCCAGGCAACTGCTCTACCACCTCTGTAGCTACAGCCTCCAGCCCCAATGTGGGGCTTGAAGAAGTCTATCACAAGCGTTCTTACACTGCACGTGGGGTGGCCATGTGCCCTCACTTTTCTTGGGCCTTGAGAAAATGTCTAGAAGGAGAAGGCAGAGTTCCAGCATCCCTGCATGCTCTCCCACAGTCGGTGTTGGCTTGGGTTTGCGTGTCTGTGTTTAACTTTCAGCTCTCTAGGTGGGATGAAGGGCTCTCATTGAGGTTTTAATTCTGTTCACAGCTCGGAGCTCTCTACCACTGGAGCCATGCCTCCACCCAATATCTTGCTACTTCATTGGAGATGGAGTCTCACAGACTTTTCTGCCCTGGGTTGGCTTCAAATCATGATCCTCCACACCTTAGCCTCCTGGGTAGGGAGGATCATAGGAGCGAGCCGACACTACCTGGCTTGCCTATCTTTTATTGTGTTGCTTGTCTTTTTGTTAAAAAGCTGCAGGAATTAAAAAAAAAAAAAAACCTCTATCCTAGATGCTAGTTCTTCATCAGATACATGTTTTGTAAACATTTTCCTCCAGGCTTTGATTTATTTATTCACTTTTGAGGATGGAATGGAGTTTGGTAGTCAGAGACCTGTTTTTCTTTCTTTCTTTTTCGAGACAGCATCCCTTATAGCTTCCGGAGGCTGGTCTCGAACTCATGATCCTCCTGCCTTCACTTAAAATCTTGATAAATTCTAATGTGTTATTTTTCCACTTATACTGATCAGTTCTATGTCGGAAAGTTGGTACTACTCCCAATTATGAAAATACATTCCCAAGTAAAAGCACACCATTCCTTATAAATTAACTTTACTTAGTGATTAGAAGTAGGAGCCTAGGCTGATTTTTTTTTTTTCTCATTTCCTTTCATTATTCAGTTGCTCTACAGTGTGTTGACAATACTTTCCCTTCCCATGCTGGGTTGTATTGGCATTTTATAGCAGTTGAATAAGAACGTCAGTGTGTTTTTCTGGGATATACTAATCATGTCTTTCATTAGGACTATTTTTTAAAAAAAAAAAGAATGTAGGATCTGTCTGTGTGTCGGTGTGTGTGCAAACGTGCACGTGCGGGTGCCTGGGGCTTAAGCTCAGAGTCTAGGTACTGTTCCTGAGCTTTTGTGTTCAAGGCAGTAGTGCTCTACTACTGAAGCCATGCTCCATCTTTGGCTTTTTGATGGTTGAACCCTGATCCTCAGATTTCGTTCTCCCTAGTAGCTAGGATTACAGGCATGAGCCACCAGGGCACAGCGGATGAATGTAGTCGTAGAGTAAACCTTGATGCTACTGGGGGTGGAACTGAGAGTGTTGTGCTTGCTAAGTAAGTACTCTAGCACTTGAACCAAGCCCTAGGAAATCTTTTCTTCTTCTTCTTTTTGGAAAAAAAAATTTGTTAGCTTGTGTTAGTGCCAGTACTGGGGCTTGAACTGAGGGACTCACACTCAGTTGGCTATTTTGCTCACAGCAGGTGCTCTACCACTTGAGTCACAGCTCCACTTATAGTAAACATTGGTATCTGCAGGTAAACAATGTAAGTTCTCCAACTTCGTTGTCTCTTTTCAGGGGTTGTTCTTGGTCTTACACTTCAGATTTCAGAGCACCCTTATCAACTGATAAACATTGATAGCCTTGGAGTTGCACTACGTCCACACATCGATTTCAAGGGAAGCTGACATCGTTAAAACTTCGAGTCTTGAAATCCACAAATGCAATATAGCTCTGTTTCTTTAGGCTTCCTGTCATTTCTCTTGGCTATAGTTTTCAGGGTATGGGGTCTTACATAATTCTTATTGCTTTTGACATTTATTCCTAAATCTTTAAGTGCTTTTGATATTGTTGTGAAGGAAAACATCTGTTAAATTTAGATTTAAGATGCTTGCTGTTAGCATACGAATATGATCGATTTATATCTACAGGCATGCATTTATTCTGTATTTTGTGGCTTAGCATGCAAAATTTGCATACAAATTAGTTCTATTCCAGTCACTGTTTTCCAGCTTTCTTATTATTTTCTATCAGAGATATCATGCACCTCACACAGTTTCATTTCTTTCCTGTCTCATTCCTCCTTCTTTACTTCTATCACACGACTAGGGCCTCTTGTACAGTGATGGACAGAAGAGATTGCAGCATATCTTGGCTTGGCCCCTGATCTTAAGGAAAAAGCATTAGATATTTTACCATTTTCTGGAAGACTAGCTTCCCTTCTGTGGAGATGGAGTCTTGTAGTATTTTCATGAATGTCCCTTCCTTGGGCTGTTGTGAGAATTTTTTTTTTCTGGTCCTGGGGTTTGAACTCCGGGCCTGGGCTCTGTTTCTGAGCCTCTCTGTGCTCAAGGCTAGTGCTCTACCACTTGAGCCACAGAACCATTTCTGTTTTTTTCTGTTTATGTGTTACTGAGGAATTGAACCCAGGGCGTCATGCATGCTAGGCAAGCACCCTACCACTAAGCCACATTCCCAGCCCTGTTGTGAGAATTTTATTGTGAATCGTCAAATGCTTTGGGTATGGATTTATTTTTCACTACTATCTTTTTTTTTTATGATGGTAATAGGGTTTGAATTCAGGATCTTGCTCTTGCTTGGCTGGTGTTCTACCATGAGAGCCAAACCTAGTTACTATTGAGACAAGGCACTACCTACTTCAGGCTTTTTGTTCATCATTGCTAAGGTCAGTGGTGTATGCCATTGTGCCCAGCTTCCCTTCTGTGGAGATGGAGTCTTGTAGACTTTTCGACCTGGGCTGGCCTGGTACTGCAACCCTCTCAACCTTTACCTCCCACATAGCTTGGAATGACAGGCATATGTCACTACACCCAGTCGTGAGTTGAGAAGATATTAACCCATGATTTTCTGATCTCAGCCTCCCAAGTAGCTAGAATTATATGCATGATCTACTATCTTGTTAATATGGCAATTTCCATCATTTGATATGTAAGAACTCAAACCAACCTTGCATTCCCACAATAAAAGTAAGATGAATTATCCTTTCTATTTGGTCCTAGATCTGACATGATAATATTCTGTTACTTTTTTGTGTCTATATTCAGAAACTTACCTGTAATTTATTTTTGTGTGATGTTTTTGTCATGTTTCAGCTAGTAAGGTTACCCTGGCTGATTTGGTCTGTTGAATAAACCTTTATAACCCTTATTTCATTCTTGATACTGGTAGTTTGTAGTTACTATATATTTTCTCAATCAGCCTAGTTGAATGCTCATTGTATTTTCTTTTATCTTTTAAGGAACTGGCTTTAGGATTTGTTCTGCATGTCTTTTTCTCTTTATTAGCATCTTCTGTTACCTTTACTAGTCTTTTCTGCTTCCTTTGACCTTGCTTTGCTCTCCTCTTTCTAGATGCAATCTAAAGAAGCTCCAACCATCAGCTTGAGTCTTCACTCCTTTTCTAACACACAATAGCTGTCTCCAGCTTCAGGCAGTGGCTGCATTTCACAGATTAATAGCTGTGTTTGCTTGAGCCTCTGCGTGCAAGGGAAACAGGAGGTCAGAACCAACTCTTAGCTGCATCTTTAAGTTCTTGTGGATGTTTTGTCCTTGTTGAGTTCCTGCAGTTGTGCATCACAGGATGTGGGGTGTGGTGCACTGGGGAGTTTTTACCCCAGTTTGGAAGCTGACTCTACCCTGCTTCTTAAAAACAGACCATGTGGGCATAGTGAGTAGCTGGACGGGGAGGGGTGGGAGGAACCACCAGGGCCAATCGCACACACTATACATAAACGAATTGGTCCAGAGGGAACTTGTTGGCTTGTGTTTTCCTATTCTTGGCTCCTGAACACAGAAGTGTTTGTTCTGCAATGTCTGGGGGAGCAACAGACCCAAAACACTGGCAAATGATTTATTTGGTAAAGTTTGAGTCATTTGTTTGCGTCCAAAGTGTTGCTAAGTGTGTTAAATAGCTGTGCCCCCACCCACCCACTGCCCCTCTGATCCCAGCCAGAAGTTACTGATTACATCCAGGAGGGATTTCATTGTGTTTGCATGACTTTCCATGGTGTTTTGTTAGCTCAGCCTCCTAACCCTTGCCTAACCACCACTCACTATCCATGGGAGATCAGTGCGGTATAAATTGAAAAATCTGGAAGGTGAAAATTCCAAGCAATTGATAAGAAGCACGTCTCATCTCCACCCATTCTGGCTGAGAATCATGTTTCTTTATGTTCACATCTCCTCAGAGGACATCACGTCCAAGCTTCCAGATTGAGACTGGGAGGGGCTTTGCTTCAGGTGTCTTCTCCGTTCCTGAAACATCCTCCCAGCTATATGCAGGTAGGACACAGTTCTTCTTGTCAAACATGATTCCTAGTGTTCTCTCAGGTCCGTTAGGTGTTTCTTCAATTTAGGGGAAAGAATCCAGCCCCTTGGAGCTGCAAGGAATGAACTCTCTTCAGCTCAACTCACCACAATTACAACAGAATCTTGGAGACAGTTGGAGAGAATGAAGAGACCAATAGGGCTCTGGCTGTGACAACAGACACCCCCCGCAGCCTCCATGCACTCCTGGTTCTGCCTTTTCCACTCTCGGATCTGCTCATCTAGACATCTACCCTTTTCTGCTTGTCTGCTCAGGCCTGGTCACCTCCTCCCAGGCTGCCAAGGCCTGGACCGGGACCCTTGAAATAAGCTTGTTTAGTTTCTGTGCGCCCTGGGATGGCCTCTGCCAATGAGCATTTTCACCTCACTCCACCCCTGAGTTTCATGCAGATTTGGGATAGGAGAACGTTCTAACTCCTTGTAGAAAGATGAGGGCCGTGAGTGAACAGAGTCATCTGGAAGGACCAGAGAAGCTAGTTCCTCTCCCCCAGAGAAACGTTTATCCTCTGGGAAGCTGATTTACCCAAAATTCAACAAAGGAGTTGCTAACTGAGACATCAAAGGGCTCCCACGAGGCCTGTCTTAAGGTCCTCTGCTTCCTGGTAATAACTTTTGTGCTAGAGAATATGGTCTTGGGACGCCTAGAGAGAAAAGAATAGGTGGGGGGGAAGAAAACGAACAAATAGAAGGTCAACATTTAAAACTATTTTGCATTTTCCTCAAGCTGAGTTTCATAATCCTTTTGTTGAGGCTCAGAAAGAGGCAGAGGAGCTCCTGGGAATGAGAAGAGCCCAGCTAGGTGGTAAGCAGTGTGGACTCTGTGCCCAGATGCCTCTTCTCCTCCCCTTACCCTCCTGCCCAGGTCTGCTGGGTAGCTGAGCCGGAACACTCAGCCACTGGTCCCAGGGACCGGCGAACAAAGACGCTGCCTCTCAAAGAGCACACAGCTAGCTCTCTTGGTAGAGCCCAGGCAAGGCCTGTGGTTTTGTCACATGTCCCACCAGTACATTTGGAGGCTCTTCCCAACAGGGACCCTGGAGAAATGGGCAGCAGGATCAAGGAGAAGAGACAGAATCCATTCAGGGCCCTCACTGTGGTGACTGGGTGGAGCTGAACCCAGTAGCAACATGGGGAGATGTGTGAATGAAGGAGCCAGGGCAGGGTCAGCTTAACAGGGAGAGAGGCTCGTCCCTGACCCTCACCCCCTGCTCCCTGCTCACCGGGGGTAGGTGTGGCTCAGAGCCCATGTGCAGCTGGCCAGCCTTGTACTGCCTTCTGGGGGGCGTGGGGCTCAGCTGCCTCGACACCACGACATCTCATCACCAGGGTCCCTTAGCTCTCCCACGAGCAGGGGTCTGGCGTTGGGAGTTCAGATAGAGTTCCAGCCATGCTCTCTGAGCCAGAGGCAGAAGCACTGTTTGTGGGGAGTGGCTGGGACCTGAGAGAAGTGGAGGAACAGTTCTGTAGCTCTAGGCCCCGGATACACAAACCCTGGATTGGGACCTTGAGGTGGACTAGGCTCAGAAGCAGGCAAATCTGGAGCTAGGCTGACACCAGGCTCCAAATTTCTTGTGTTACATCATGGACCAGGTGGTTAGCACAGGGAAGGACGGGACAGCAATGACCAGAGGGGCAGAAACACCCAGGCAGGTTCAAAGTGAGGCCGGAGAAGTTCTTCCATGTTCTTCCTGGGATTCCCACTTGTTTCCAGAACAGAGAGATGTGCGGAGATGGCTCATACAGGTTTCTAACAGAAGATGAAGTTGGTAGTTTGAAAATAGCCATGATGGGAATGTTTACACTGTGGAAAAGGGCAACAGTCACACATCAGTACTTCCCTTTCCCCTGCCAGACAGTTGGTGGATAAATGATTGTCTGCATACCACACGAGGTAGACATGGCGGAAAGACATGTGGAGAAACTGAGAGTGAGCAACTCCTCAGAGACAGAGGGTTAGAGAGAGAGAAGAGCCCGCTCATTTCTGTTTATAAACTAGGGTTGTATAGTGACAGCAGCATGGACCTGGGTTTGAATCTAAGTCTTGCAACCTAACAGCTTAGAATCCTGGGTATATTGAACTTCCAAGTCCTCATTTATGTGTTGTGGTTGGGGTGATGATGGGGTGCACCACGGAGTTGGGTGACCTCAGCATGCTTGCTCTAACCTTCACCTGCCTTTGATGCGAGTGGTAAAACATCTGCTCACTTCTCCCATGAAGATTTCATGAGCATCTTCCTGAGCGCTAGGCACTGTGCCTCGAGACCATCCTCAGAGTACAGGAAGTGGGCCAGTGCAAAGGAAGAGGGAGGTCTGATTTGATTCTGCGATGGCATCACCCCGACAGCTCTTCCTGAACCACACCCTTGCGTTCGCCCTCTTGCGGCCCTCTTTGTCCCTTGGCATAGGACAGAACCATGCTACAATTGCCTCTCATTAGGGCTCAGGTTTCTCCCCAGGGGCTGGGACTGACCGGGCCCAGGCGGGGATCTGCCTGTGGTGTTTATGATGTATGTTTCACAGGATACTGCTTCATTCTGGCAGATGGCTTCATGCCTCCATGTCTGACCCACAGCCGAGTGTCCTCTTCCAAGGAGACTTGTTGATACTGGCAACGGTCCCGTAGCTCGTGTCTGACCCATGTCCAGTTATTCCTCTCAGGACGGCCTCCCTGGGGAGCGCTGGTCAGGGAGGAAGCCGAGGCATACAAGGAAGTCAGCAAAACCATGAAGTAACAGTGGACCCCAGGGAAGAGAGGGCAGGGCGCCCTACAGGGCCACAGGACCAGAGAGCCCCCAGCCACTTAACCAGCGAGGACAAGGATCCTATGAGCCGGCACCCTGCCTGGGGTCCCCAAGCAGGTTCCCTTGGGGGATTCTAATTGGTGACTTTCGAGCAGGTCATCAAGAGGCAAACTTGTAAAGGCAGGTATCTGGGTAGAACATGTTGAGGAACTGGGACAGTGGAAAACTGGAAACTGAGTCAAGCGTGACAGAGCCCTGTCCTAGGCAAGATGAAGCCTAACTCCAGAATGGATGGCCAGGTAGCAAAGATGTCTAACTCTGGAATGGATGGCTAGGCAGCTAAGAGCGCTGAGAACTCAGTGCATGGCCACCTCTCTCCTCCAAGGTCATGTGACACACACCGCAGCTTTGGTCTTGGGCTCTCCTTCTAATTGTTCGCTCTGGGGAAATCTGGAGACCCTGAGAGGGCTGTGTGGCACAGCACTGAGGGAAGAGAGAGCCGGAAAATGGAGTCTCATGCCTGTAATCCTGGCTACTGAGGAGGCTGAGTTCAAAGCCAGTCCAGGCAGGAAAAGCCATGAGATGCTTATCCGCAATTAACCTTCAAAAAGTTGGAAGTGGAGGAGCTACAGCTCAAGTGGTTGAGCACCAGCCTTGAGAGGAAAAGTCAGGAAGGCGCATGAGGCCCTGAGTTCAAGCTCCAGTCCTGGTACATGCATGTGTGTACATACATCCATACATACACACACATATGCAGAGAAGTGAACACAAATAATGTATCACCAAATAGTTTTACACTGTCAAATAGCTGTACCCAGATACCATCCCAAGGTAGCCCCGTGTTCCCACTTCTCTGCAACGGCCTCCAGTCGAGCTGTAAACCCAGTTGTAACCTTGGCATCTGCCTGGTTCATAGCCAATGTCTTAAACTTGTTGTCCCGCTGTTTCTATCGCTCTGTGGAGTTGTCACCACGATCGTGAGTGGGGTGCAGGGGTGAGACTCCCTGACACAGACAAGCTGTTTCCTAGCCTTTTACCCGACACTGGTGCTGTGTAGTATAAATAACACCATGAGAAGCAAGTGTATACATGGTATTTCCATTTTCCTCCCGGAGTTGCTTTTGGATCCATTCCCGGAAGCGAAATTAGCAAGAACAATGCAGCCTTCTGGCTCTTGGTATGTGGATGGGCAGGGCCAGGCCAGCGGCCTGGGGACTGTTTGCCCTCCGCTCCTGAGGGGGCTGGACCAGAAGTGCAGCCCCCTTCAGGTGTCTGACACGCGGCCGCCACCATCAGATTGGCTTCAGGAGCAGAACTCGGCCGCGGAGCATGAACTCAGGCCTTCCCACTTGCTTGACAAGCGCTCTGCTGCTTGGGCCAAGCCCCCCAGCTCTTTCGCTTTCAGGCTTTTCTTTTCACATAGTGTGTCTCGTGCTTTTTACCCAGGCCAACATCTGCCCTTGATCTTCCTATTGCCACCTCCTGAGTCGCTGGGATTATAGGCGTGCACCACCACTTTATGAACAGCCCATTGCCTTTTAGTCACTACATTATACCCACATCTACTGCCCCCATGGAGTGTGTGTGTGTGTGTGTGTGTGTGTGTGTGAGAGAGAGAGTGAGAGAGAGAGAGAGAGAGAGAGAGAGAGATGCATGCACACATACCAGTTTATAGCTGGGGAGAAGCAGGCCACACGACAAGTGCGGATTCCAGCCCAGATCTGCCAGGCTCCCCACCCCAGGCTTGCATTCATTTCACTTGAAACCAGCTTTTCTCTAGGGAGTTTTGTGACCCCCCCGCCCCCGATCTCTGGCCCCCTTCAGTGGACTCAAGCCAGGGACACCAGCTCACGAATGTGTCCCCCTTCTCTAGACTGGCATCTGCCTCAGCATCCTCAGGCATGCTGGACCGCACTTGCTCACCTGCCGGTCCACCCCCCTAGCACGCACACGTCTCTAGATCACCTCCAGTTTTCTACAACCCTTCCATTTCAGTGATCCTCATGGTGCGGGCCCTGCACCCCAGACTCCAGTTCAGTGTCATCCACCCTGATACTCATTCCAAATAAAGGCCCAAAGGGCTGGGGATGGAGCTCAGCGGTAGACCAGTTGCCTAGCGTTAGCAAGACCCTGGGTTTGACACTCTGAGAAAATAAAACAGAACAAGAGTTCCAAAGAGAGGCTGAACTACTACCTTTCTTCCTTTCATTTGAAGAAAACTGGCTGAGAATCAGTTTGCTAGAGGACTCTTCCTTCAGATGCCGGTGGGTGTGACCAATTCCTGTGTCCCTTGTCCTTGAAGCCAGACAAAGCTGGGACCCCCAACTTCCCCGCTGCTCCTCAGGCCACAGGAACCTTGGGGAGCGGTCTCCATCTACGTTCAAGTGGCCACTTCCCCAGGGCTCAGGCCCTCCCTACACGGTTATTTGTCTTTGTTCTGGGCCGATTTCCAGGATAGGTGTTCAGGAAGTGGCTCTGTTTTACTCATAGGGAAGCTCTCTTCCAGGAAGAATGGAGCCGAGGAAACGGAAGGCAGAAAGACCATATGGCCTTCGGAGGGGGTCGTTCAGGTGGGGACCTTGTGCCTTAATCACCTAAGAGGGAGGGAGGGAAAAGTGGCAGGAGAAGGAAGGGAAGGAGTGGGAGGGAAGGAGAGACAGGGGAAAGGGAGAGCGAGAGGAAGAGAGGGAGGGAGGGAGGGAAGGAGGGAGGGAGGGAGGGAGGGAGGGAGGGAGGGAGGGAGGGAGGGAGGGAGGGAGGGAAGGGCAGCCTGCAATGGCAGGATTTCAGGTCCCCAAGAGTGACCTGAAGCAGTTGCTGAGATTTTCTTCTGTCCATAGACAGTTTCTTTCTCTCTTTCTTTTTAAATGTAAGATGGAATGAATTCACAACAAGATGAAACAAGCCGTTCTGATGTCTCCAATTCAGTAGCTACGTGGGTATTACTGAGAAAGCCCGCACCAACCTCGTTCTAAGACAGCTCTACCTTCACAAGATCGTCTGGAATCCAGTAGTTTCCCCTGTATTCGTCTCCCTCCCCCTCAAGCACCTGGCCACGCCACTCATCGGCTCTCTGTCTCCTTGGGTTTCGCCATTCTGGTTATTATATTTGCCCCTGTGGGGACCAGCACAGGAAAATCATTCCCAGCTGTTGACACAGGCATGTGTGAACTTCCCCCACGTAGATGTGACCTTCTTTGGGCTCCCTAAAGTTGAAAGGACAGGCTGGCTGGCACCCTGGGCGTCTGCCTGCTGCTGCCCCCCGCGGCTGTGTGCTCTGACAGGCCTCAGGCTTGGCTTCCCGCGCTCGGCGGTCGCCCTCCCGGAAGTCTCCATGAGCTGATATTTGAACTTGGGTTTTGTGAATGAAGAGGAGCACGTGCCCGAGTAGAGATGAACCACTGGGTGTCCTTGCTCTCTCCCACAGTGTCCGGAACACCCTGCGTGTCCACAATGCAGCTTTAGAGCCTCAACGAGGAGCCCAAGGTGAATGTCACTCCTACACCTGAATAGAGGGGTACTGACACCATGTTGTTCTTCCCAGCCAGCGCTCCCTGCGGGAACAGAAAGTAGTCAGCAGCGTCCCCAGACACAGGAAGTACCAAAGGACCTTGTTGGATCTCTTTTGTGTGTCAGTCCTGGGAATGACTCGGGGCCTCTTGCTTGGCTTTTTTCCCCCTCAAAGCTGGCTCTCTACCACTTGAACCACACAGCCCCACTTGCAACCGTTTGGTATTAAACTGGAAATAAGAGTCTTATGGACTTTCTTGCCCAGGCTGGCTTTGAACCATGATCCTCACATCTCAGCTTCCTGATAGCTAGGACTCCAGGTGTGAGCTCCCAGGGGTTGACATGTACCTCTTCTTATGCGCTTGCCCGCATTGAATCAGCCTGCAGAGCTGTGCGGTTTGAGAATGCTGGGCTGGATGTCCACTGCCCCCCCCCCCACCCCGCCATCAGCCCATCGCTGGCCGCAGCTGTTTGTGGTAAAGGGACATGAGAAAGGATGGAATGGAGAAATGATGACAAAATGAAGGTAGAGGAAGGCAGGACCTGGGCCTCACCCGCAGGAGGAGGAAGCGGAGTTTGGTGGAATGACGTGCGGCCGGCGGTGCTCCTTCTGTCCCGGTTCCAGGTGCGGGTGAGCTCATGCACTGTGTGCGCGAGACCCCGGCTCCGTTCCCATCCCGTCACAACGAACAACAACGAAGGGACTGGACACGTCCAGTGCAAAAACGAGCATAATTCATGCTGATGGCTTTATGCTTTAATTTTTCTTTACTTGGAACATTACTAACAAGTAAAAAAAGGAAAGAAAAAAAAAACCCATCATGACACGGAGAGAAGGGAGGGAAGGGCACGGAGGGGAGGGGAAGGGAGGACAGAGAAGAGGGTGTAAATATTCTGTATTTTAGTAACGTCGATGGTGTTTTTTTCTGTACCAGAGCCCCGCGTTTCCTTTGGCACCGGCCCCTCATGCGACCCCAAGGGGCCGCGGAGGGAGGCTCAATAGAGGCAGATGAGCTGCCAGTGCCAGGAACTGTTTGAGAAGTGCCCTCCGCGGAATGAGTCCCCCAGAGTGTAAGTCTGTTTCTGGAATGTTCCAACTGGCCACTAAAGATGCCCCTGGGAGATAGAGAGGAGGCCCCCGCTGGGAGTGCCGGCGACGCCTTTCAGGTCCCACAATCCCGAGGCGTTTCGTTGGTGGACAGTCCCCAGCCCCTTCCCAGAAGCCCTGGCGTGGGTCATTCCAGCACTGGGGGTGGCAGGGGGGACTGCCCAGATTTTAAGAAGAAAACCCTGGGTGTGCACCGTACACTACATGACCCTCCTGGGGGTTGGGGAAATGCCCCAGTGAAACGCAGGGCATTCCAGAACAGAGCCAGCCGCCATCTGCCCGCCACGTGTAACAGAAGGGCCGTGGGTTTTCTTGGGGGAACATCCAGGGCGGGGCCGAGCCTTCTGTCCTGTAGGAGAGCTTTGGGAATTTGGGGTGCTGCAGAGAAGAAGGGATTGGGGGCTTCAGAAAGAAACGTGTCGGCAGGGGCAGCCCAGATCTCTCGAAGTTTCGCAGGAAGGGAGAGCACCAGGCCGCAAGCTGCCCTCGGTGCCCCGCCTGCTGGCCTCCCGGGTCTCTTCCCCGATCTTGGCATCTTCAAGCAGAGAAAAGCCTGCTCCCCATCATGTCCTTTGACTTAGGGACCAGGATCCCCATGGCCAGCCCCCTGTGGCGAGGAAGTGGACACTCGTGAGCGTTAGGACTCACGTGCCAGCATTTTCCTGCACGGCACCCGGCCAGCAAAGCCGGGGCTCTGCAGCAACCCCTGCGCCACACAAGGTGGAAGGTAGAACAGTCAGGAACGGACCATCCCTGGTCCTGCTGACTTCTGCCTGGCGCGATGACGCCTGCTAGGTATTCCCGCGTGTGCCCGGCTGAGCCGAAGCCAGAAGCTCCGGGCTGCCGTGCGCCACACTTCCGCAAGCCAGACCCCTGCTGCCGCTGCTCAAACGGGCAGCCGAAGCATCTCCCGGCAGGCGTGTCATGCCAGGCTCTCCAGGGGGTCGCTGGGAAATTTTGAGGGGGGGGGTCATCTCTTTTGAGTCTGGTAAGAGGAACGGACACCGTCTAAGTTTGGAGTGCAACAGTCACTGGCTCTGGTTCTTAGCTTCAGCCATTTCACAGAGCGAAGCTCCAGCGGCCGCTTCTCCGCGCTGGCTTCCTCTCTGTCGGCGTGTCTGTGTGGACAGCTCCAGCCTCTGTGAAGTCACCCCTGGACCCGCCCAGGCACGGAGACCCACTGCACCGTCGGGATCTCGAGGACATCGGGCCCCCTGGTGGCTTCAACAACCCAAGTCCAGCCGCCTCCCTCGGTTCCACTTGCGTGGTCATGATGGGCTGGCACGGCTGATCTCCGGGGAATTTCCCATGTATCTTAGGTTGACCACGCCGGAAGTGGTCAGCCCGCTTACGGAGAGATTTCTCCACTTCCCACCCACCCACAGGCTGCTCCAGGCTGCCCCAGATCTGGCTGCACCCCAAGCTTCAAGCCTGCGCCCCCCGCCACCCGGCGTGGATAGCTGTGTGGCGTGATTAGATGCCTCGTGTTCCAAAAAATGAGGAGATGGGGGGGGGGCTGACGGGGACATGACAGTCGCCTCCCTGTGCCACTGCCAAAAGAAGTGGCTTTTTCTGTTTAGATCTCATGTGAAATCGTCTCTGAATATCTACTGCTCAGAAACCTCCTTCCTGCTCCTCCCTCCTCTGACCTTCTCATTCTATCAAATTACACAGGAAATAGGAACGATCTCGATGGTATAAAACCCTGGACATTCCTGAAAACGAGGACTGATATTTTATTATAGAAATAAATTGGAGCCCATTAGTGGTACCATGTATTATTGGCTGGGGTGACTTTCCAAAAGTGATTTCACTGCTCCGAGCTTTGGTTTTCCTTTACAGAAAATGGGGAGAATAATTTCAGTGATTGCAACAAGGGGGCTCGGCCTCCAAGCTCCTTTCCCGCCCTCGCCTCTGGCAACCGTCTTTGCGTTTCCTCCATTCACAGCAGGCGTCGATTTCCTAGTTAGTGAGCATGGGTGGTCCTAATTGGCTTTGGTTGATGGCATGGGGGGTGATGGTACTGAGACCAGAGTCTGCAATCCCCTTGAGCCCCACCATGCTTTCCTGTAAAAGGGGAGCTGCTGGCTTGCTGGAGAATGAACGATGTTCGTGGTGGAAAGGAACCAGGCTGCCCTGCGAGTGGAGGCAACTCTGGGTCCCCCAAACATTCTCCCTTGGCATTCTCCCGAGATTCACGGTTTTCGACTATAGATCTGTGACTCATGTCTAATGAATTATGGTAGATGTTCAGACTCTTGACTTTCTCCACATTTGTATTCTCAATGTGATGACCTTAGCAAAGGACATCAGAAAAGGTCACATGAAGTGCTCTCTGAGGGGTAAGAGTATGGGGGTTACTTTTCAATACATTACATTGATTGCTTCAGGTTGATTTATTTGTTGACATTCTTTCTTTCTTTTTTTCAGTGTTGGGGATTGAACTCAGGGTTTTGACTGTGCTAGGCAAGCACGCTACCACTGAGCTACGTTCCTAGCTCTTACATCCATCCCATAATGTCATGGTGGACTAGAACTTTGTATGTGCCTTCACACTGGGGGCTAGGTCCAATGTTGTTGCTCTTCAAAGGTGTTTGACTCATCTACATCCTTGACCTTTTAATACAAAGACCAATCTGTGTGTGTGTGTGTGTGTGTGTGTGTGTGTGTGTGTGTGTGTGTGTGTGTATGTGTTGGTACTGGGGCTTGAATTCAGGGCCTCACACTTGTTTAGCTTTGGTGATCAAGGCTGGCAGCCACAGGTCCACTTTTAGCTTTTTGCTGGTTAATTAGGGATGAGAGTCTCTTGGGTTTGTCGTCCCAGGCTGATTGCAAACCATCATGCTCAAATCTCAGCTTCCCGAGTCGCTAGGATTACAGAGGTGAACCACCAGTGCTCAGCTCAACCTTTTATCACACTGCACTTAAAATTACCCTGGTAATTTTGGCTGTGCCTGTGTAGTGGGGCCCGGTGACATTTCCATGGATGCATGTATTATACCTTGGCCTCAACTTCCCCTCCCTCTCTCCTCCTCCTCTCGGTCCCTGACCTTCCCTGCAGCTCTGCCTCCAGCTTTCAGGTTTCCTTTCTCTTCCTTGCTGGGCAGCCTCGGTCACTGCCGGTTCATCTGGGGACCCCTGGCTCAGACCCAGGCCCACCGGCCCTCTCCACAGCCTCCTCCGATTCCCCAGCCCACACATGCCACCACTCCACGCCTAGTTCTGCCGCTCCCGCTCTGCATGGACTCCAGCTGCGTGGGTCACCCATGGGAAACCATCCCCTTGGGGAGGGGGGGCGTCGGGACTCCAAGAGGGCACAGCCCAGGGGGCTCTCTTCTTTCAGAGGGGACCCTGCTGATGTCCGGCGCTTGAGGCATCCAGTTTTCTGTGGTTTGTGGAGGGCAGATCTGTGGTCACTGTTCTTCTACCACCCACAGCAAGTACAGTGTGAAACGTCAACCTGCGTATCATAAATCTTTAGAAATGCTTTTAGGCCGTCATTATTGTTTACCCCATCTATATTCTTTCTTTTGCTGGCTGAGGCATGTTTTATGAAGCTATTCTTCTCACGGGGAACATTCTGTTTCAGAATGCCCTCCGTCCGGGCTGAATGGGCTATTTTCTGGACTCAGCCTTCGTGGTTAACAATGTCTGTCTGTGTGTGTGGAGCCCTGGGCTGTCCGGTTCTGGTTTTCTGGGTTCAATTCCCTAATGAGAAACTACTGATTGCCAAATTAAGAACAGTCGCCATCAGTGTCACCACTTCAGGTCAGCCTGGAGACGGTTTTCCCCTTTCAGGACATTTTCTATGGATTCTCAGGGCCGTCAGTAGACTGTTTCTTGGCTGCATGCCGCAGGTGCTGATTTAATTTCTGCCCTTTCTGTTTGTTTGTTAGTTTCCTCTTCTCTGGGCAATACCGAGAGCTCCCTGGGTATCATGAATGCAATCCTGTAGTTCTAACAGAATGTCTCATGAAACTTTCTCTTCCCCTGTGCTGAAAAGTCTTATTTATTTTATAGTGTGCGCGCACACTCACACGTGTGTGCAGATGCACACCAGTAGTGGAGCTTGAACTCAGAGCTTGGGGTGCTGCCTTTAGCTTTGCTCATGGCTGCTGCTGTACTACTTGAGCCACAACTCCCATTTTTTGCCAGTTAACTAGATATGAGTCTCACCGACTCCCTTGGAACCGTGATCTTCAGATCTCACTCTCCTGAGTAGCTAGGATTATAGGCTTGAGCAACTGGCAACCGGCTGAAGATCCTCCTTGTTCCGCGTGGTGATCTTCCGCTAGCGTTATTTTCCACGGTTTGATATTTCGTTTGCAACCTTGTAAGTTTGCGTCGTTGGTGTTACATTTATTCTTCACACTCTTTCTGTCCCGGTACCATTTTCTTCAGCCTCTGAGTAGAATTGGCACTTGGACTTACGCTTTGTTGCTCTTGTTTCTTGATGCTAGGAAAGGTACAACGATGTGGTTACAGAGAGAGTGGGGGGCCAGAGGGCCCAGGGCCAGCCTTGAACGTTTGACTCCCAGTCCCCAGCCATCCTACTCCCTTCTCCACAGCCCAATAAAGAGATCTCTGCCCAGTCTGTGGGTGGCATACTATGCCCTTTCACTGACTTGGACCAAACCCCAAGCCCTTATCCCCACGGCCTAACCTGGCCAGATGTTCATTCAGGCTCTGCTGCCTCTCTCTTGTTTAGAAGTGGGATGCCTTGAGTCAAAGCAACTCACAAATATTTACTGAGGTCGGCTGTGTGTGAGGATCGGGATACCAGAACATTCCTGGGGTATATGAATCTCTCCTAATAAGGAACTGTAACAGAAGCATGGTTCACCTTCTCTTGCCATGGGCAAGGCCATCCATGGCTTCTTAGCACGGGCAGTCCCCCTTCGCCTCCTCCCTCACCAGGCAGGTTTGCTTACACAGGTATCTGGTCACACCTGTGTCTTAATACATAGCTGATTCCCAGCCCTAGCCCCTGCTCAGACAAGAGATTTTTGCTGGTAGCCATAAAGCCGGTAAGTTGGAAGTTCTAACCTGGGGGTTAGGATGGCAGAATAGAATGGGGGCTGCATTTGGGATTTCACCGCAGAGAGTGTTTTCCTTTGCCGGGCCTGCCCTAATAAACAGCTAGGGACTGGGTGGCCGAAAGAAGTGGCATGTATTTACTACTGTCTCAGAGGCTGGAGGCCAAGAGCAAGGCTCCCCGAGGCCTCTCTCCAGGGCTTCGTCATACCCTAACCAAGTTTGGTCACATTTCGAGCAGTTGGGACTCCAGCATGAATCCGAAGAGGGCACGATGGAGCTGGAACAAGATGGACTGCAAGTCAGTCGATCTATCTATCTATCTATCTATCTATCTATCTATCTATCTATCTATCTGTCTGTCTGTCTATCTATCTATATATCTTCCTACCTACCTACTTATGTATGTTGAAGCAGGATTCTTTACCTTAGGATATTGGCTCAACGTTTTCCAAAACACCATGAACTTTAAGAAACACACACAGCGCTAGGACAAGCCACCAATTTCCAGCCAGCGAGGAAGGGGAGGGGCCCGGGGAGTGTGGACACCAGAGAGATGCCGCTGTCCCCATGCAGGACTCCAGGCTTCTAAATGTCTGTCTGCTGTGGGCTGGTTTACAACCTCCGTGGGGTACAAAGCACCGAGGAAAGGTTAATGAGGGACTTCCTGTAGTCTCCTGGCGGGGTGTGGCAGGAAGTGCCTTATGCCATGGATTCGGGTTTTATCCAGATTACTCAGCCCGCATCTCGTCAAGTCCCTGGATGCCTCCCAAGTGACCAGAAAGCCAAACTTTAGAGGAGTCCCGAAGGCCATTAAAAGGCTCAATCGCATCCCTAGGGTGGGAAATCCTACAGGACAAATGGTTTGATGGTTTTTCAGAGTGAAAAAGGGATGGGGGTGGGGTGCATGTCTGTCCAACAAAAAGCGGAGCACTGGCCACACCTGGGTCCTGATAGGAGCCATCTTTTTAATAGAGAAGTTAGAAACCTGGTTATGCAATAGCAGACATGAAGAAATGACCCTGCCTCTGTGTGTGTGTGTGTGTGTGTGTGTGTGTGTGTATGTGTGTGTGTGTGTTTGTTGTGTGTGTGTGTGATGAGTCCTAGGTCTCTTGTGACACTGCCTAGCACAGACACCGTGGGTTTCTGGGCTGGGTCATGGGTTTCAAAGAAGGCAGGCCCTGACCCCACGGTCTTCCTACCCACACCTGACCTCCACTCAGTGTCCCTAGGTCCTTAGCCTGGGGTGCAGACTCCTGGGGCCAAGGGATGTCAAATGGACAAACCCATCAGGTCTCTAGGGGGATTCTGGGGTCCTGGTTATACAGTACATTCTGGAAGAGGAATGGTGTTGCTGGGTGGATGTGACCTGTGACCCTTTGAGCCCTGTGTGGAAAAGGCAGACAGAGGTCAGGGCAGGGCCATTCAAAAGGAGCTCAAGGAAGGTAGAGCCCTTGCTGGGATGGGGGTTCCTAGCGTGGGGGGTGAGTGTGTTGTTGTGCTTGATGGCACCGTATGGGCGGACGGGGTTTCTGGCTGCCCTACAAATGGCTGGCTCATTCAGATTCCTGGTTTCACTGTTGAACTGTTCACCCAGGAAGTGTGCATCTGTTGTCTCTGTGTCATGCTTAGATAAAAAAAAAAAAAGCATCACTAAACACCAAGCAGAGCCACACGCAGGCCCACAGAGGCTTGAGGACCGGGGTCGGCCTGCGGGCCCCAATTTAGACCCCAGCTCTGCAGGTGGGTTTGGCAGGAATGCACTGAGCACTGTTGGTTCATTTCCTTTTCTAGGACCCTGTGGCTTTCTGGCCACTTTCCATGTGGGAACCAAATCTCCTTGAGCCTGGGATCATCTCAGAGCTTCTCCCGGTCCTTCCTGAAGCCCCCAGGGCAGGACCCAGGCATCAAAAAGCCCTGTGTGGCTGGCTATGGGGAAACTACCACCCACAGGGCCAGGGGGAGCTGTGGTCTCTTCCTGTTCCCAACACTACACTGCCCCCTGCTGGCAGTTGCTGTAATTTCCCCATCCTTATTGGACCTTCTCCTTGCTTACTTGTTACTATCTATTAATTGTACATATATATACATATATATGTATATATATATACATATATATATATACATGTATAAGGTGCTGTGATGGAATTCAGCCTCTCCATTTCTCTGTCTTTCCCCATCCTCCATCTTTAAACCAATTAGTAAGAGGTTATATTGTTCTATTTTCACATATGTGTATAAAGTATTTGGAGCGTAATTGTACCTCATCACCCTCTCCCTTTCCTCCTTCCCTCCCCCCCTTCCATCATTGGTTCCTCTCCTAAGCAGCCCCTGCCTGATGGTCATGTTGTTTTCCTTTTGTCTGGTTTCCTCACGGGCGAACATGCAGCATTGGTCTATCTGAGTCAGGTTTACTTTCCTCCGCCTGATGATCTCATTCCATCCATTTCCCTGTTGTAGCTGAGTAATGTCCTATTGTGTATATACACCACATGCTCTGTACTTGGGCACCCTCCCTGCTAGCCTTTCCACGCGAGCCTTGGCTTTACCGGGATGGCATGTACACACAGGTGTTGGAGTGCGGAGGGGCCGCTCTGGAGAATGGTGACTTTGGTGGGGTAGGATGTGGGTTTGGGGGGGGGAGCAGCCTGCATGTGGGGTGGGGGTCAGCTGAGAAGCACACGGGCGGTATCAGCATGTCGGTCTTCTCACATCTCGTCACACTGTGACTCGCTCCTAGCGACAGGGTCCTCCCTCCATGGGCTGTGTGTGGCCGTGGGCAGACCTGCCTCCGGATCTCCTGGGAGGTGGGGGGGGGGACACCCCTGCCCTGCCCAGGGCTGGCTGCTACTCTTCAGCCTGTGTGAGCTCATGCGCAGACAAGACCTGTGAGGGGTGGGTGAGGAGCTCCGCCAGCTTGGGCTCCAGGTGGGATGACGGCCTGCTCTCCTCACTTCCCACAGCCGCCTATGGGCGGGGGGGGGGGGGGGAACCTAGGACCCAGATGTCCCTCCCGGGGATTCTGGCCAGGCTGGCCTGTTCACACAGCTGCCCACCGGCCCCTCCCTGGGCACTTTCCATCTCCGATGGCGCTGCTCCAGCGGGTTGTGGGAGAGCCGGCCTCGGCCAGGACAGCAGAGTCAGCCGGTGATTCATACGCACGCAGGCCTGGCCGCCGGGGCCTTTCATTAACCACCAGGCCAAGCGGCGCCTGCCTGGGTGCCACCCGTAGGGAGGGCTCAGAGCACTCTGCAGTCCTGCTCCCTTCCGGTCTCTGGTCCTCTGGACAGGCCTCCCCCGGCCACCAGGCCTGGCTCAGTCCCCAGGCAGCACACATACACTCACGGGCCCTGGAGAAGGGAGCCCCGGCTGGCCAACCGTGCCCCAGGCCGCCATCCAGACTCCAACGTCAACCCGAGGAAGCGCGAGCCCTCTCCTCGCGGACCAGTGCAGGCCCCACTCCGGATCACGCTGCCAGCCGGTCACCCGAGCTGCGGACTTGGGCAGGAAGCAGCTCTGTGATTTGTTCCAGCGGGGAGGGAGGAGGGGCCCTGTCCTGCCTCACCGGTCCACCAAGGAGGGGACCCAGAAGCCAAGCTTTCCAAGATGGGCAGGAGGTTTCCTTCCAATAAAGCACAGAGAGACAGCGGACCAGAGAGAAAGCTTTCTTTCTTGTTTTAATGACCATAATAGAAAATACAGCAATGCTAGTAATAATTCAAACAAAGGGAGATCTCACCACCACATTTCACAACTCAGAAAGCGACGTGTTTAAGCAAAGAGCACACTGAACTCGTACAGTAAGGCAGAGAGCCTCTCCTCTGTGGTACAAGTCAGTAGCCACGTGGCTATACCGGATACTTGGGGAAGAAAGGCCTAGAAGGCTAGTGAAAATGCCTTTTTGTCAAGTAAGTCACGGGCATTTACAAGTCGACTGGGAAAAAGTGGGTAAGATGCGGAGACAGGGCACTCGGGCATGAACACCCAGGGCAGGGAGGGCAGGGGCTGAAGCTTGGGAGAGAGAATCTGGATACTTCCACCTGGGGGATAGGGCTGGGCACACGAACAACCAGAAATCAGACAAGACCCCGAGGAGCCCCATGGCTGTCCCCCAGCGTCCTGGTACCCCACTCCCAAGCTCTCCCCAAAGGAGCTCCCCAGAGGCTGGTCTCCAGAGTCCCAGAAACACAAGTTGCGGGTGGGACGAGCAAGTGACTGACCGGTTCAGCCTCCACTTTCTCTTGCCTTTTTTATTTCTGCTTCTAGGGATCGAACCCGGGACCTCACACCGGCTAAGCAAGGGCTCTACCCCGCGGGCTATGCTCCCAGCTCTCGTGGTCTTCCTATTTTGTTTTTGAAACAGGGTCTCTCTGCTATCTCTGCCCAGGCTGGCCTTGAACTCATGATCCTTCTGCCTCTGCCTCCTGAAAAAGTGGGATTAAAAGTGTGGATTACACACCTGGCACCAGCCTCTGCTTTCTGGTTTTTCTCCTCATTCAGAACGGGGTCCCCTTCAAGCCCCCCAGAGTACAGAAACAGAGTCCTGTGAATTTCTAAGGTCCGATTCGACTTGCTAGGAATTCCAGATCTTTGCCTTCAGCTGGAATTTTCTGGAAGCAACCGCTGCTCCGTTGATTTCTGTCAATGATTCACAAATGAGCAAAAGTGCGGGGGGCGAGGGGGGAGGTCCGCAGGTCTGGAATGGATAGTTGGGGCTCACACGGGGTGCCCCGCATTTGGGGGCTGGTTAGCGCTTCTTCTGTGGGTCCGTCCTGCAGTGTAGGGTGTTAACCAGCACGCGGGGGGCCTCCAGCCGCTGGCTGCCTCCACCACAGCTCCCAAGCTAGCTGTGACCCTGCCAAGCGTCCCCAGGGGGGCGGGAGGGCGCCTGTGTGCCTGTGGCTTAGCAGCAGCAGCCTGGCGGGACTGCACGCTAGGGGGAACCTGCTCTCCTGACTCACAGAGACCCGGGCAGTGAGAAGCTGCCACAGGGGACCGGGCTATCCACGCAGAGGGGGGCTCGGGAAAGAACGAGGACTCGAGGGGGGGGTCACCCTAGATGCTGAGACGCACACAGGGGAGGCAGCGTGGGGGTGGGGGGAGGGCAGGACCGTCGCCATGGTGACCAGACAGCATTCAGCCTGGGCATGGCCTCTCCAAGGCCTTTGTGTGGATCTTTCTCTGAGTTCCTCCCCTACCACAGTGGCAAAGTTTTAAGGTTTGCAGTGACTCTGGTTCAACCCGAGTGGGCGTGGTCACCTCACATCCGGGGAGTCGCCTGCCTTTCAGGAAGGATGGTGTCCCTTGCTTGCTCAGTGTGGCCCCTGTGGCTCCCGGTCACTCTCCATGGTCCTCCTCCGACTCTGATCTCAGGATTCCGCTCCTCCGTCTGGGCTGCGGACTCCACACCAGATCACCCACCCTCTCCCTGTCCTTTCACCGAGGGACCGGGGTCAGGGCCCACGGGGCCGGCTGGGGCAGGAGGGGCTGGCACAGAGGAGTACAGACCACGCAGGCTCCCCCACGGCCCTGGGACACCCCCTGGGCATCTCCAGGGTGCCGGGCGGGGCCTGGAGGCAGCGGGTCAGCAGACGCTCCTGGCTCAGAGGGAGGCCCTGGTGCTTCCTGGTGAACACAGCGCCCAGGTGCCCGGGGACTTGGCTTTCCATGGACTCCGGTGACCGCCGTGGTCTCCCCGAGGCTGGAAGGTCCCGTCAGATGCCGTCCAGAGCCCTGTTGCTGAACTTCTGAGACTAAGCACTTGTGCAACACGGACGACAGGTGCTCAAGCGAGAGCTCACGGAGCCAAGACTTAGGAAAACACCCCTGACTCCCTCCGCTGACCAGCCCTGGGACCACATGCCAATCATGCCCCCTCTGCTCCATCCAGCCAATCACAGGGCAGGGGTGGGGCTTACTCATCTCTAAAACCACAGGTCCTCAGAGAAGGAAAAGCCAGCAACTTCACTTGCGTGGTGATTCTATTTTTTTTTTCCTTTTGGTGGCACGAGGGTTTGAACTCAGGGCCTTGCACTTGCTAGACAAGTCCTCTACCTCTTGACTCCCAACCGTCTTTGCTTTGTCCTGTGTCTATGTCTGGGCTGACCTGGACTGCAATCCACTGATTTATGCTAGGAGCACAGTAGCTGGGATGACCTCCATATGCTACCACACTTGAGATGAGCTCTTCCAAACGTTATGCCAAGCTGGCCAGGAACCACCATATTCCCAATCTCTGCCTGCTTCCGAGTGGCTGGGATGATAGGGCTGTGCCACCATGCCTGGTGGCAGTGCTAATTTTCTAAAGACATCTTCTCATCTTCAAAAGAACAGCAAGTCCATCTAGTAGAGAAAACCAACCAGCAGTATCCCAGAAACCCCCCTCTGTTCCCAGTAGCTCCCATCTCTGGGCTCCAGGCACCCCGGGGCCCTGTCCAGGGCCAGGTATCCAGGTGACCAAGTGCCAGTTCTAAATGAGATTGGGAGCCATCTGTATGCCAAGGGGCGGGCCCTGAACCAAGGCTGGGCTGGGAACTCGGAGTTGTGACGCCAGCGTTGGTCCCAGCACCACAGACCGGCACATGAGCAAGTCTCGCGAGTGATTGCTGACTGCTACAAGCGATCACCAAGCTTTATCTACAGCTCAACCCTAACTGGCTGCTCCAGCTGGCCCGGGGTTTGGGGGTGGCATTTTCAGGGGCTCTCTACCCTGTTCTTTGTGGGCCTCGGTCCCCCACGTGGCCGGGACTCCAACTTCCATGTCTTCTCCATCAGCTTGACCACAGCACGGAATGCCGTCGGGGGCACATTCCAGATCCTTGGCCACTGCCCCTGGGGAGGCCACTCCAGTGCTCAGAACCCCTGGGTTCGAGCCTGGGCACGCAGTCAGAGGCCAGCAGCAGGGCCGGGCCCCGTGGACAGCCGTGGCCCACCATGAGCCAGTGAATGGCATCCCGCACTGGCCGGTGGGCCGTTCCCTCAGAAGGTGAAGGCATAGACCACGCCCACCACCACGATGTTCCCCAGCGTGGCTATGATGGCAATCCAGAGCAGGACGGCGTCGTTGGAGGAGCGGGGCGGCTCCTCCGGCGGGCCCTGGCCGTTGGAGGCCGCGTGGACGTTGCTGGAGGAGTTGAACAGGGAGTACTCGGTGCTGAATTCTTCATTGGGGGAGTCCATGAAGACCCCTCCCATCATGGGGAGCTGCGGGAGGGAGAGAGAGAATCAGCCAGGGCTGTGGGGACGCCCCCCCCCCCAGCCACGGCAGCTACAGTCCCCTGGAAGAGGCCACCGGCTCTGCTGTGGCCTGACAAAGCATTTACCTGAGCCCAGCACAGGCGGACCCAGAAACCTTGCGTGGCTGTCACACACAAAAGCTCGGAAGAGCATCTGACAGCTCGCCGGCGACCGGTGAAGGCCGGCAGCCCCCCCCCCACCCCAACCTCACCCCCGCTCCATCACCAGGGCTGGGCAGGGCCTTGAGCCACAGCTCGGGCTGTAAAATGCCTCTATCCTAATCTAAAAGATAATGTAGACTCGGCATAGAACACCAGGAAGGTACGAGAGGACAGAGCGAAACGTGAGGACCGTAATTCCAACATAACCGCAGTCAACAGCTTGGGATCTTTCCTTTCCTATCTCCTTCTTGAGTGAGGGAGAGGGAAAGAGGGAGGGAGGGAGGGAGGGAGGGAGGGAGGCAGGCAGGCAGAGAAAGACAGGGACAGAGAGAGGCAGAGATACAGAAAGAGACAGAGAGACACAGAAAGAGACAGAGAGACTGAGGCACATGTTAAAGTTTTATATCCCTGGATTAAAAATCCCATCAGAATCCCCCTTTTAATCCTATGTAATATTCTGCTGTAAATACAAACCATGATTTCAGGCTTCCCCTAGAGTTGGAGGAATAAGGATTTCCACTTTAGCCTATTATGAATAACGCCTGAACATCTATTTCGCTATACATGCATTTTTATCTCTGAGGCTAGACTCCATATACACATTTCTCATACAAGTGTAAATATTGTGGTTTCTGGTGCATAGAAAGAGCCCCCACCCCCACCCTTTTCTGGGGGAGCAACTGGAATTCTCATCACTTGAGCTCTGCACACTGCCCGTAAACACACTAGCTTACTTGTATCCAGAGACCAGAACTTTCTACCTCAGTTTTCAAAGGTGCTGTGGTGCTCAGGCTGGTGGGGGTGGAGGCGGTGAGTGGCTCAAAGGGAGAGGGTGAGCAGGACTCAGCAGCAAGGCCTCCCTGCTCCGGGCCCTCCGCAGAGGCAGACCGGAGGAACACCGAGCCCTGGGAGACTCGGGGGCCTGCGGGGCCCCCCGGGGTCAACGCTTCTCAAGGCACACAGCTGACTGCGCTGGAGCCGGGCCGAGAGCAGGTGTGTCTGCCTGCTGTCTGGGCCCTTGTCGCACCTTGCCACCCTCCTGACTCCTAGACCGATCTGTCATTGAGGTAGGAGTGTGCTTGGGCCTGTGCTGATTCTGAGGGATCTTCGTGAAGCACGACCATTACTTAGAGTCAAGCGCTCCCGGAGCACTGAAGAGGAACTTCCGATAGGCTGGAAGATGTAGCGACATAGAGTGACCACTAGGGGGAGAGCAGGCAAGGCTGGCTCTAGGGTGAAAAATCCCTCCATCTCTCTCCCATGTATACATTATAACATCTTATATTGAGATACTTAATCACATCCAGGCTGCTTTAGTATAGGGATGAGCAGAACAAGATGTGTAACTCCATCTTGATTTGCCACACAGCACTTTGTAGGTTGACATTGTAGAAGAAATTGTACTTTCTCCCCTACCTCCACCCCCGGAACCCTAAACACCCAGCTCAGCCCACAGCACACTGAAATCTCAGGGTGCCCCGCCTGCAATTGGGGGGAGGCAGATCAGCTTGCCACTGCTCCTCTGTACCAGAGGATGGTATCAGTCCAGCAAACCACCTCAATTGGGAACTGGGAAGGCACATTCTACTAAACCAACCTGGCTTTCATACTACTGTAAAGTCAAGAAATTGTAGCTCAAACCCTTGCAAGTTGGGGATCATCTGCAAAGAAGCTTAAAAGTACAACTGAAAAGTTGAAACAAGGGGCTGGGAATATGGCCTCGTGGTAGAGTGTTTGCCTTGCATACATGAAGCCCTTGGTTTGATTCCTCAGCACCACATAAACAGAAAAAGCCAGAAATGGCTCTGTGGCTTAGCGGTAGAGTGCTTGCCTACCTAGCACGCATGAAGTCCTAGGTTCGATTCCTCAGCACCGCGCAAGTAGTAGAGTGCTAGCCTTGAGCAAAAAGAAGCTCATGGGCAGCGCCCAGGCCCTGAGTTCAAGCCCCGGGACTGGCAAAAAAAAAAAAAAAAGTTGAAACAGAAGCACTGAATCCCACCACAGTGCTTCCAGCTGATGCCTTTGGAGAGGGATGCCATTAGGCAGAGCCCACGCCACCCATTCTGGTGGCCTTTTACGAAGGGAGACGCATGTGTGCGCACACACACAGTTCCGTGTGCCCATGCACAGAGTTCTGCAGCCCAGGCTCCCACACATACACGTAAGCACACACACAGACACAGACACACACACACACCCAGGGCACGCACACCTGCTGGGTGCTGCAAACACCTCCAGAGCAGCTTTCTCTGCACTCCCGGAACCAGCCAGGTCACCCCAAACACTGGAGGAGGCCAGCGCCGGGGGCCACATGCTGTCATCCCAGCTCTCAGGTGGCTGAGCTCTGAGGATCACAGTTCCAAGTCACCCTGGGCAGGAAAGTCCTCCAGACTCTTATCTCCGATAAACTACCCCCCCCCCACCGTCCCCCGAAAACCAGAGGCCTCACCGCACAGGGTCCTGGCCGGGCTCCAGCAGGCAGAGCGGAGGGGCTGCTCCTCCACCCACATGCCCGGACCCCCAGGAAGGCCCCGGAAAATAAGGGCATTTTTTTGGATAGCAAAATTACGAGGGAAAAGCCAACTGGCTCCTTCTGTTCTGAAGCTGTTGCCATAGCAACTGCACAACACAGGAAGGGAGAATGCTGCCTCCCCCCCTCTCCCCCCCCCCCAGCCCGTGTGGCCTCCACCAGGCCCACGAAGGCTGATTACTGAGGATGGAGGAAGCGCTCGCCCTGGGGGCAGGGGTGCTGGCGGTGGGGTCCAGGCGCCTCCGCCGCTGTCCTTGGGGACCCAGGCAGCTTGACAGAAGTTACTCCCGCCCGCCCCGCTGGGTCAGAAGTCTGAGCGGCACCACGGGGCCTCCGCCAGGGCAGAGGGAAGGTGAACATAAACCAGGGCCCTGGACGATCAAGGAGGCTGGCGATCGCCCCGTCGGGCTGAGGGGACGCGGCCGGCGGCCTGGTGTGGCCTGCCAGCAGCGCCCGCCCGCGGACAGGTGACTCCACCGGACCCCGCCAGCCCGGCCCTCGGGGAGGGAACTGGGGAATCCTCTTCCCGCTGCTCACTGGGAGGAACATGCCCGGCTCGTTCATCCTCCCCACCATGGGCGCCAGCTCCCCGTATAAAAATGAAGACACTGATTTCTACCACCAATCTCTACGTGACCTGGGCGCCCCCTCCGTGCCCAGATGGTTTCAGGCTCAGAGAGGCTGAGGGGTCTGGACCGGGGGGGCTCAGCTCGGGAGCTGCCAGGCTGCCGTGCCAGCTCGGGTTTACGTGGCTGCATATGGTTTTGTGTTTGCCATTTCACTTTATGGAGAAAAGCTCTACGATAGTCAAGGCTGGCCTAGAATTCACCAACCTCTTGCTTCAGCCTCCTTAGGCTTGACCACCACTCCTGGCTAGTGTGTGCGTGTGTGTGTGTGTGTGTGTGTGTGTGTGTGTGTGTGTGTGTGTGTAGGGGGGGTGGAGCAGAGATAGAATCCAGGGGCCTATGCTTGCTAAGCAGTTCTTCACATTGAGTTGTACCCTCTACCCATGGCCCATATATTTTCTTTTTAAACACTGTATTTAAATTTTATTTTTGTACGTGTGCTGGTACTGGGGCTTGAACTCAGGGCCCCAGTGCTGTCCCTCAGCCTTTTCAAGCAAGGCTGACACTCTATCACTTAAGCTCCATCTCCACTTCCAGGCTTTTGGCAGTTCATCTCACAGACTTTCCTGCTTGCTCCTCAGAGCCCAGACTCCTGAGTAGCTAGGATTAAAGGCCTGAGCCAGGGCAGGTCGTTCCACTTGTAACACGGGTTTGCAATGTCTTTTCGATTTTCAGTAGTTCTGGGGTGTGTGTGTGTGTGTGTGTGTGCGTGCGTGTGTGTGTGTGTGTGTGTGTGTTACTAGGGAAATGAACCCAGGGCCTTACGCACGCTAGGCAAGCGCTCTACTGTTGAATTGCTTTCTGCAGCGACATTCTCCAAGGATAACCGGTAAATTGTTGGGAGAATGCCCCCACGGTCTCTTCTAGGCTGCCATCCTTTTGCGTTAGAGACATGGGCAGTTTTTTTTTTTCTGAAGTATCTTTTCAAAAGATGTTTGTAGGTCAGCAGCTTTGAAGAAAGCCACCCACCGTCCCTCCGGGGCAGAGGGCATTTGTTACCCAACCGCACACCAGGATCCAAGACGCTGGCTCTGGGGAGAGGCCAGCCAGGCCTGCCCGCTGTCCCGCTGGAACTCCGGGGGGGATTCCTGAGCTTGAGGGCTCCGCCTGGGCTCCCCTGCGCCCCGGTCCTCGTTCCCATCTTCGGGGTTTGGCAGGCGACTTCTGCCGGCAAGGGAACGCGTCCGGGCCGCCCCAGCTCTCCACATACCTGGTGAAGAGGTTGAAAAATATCCGCCGAGCCAATTCCCGAGGGAAGAGCTGGCGGAGGGACGGCCCTGGGCGGACTACACCGCGGGGCCGCCAGCACCCCAGGTGGGGCTGGGGATCCCCAGCTTCCGGGCCAGGCCCAGGGAACATGGGGACCTCCTCAGAGCGTGTCCCCTCCTAAGGAAGCCCTTTGGTAACAGATCCCAGAGAGAATGTGGATGTGGGGCGCAAGCTGAGGGAAGAGGCCCCGTGGGGCCCGCAGGCCGAGAGGAGTTACCATGAACGGCTCGAGCTCCATCACGCCCGGCACTCGTTCAGTCTGGTACGGTGTGTGGGGCTTCGGTTGGTTTCATGCCGGTACCGCAGCTCGGATGCAGAGCCTCTGGTTAACTGGAGATGGAAGTCTCACGTGTGACCACACCGGCCCCCTCAGGACTCAGCCCCCCGAGTAGCTTGGATGAAAGTCGTGAGCCACCCGTGTCCCGCCCCATCTCAGCCCCTTCCTACCGGATGGCAGCGCACAGCCCCTCAGGCCCCCCCCCACCCCGGGGGCTCCGGGTCCTCATGTCCAATGCGGGCCAGGACACCCTGCCCTCACCCTAACCGTCTGTCCCTCCTTCCCCCACCCGAGTCTGCCTGCCAGCACCACGTCCTGCGTACCACGCCTGGGCCACGACGTCAGGGAGGGATGCGGGGGGTGGGGGGGGGGACAACAGATCCTTGTGGCTTGGCCCATGTACACAGCCGACTGATCCGCTTCTGGGGACGCAGCGGGGGGCCAGGAGGGAGCTCCCCGGGAGGGAAGGACAGGCAGGAAGTGGAGAGGAGGCGCAGGCTGGGGGGAGGGCATTAGTCACCCTCAGACCCCCCCCAAGCAGCTGGAAGCCAAGTCCTAATGCGTTTCTAAATGAGCTCCCAGGGCTCTGTGCTGAGATGGACAGGGGTCCTGCCGGGGCCTCAGGGGACTCAGCTGCTGGCCCAGTGGGGCCTGGGCCCCACACTGGGCCCTGGTTACCGGCTGGAGCAGCCCGCCCCCTCCCCCACATACTTCCTGCTGGGGATGAGGCCTCTGAGCCCAGACCCCAAAACAGGGCCGTTTCTCCCAGCTCTCACAGACAGCTGTCGCAGGACAAGTGAACTTCCGCAAGGGACCACCGCCACCTGGAAAGGAATTTGGTCCCCCAGAGCTCCCCGACTCTGGCCGCAGAGGCTCAGCCTTGATGTAAGGATGTGCGTCACTTGAGAGAGAGGTGCCAGGCCCAAGTTTCCAGAGCCGGGACGGGGGCAGTGGTCTGAACTAGATCCAGTGTTCCCTTCCTTGCCCTAGCGGGAGGGGAAATGCAAGGATGGAAACACACTTGCTAAGACACAGGCTTAACGCAATTCTGCTTTCCGCCAAGATGGAGTGACAGGGACAGGATTTGCCAACACCAGATGCCATCTAGGAGGGCCATTCAAGACAGAGAACGTGGGTTAAGGGAGAGACGAAGGAGGGTTGCCCCAGGATCGCTCCTGTTCATCACCTAGGGGAGATCGAGGCACAGCTGGTGTGTGCCCTGAGCTGTCGCTGCCCAGTGAGAGCCCTGGGGGGGAGGGGGTTGTGGAGGACACAGGACCTCAGACACATCAGGTGATGATGGGTGTGTGTGTGTGTGTGTGTGTGTGCAGAAACACCCAGGCAGGGAGTGGATTGCAGGGAGTAGCACCTGCCTGCCGTAGACAGAGTGCCTGTTTGCACGTGGCAAGTCTAGAAGTTCAGGGGCATAGGGGAGAAAGAAGCCTCCCAGGACACTGTCCGCAGTAGCAGAGACTAAATAAATATGGTGCCCATCCTGCCCAGGAAATCTTCAAAGGAATCCCTCAGGGAAGGAAGCAAACTATTCCCAAGTAACACAACTGCCTCTCAGAATGGAGGTCTCTAACACAGGGACACGGAAATATCTAGTACACAAGAAGATAAAGCCACAACCACCCATGAGTGACCAGCCATGCACAGGTGTGGTGGCACAGAAGGCAGAAGGTTGGGAGTTCAAGGCCAGCCTGAGCTAGATAGTGAGTTCTGGGACAAACAGCAAGCTGGCATGCCAAGCTGCAAGAAAATACAAACCATATGGCAGAGACATCAGCCAACCAATCAAAACCAGCTCAGATCTGACAGAGAATCACAACTAGCAGAAGATAACATGAAAACAGCTGCCATTACAGCGTTCCCTACGTTTTTTTAAAAAGCTGAAGGAAGCACAGAATATGAGAAGCCAGTGGAAGGACTCTTTTTCTTTTGGGGGCAGTCCTGGGGTTTGAACTCAGGGTTTTGCACCGCTAGGCACATGCTCTACCAGCTCTTTCCACTCTGGTTATTTTTGAGATAGGGCCTCACCTTTTGCCCGGGTCAGCCTCAACCTCCTTCCACCGTAGCTGGGACGGCAGCCACATACCACTACGCCCAGCTTGCTGTGTTGAGACGGAGTCTCCTAGACTCTTTTGTCTAAGCTAGCCTGGAACCGTGATGGTCCCAATTGCTGCCTCAGCGGCCAGGACGACAGGAATGAACCGCGGTACCCAGCGGAAGATAGGCTTTGTTAATGCACTTACTGTCTACCTGTTGAGCCATTCTCCAGCCCTGCTTTCGGATGCTGAATAGGAGTGAACTTTTCTGCCTCGATAGAACTCCACCAGTGACCCCCTCGGATCTCAGCCTCCGGAATCGCTAGGGTTACAAGTGTGTGTCACTGGCTCCTGGCTTCAAGGACATCTTTAGGAGGCAGAATAAGAAGAGAAGGAGCAGCGATGGGTAAAGGAATTTGGGGCTTGGCCCCTGGGTGGCCACAAGGCACAGTAGATGCGGCTTCTGCCAGATCTCTACCTCCAGATCGCCAGAGCTCTGAGGTCGCACGTTTCGGTCTAGAGCCTAAAACGCCGTCTAGAATTTGAGTCTAGACAACGGTTTTACAGATATTTACTTCCCAACTGCTCATCACAGCCCTGCAAAAAAAAACGCCAGCAGTACAGCCTTACGGAGGCAGGCAGGTACAATTAGAGCACCAAAATATTTAAATCGTTTCCATGGGAACTTGAACGCAGACAGGCCCTCTGGCTAAAAACATTTAAGATAAGATAACAGACAATTTGTATTTCAACGCTCACTCTTAGCTTTAAGAAAACCCGCAATAGCAGATTGCCAAGCTCCCTAGAATTCTATTTTTCTGGGCAGTGGTGTGTTTCTGTGGGGACAGGAAACTTCTGCTACAGACCTGTAGAGATGTAATCCCATAGGCCCCCAGTTTAGCTGAGACACACAGAAGAGGTAGCAGAATCCCCGCTCCAACACCACACAGCGTCTTTTGTGATTGTCCCCCTCCACGAAAGATAATTAAAATGCAAATTAACCGTGCGTCTCCTAAGGCTCTGGGTGCTGGCTGGGACGCTATCAGCATCTTTGCTGTTATTAGAGCCACACGGTTTATGTTCTAGAAAGACAGGTTATGTTCTAGAAAGCCAGGTCGAGTGTGTGCACGGTAGTCGAGGTGTGAGTACCTTCCTCCCACCTGGCAAGGCCAAGGTTGAAGAGGCAGGCAGAGGGCACACTGCCCGAGTCTCACACCCAGCCTCTCAGCCCTCCCTGACATGAGGCTGAAGGCGTGAAATTGTCATATTACCAGTGGCACTGAACCCGTCATGACATACAGGTTGGCCAAATTCACTGTTTGTTTCTTAGTAATAACTGACTTCTCCCTTGGGTGTGACAGTACCCAGGATCTACCCAGGCCCTGCACATACCCGTCCAGAGCACAGACACCACTGGCAGCCCCGAGGAGGGGCCGGGGTCCACCTCTTCTGCGTGGCTCAGGCAGCAGCCAGTCTCCAAAATGCTACCATCCTTCTGACTACCCTTTCCTGCTCTCCCGCCCAGACCTGCATGCTGGTAGCTGGGTCTGATTCCCCGCCCCGGGGGCTGGGCTCAGAGCTTCCTTCACCAAACACTGGTAGTGTCAGTGAGGTTCTAGGACCTTCGGGGGCCAGGTTCGAAGGAGCCTGCAGCTTCACCTGAGACTGCAGAACGCTTGTTCTGGGGAAACCAGCACACCAGGCAGGAAGGGAAGCCAGGAGGAGGCCGCCATGCTGGAAGGAAGCCCAAGGCACGGAAGGAGGCCCACACTCTACACTCTACACTCTACACTGGCTAGAGTCTACACTCTAGCCAGACTGTCCTAGAGGAGACCACGAGAGCAGCTATAAACTGTCTAGCTCAGTCCTTCAATTCTGCTCCCACAAAACTGGGAGCCAACTGGGTGACTCATCACGCCTGCAATCCCAGCTACTCAGGAGGCTGAAATCTGAGGGTCCAGGTTCAAAGCCAGCCTGGGTAGACAATTGGAGAGCTTCTTATCTCCAATTAACCAGCAAAAAGCTAGAAATGGAGGTGTGACTCAAGTGGTAGAGCACCAGCCTTGAGCAAAAAAGCCAAGTGAGATTGTGAAGCCCTGAGTTCAAGCCCCAGTACTGGTACAACACACACATGCACACACACACACACACACACACACACACAATTGAGAGCAACATAAATGATTACTTCATGCTACCAAGTACCTGAAACAATCACCAGTAGGTAACTGAAGCAGGTTTTATCACAGTTGGTAGATTCCTTTAAAATTCTCTAATTAGGTGTCAACGTTGAAACAAACCCCAGCCTGTATATACAAACCACCACTCCAACTTTCTCTAAACCCCAGAGCATGCACAGTGGGGGGCCTGTGTATCCGTGTGGCCCCACTGAGGGGCCCATGCCAAGCCCCTCCCTAGGTTCCCATGGCCCCACTCACCCTGGGCTATTCTCTGAGTTCTGCTGGCAGGCCCCAGTCCCCACACCCCACTCCTCACCATAGCCCCTCTACTCCAACCAATGGCTTCTTGCACCCCACTCAGTAGGGAGACAGTGTTTCACACGCCCTGCCTTTAAGCACACATTCTCCCTCACTCCAGTCCACACAGCAGCCACACAGGACTCAAACTGAGCTCAATTCCACTGGGCTCCTGTTTTTGCTCCATCTTGGGGGCCTAGGCGCCCCCTCTGCCCAGCATTTCCTGTAAGGAAGACCCCAGCACACAGGAAACACCTGCCTAGTGATCAAAATGAAGGATGCTCCGTTCCCATTTTTGCAATCATACAACTGAGGACTAGCAAGGTCCTGCTCACGACCTCTCTAAGACCCAAGAGCCTCATCTTTATCTTTCATGGGTCTTCAGACCTTTGTTACAGGCTGAACTGGATCCCCTCATGAGATACACTGAAGCTGGAGGTTGGAAACCATCCCTACCGATGCCATCAGGCCAGATCGTAAGGGTGGGCATGGAGCCAGCAAGACCGTCCAGACTAGCAGACTCGGGCACAGACACATACAGCTTAGATTTGAAACCCAGTTCTCGTCATCAGTACTGACTCTTGTTCACATTTGGCCTCGTGACTTGCAATATGGAACAACAGGACCCGACGTCAAAGGATTTATTCTAACCAACAGTGCCACACAGGGGACACTCGGCGCACAGTATGTATTTAGCACACAGTCAGTACTCCACAAACCTAGCATGCCCTCCATTCATGTAAGACTTGCTATGTCTGTCCCTGGCAGCTAGTCCCAAAGTGAGCACACAGTCAGATGTCCAGTGGGATTGCGCTGGCCAAGAGAAATGGGGATTGTAAACAAAGGAGAAAAGGAAACTGCCTCCTTTGCAGGTTCTGCCTCTTGGTGCTGAAAAGCCCAGTGTTTATTCTGTCAAGTCACCATAGCAACCACTGATGCTCCAGCCAGCCCCAGGGTTCCCAAGGATCAATTTATCATGTAACCATGGCAACACCAGCCTTCTGTGGGATCCAGAGGGGAAGGCAGCCACTCCCCTCCCTTCCTCTCCTGTCTCTCCTCCCCCCACTCAAATAAATCCCGGCAACCTCATCTCTAACACCACCTCTTACAACAGGAATATGACCACTTTTCCATCTGACAATACTTAGGCTTTAGGAGCAGAAGATTGAAAACCAGGAGAGAAGCACAGAAACATCCTTGAGGGTGAACAGAAGGATGGAAAACTTGCTAGGAGAAAGCGGGGATGTAGATTTCCCAGGGCCCCAGGGGCTCGCTTTGTCCTCTGACACCGAGGACTGTCTACATACAATCTGCTTTAAGCAGGTTTCCCCAAGTGAAGTCTGGTCAAAGGGGTTGTCCCCTCAAACTTCATTCCTGCAAAAGGAAAGGGCAGCAGGTGGGCCACCCCCCCCCCCCGGTGGGGTGCGGACACTCCCATGTTTCAGGCAAGGTCTGACTGACCCCTTGGCTTGGATGTGCCGGCCCAAGCTGGATGTGGTGTCCCTGGCGGAGAGCCAGACTGAGGCCAGCTCTGGTGTTCCCAGCGGCCACGCAGCTCTAGGAAAGGGCGTTGGTCTTTGTTGTGGCTGAGAGTTACAGCAGGAAATGGGGTGCTGGGATGGGGGCCCCAGCTCAGAGCTCACAGGAATACACCCCGGTCGCCCTCAGACCTCACCAGGAGTCAATCATTCCTTGTCCAGCCCAGAGGAGCCCATGGAGGGGTCCCACTAGCACTAGGCACCCGGCACCAGCAGAGGCTAATCAGACCCAGTGAGAAGCAAAGTGGGACAGAAGCCATCTCTTCAGGCACCGGTCACCCATGGTCCCCACCCCCAGGGGAGAAAAGAGGGGGCTACATCTAAGGTCACACCGACAAGTGACACTCGGGAGCACAAGGCTGTCCCCCACCCAGGCTGGCTGGGGTCTGGGCTTTGTAGCTCAGAGAGTCCAAGATCCCAGAAAGGATGGCAGGTGGGGGCTGGGCAGGAGGGAGCAGATCTGGGGGGAGGGGCTGGGGTCCTCAGTGCTGTCTTGCTGGGGGGGGGGACTGGGGGGTCCTCGGTGCTGTCTTGCTGGGGGGGGGGCTGGGGTCGCTTGGTGCTGTCTTGCCTGGGGGGGCTGGGGGTACTCAGTGCTGTCTTGCCTGGGGGTGGGGGGGTCCTCCGTACTGTCTTGCTGGGGGGCTGGGGTCCCTTGGTGCTGTCTTGCCTGGCGGTGGGGGGCCTGGGGGTCCTCCGTGCTGTCTTGCTGGTGGGGGGGCTGGGGGGTGCCTGGGGGTCCTCCGTGCTGTCTTGCTGGGGGCTGGGGTCCCTTGGTGCTGTCTTGCCTGGGGGTGGGGGGCCTGGGGGTCCTCCGTGCTGTCTTGCTGGGGGGCTGGGGTCCCTTGGTGCTGTCCTGCCTGGGGGCAGCTCCATCCAGGGGCTCTCAGATGTCAACGCCCCACAGGACCTGAGCTCTCCGCGCCTCTCGGGCGCGCGGTGGGCGGCCAGGCCGGGACAAAGGACGGGGCCGGGGGTCGAGGCTGGAGCCCCCCGACCGCACCGGGACGAGTCACGCAGGGGCGTGGGGCGGGGCCCGGTTGGTGGGTTACCTGCGCGGCCATGAAGGACAGATCCATGGTGTCGCCGCCGCGGTCTCCGCACAGCCGAGCAGACGCCCCCGGGCCCGCGGGCCCCTCGCCAGCCCCAGCGGCCTCGGCTCCGGCTCGGGTTCGGGCTCCGGCTCCTCGGCTCCCGCTCCAGACGGCGAGTGGGCGGGGACCCCGGGACCGGCGCGGGGCGGGGGAGGGGGGCGGGGCCTCGGCGCCCGCCACGTGACCGCCCCAGCCCCGCCCCGGGGCGGGCTCGGCGGGACCCCGCCTCTCCCTCGGGATCATTCACCTCGGTCACCCCAGCCCCGTGGGGGACACTGAAGCCCGGCAGGACACACCCTCCCCCGGCACTCGGGATCCTCCACTGCCAGGGCCAGACGGGGAAACTGAGGCCTGGGGAGGACCAGCTGGTTAGTGCAAAAACCGCACCCCCCCTACCCAAATCCTGCGCTCAGGGCGCGCGGCGGGGCAGTTGGCCCCGGGTCTCCAGGAGCCCCCGGCAGCTCTCCGGGGCCGGCCAGCCGAGCCGGGGCACCTAGGGTTTCAGGTGTGATCGCGGGCAAAGCTGAACGTCTGGGTTTGCTCCTCTTGGGCGCGGAGAGCTTGGCCGGGCTGGGAAGTGGCTCTCCTAGATTTGCACGGCGCACAACTTGAACAGCTTGGTGACCTGTTGTTCCCTTCAGACTTTTCCTACCCCAACCCGGTCCTCCACCCACGAAGAGCCCTGGCTGCGAGGGCAGGTCCCTCTCCAGGGGCTCCTGTGCCCTCGCTGACGGCTGTCAGTTGGGCATCGCCTGCGCCCTCCTGGGCCTCCCTCCCTGGCCTCTGTCACTTGGCATCTGAGCCTCAAGCTGCCTGTGAGGGAGGCAGGCTGGGGCGCCCAGACTTCCTCCCAGGTGAGGAAGCTGTGGTAGAAGAGACTCGGGGATGTGCGGTCCCCCAGCACCCAAGGGCCTCGGAGAAGGGGACCAGGCTGGTAAGGACTCAGGGGGGTTTTCAAGGAAGGCTACCCCTCTCTCCTCTTCCCTCTCTTCCATCCTCTCTGTGTCCCTTCTTGTTTCTCTCCCTCCTTCAGCCTAGTTCTCTGCAGATCCATCTAGGCCATTGCTGTACCCCTAGATGGCTCCTTTTTTAAAAAAATTGTTGAGTAATATTCTATGTTTGGACATACCGCAGTGTTTGTCCATACACGTGTCTTCGGGTTTTTATGAATAAATAAAGCTGCTACATTCCGTTGTTGGGTCATATCGTACCTAAACTTAAAAAAAAGTTTATATTTACCTTGTTTGCTGACACCAGGGTTTGAACTTGAGTTCTCAGCTTTTTGGCTCATGGCTGGTGCTCTACCAGCTGACTCGTGCCTCCAGAGCGGTTCTTTGCTGGTGAGAGACAAAGTCTGTAGGACTTTTCTCCCCGGGCTGGCTTCAAACAGTGATCCTCAGGTCTCAGCTTCCTGAGTAGTTAGCACGACAGGCTTGAGCCACGCCAGCCCAGCTTACACTTCTGATGTTTAAAGACACAGCTGCAGGCTGGGAATATGGCCTAGTGGCAAGAGTGCTTGCCTCCTACACATGAAGCTCTCGGTTCGATTCCCCAGCACCACATATACAGAAAACGGCCAGAAGTGGCATTGTGGCTCAGTTGGTAGAGTGCTAGCCTTGAGCGGGAAGAAGCCAGGGAAGGTGCTCAGGCCCTGAGTCCAAGGCCCAGGAGTGGCCAAGAAAAAAAAAGACACAGCTGCACTGTTCCACGGATGGCACTGTCTTACACTCCCACCGGGCACACCCGAAGGATCCCTACAAATTTTGCAATTGCGATGATCAATTTTATAGGTTACCTTGATCAGCCCAAACATTATTTCTGGGTATGCCTGTGGGGAGATGCCGGATCTTAGCATCTGAATGGGTGGGTGGGTCGAGGAGCTGGCCTTTGCCACTGGGTTTGGGGGGGCACTGAACAGGAGCAGAGGGAGGAGGAATCTGATGGTTTCCCCTGCCACCCCCTACTCTGTCCTGGGATTCAGACTACGGGCTCTCAGCTCTCAGGTGTCTGGGCTGGGATCCAGCTTCAGATCTCAGGTCTCAGCTTCTGTTGCTATGCAAACAGATTCCTCTTCATGAATCTCTTCTTCTGCACCTGCAGACATCCCACATTCTAGTGGCCCTGTGTCTCTGCAGAACACAGGCAGACAGACACACCGAGACATTGCTCGCTGTAGCCATTCGGGGGAGAGTAGAGACATTCATTGTAATTTTCCTTTGTATTCCCCTGAGGGCTAATGAAGCTGGCTTTCCAAGAGCATGCTTGCCATGTGTATATTATTTGTGACACAGTGTTCCTGGCTTGTGCCCTTTTAAAAATTAGATTGTTTCCCTTTCTGTTTGGAGTATTGTTTCTGTCTAGGAGACTCTATTTTCATCAGATATGTGGTTTGCAAAGATTTTCTCCTGGTCAATTTCTTTATGGGATCATTAGCAGAGGAAACAGTTTATGTTTTGATGGAGTTTTGACCTGTCTGTCTTTCCCTCCCCTTTCTTTTAAGATTGTGGTTTTGTGGTGTCAAGTCTAAGAACTCTTCAGCAAGTCTCACGTTCTGAAATGTTTCTTCTTTTCCTCTAACACACATATACTTGTATGTGAGCTTTGGGCTGATTTTTATGCAAGGTGTCAGATGGATAGAGAATCATATTTTACTTGTGGATTTCTACCACCATTGATGGAAAAAAAATACATTTTCTCCATCAAATCACTTTTAATCTTTGTCCGAAATCAGTTGGATGTATTTATTCACTTTTGTTTCTGGCTTCTCTTTTCTATTCCGCTGCTCCATGTGTCCGTCCCTCCGTAAGACTGTCCTGCTTACTGTAGATGCTAAGAGAGGTTCTAATACCAACCTGTTCATCCCATGGAACTTCGGTGTTGTGCCCTTTGGCCTTACCCCCTCCCCCCCCCACCTTGAAGCCATATTCGATTCTCCATTTCCCTGTGTTGTTTCTTTTTAGGTTCCATGTATAAGAAACTTGTGAGGGAGGTTTTTTTTTTGTTTTTTTTTTTTATAATCCCTCTGTGTCTTGGATTACTTCTCTTACCATCATGTCATACAAGTGTGTTCACAAATGGCAGGATCCTCTTTTCAAGGCTGAGTAATATTCCACAGGGACAGGCATCTACGCATACCCCATTTTACCCACTCATCTTGGCTGTGGTGCGTGACGTGGGGGTGAACATGGGAGCTCAGATGTCTTTAAGGGGGTGACTTCTTTTCCCCTTGCTCGTACACCCCAGGGAATTGTAGGTGGTTCTAATGTCGGTTTCCTTCAGACCATTCATACTCTGTTCCATAAAGGCTGAGTGACCAGGGAGGAAGGTCTCTCCTGCGGGGAGGCCTCTGCCTGGCCCTTGGGCACCAACTTCATAGCAACGTGCCCAAAACACCTGGAGGACACAAAGGAAAGAAGGGCCAGGACACCCCCAACACGGGGGGTACACAGTGGGAGCTCCAGAAGGATGAGGGGGGGGCAGAGAATCCCACTACTCCAGAAGGATGGGGGGGGGGGAAGTGACTCCCTCTACTCCCAACACCCCGTGCTGTTCTATCAGTAGAGCCCAGAGACAGCAGAGGCCTCCCAAGGGGGCATGCACGGAGGACCCCCGAGTGCTACAATGGATGACTGGTTCCTCGCATCCTTGACCCGAGAAGACTGTAGTCCCCTTGCCCTTCCTCTTCCTCCAGAAAGCAGGTGACTGACAGGCAGGAGGTGGCTCTCCCTGCTGGAAACCACGGCTGGGGTTTATACCAACCTGCCCATAGCCAGGAGGCCACCCGCCCCTTCCCTGGCGCCTTACTCTCACTTTCAGGTAAACTCTGTCTCGGCTTCCACTTCCCAGCCTCATAAACCTTTATATGGTGGAGAAGAGAAGGACCCCAGACCCCCTAGACGGCATCAGGCAGCAGCAGGGGGCGGTGAAAGGAGTCCTTCTGTCAGGCAGACATCCTTGTGGTTCCCAGAGTGCAGTGAGCACTGGGGCGTGGTCCAGTGCAGAGTGGGGTCAGTGGGAGGAGTCAGTGGGAGGGGTCATCGGGAGGGGTCGGTGGGAGGGGTCAGAGGGAGAGCTGCTCCTTTCCGGGACCAGCTCAATTGGGGAGGGGAAGGTCAAAGCCTTGTGTGCTTTCATGGAGCTGCTCGCCAGGACAGCGTTTACCTCTGAACTCCCACCTGTCTGCCTCAGTGGCACCAACTCGCCCCTGCCAGCCTTCTGCTGGACCCACTCTCTCTTTGCCCCACTCCCCCCCCAGCTGACCGTGGCCTGTACAGACCACGGCTTTGTCTTTCTTTCCATTTTCCTAATGGCGCTCATGGAAGAGAGCCGCTTAGTTTTGATCGAATCCTGTTGACTTGGTTGGGTTTATTCCTGAGCTGGAGGTCGTGAGCGTCTTCACCTTCCTTCCTGCAATCGTTCTGGGGCTTCACACAAGGTTCTAGTTTCATTTTTATACCTGCTGTGAATTAAAAGTCGAGGTTCCCTTTCCCTTTTCTAAAAGGATGTCTGAATGTACCGGCGGGGGGGAGGGGGGGGGCGGTGCATTTGTTATAAGGGCCATCCTGTCACCATGGAATTTTTCTGGGCCTGGTGCCGAATTTAAAGAGATGCATTTAAGGTGGCACTTGCTCTTAGGTTCAAATCCTAAATTTGCAGGCCTCGCCTGGCAGTCAGTGCCTCCTTAAATGTTCATTTCCTGCCCTTGCTGCTCACCCTGGACTATAAGCCCCTCCTGGCAGACCACTGTGGGAAGGTCACCCTCCTCTCTAAGCACCACGTATGAAATGGGCAGCGAGATCCTCAGATCTTTGTCCAGTTGTCTACACTGCAGCCTCCAGCTAGGGGATTCTCAGATTTAACCAGTCCAGCACGGAGCTCCAACTTCCTTCTTCTCCTGGCTCCATCCTCACGCAGATAAGGGTACTGTCCAGGCCCTGCACGGACAGTTCTGCGGGCTGTGCATTGCACAAGGAGGCTTCGAAGTAAAGCAAGAGGGGTGAGCAGCCAGCCCGGCTCCCCTTGGGATGCATCTGCTCTGAGAAATAATTCCACCAAAAGAGACGTTAGGGACAATCAGCCAAGGATCCAGGAATCAAGCTTCAATCTTCTCCCCCTCACCCCTGTTCCCAGCCTACCAGATCTACTGACACCGGCTCTGGCCACACAAGACTTCTCCATCTGGGGGCCACATCAGCTGACCTGGGCTTCCTTCAGGGACCTGAAGGGCGCTATCCCATCTGCTTGGGACTCTCTTTCTCTACGTCTTTCTCCTGGTGGTTCGGATGTCATTTCAAAGCCACCTCTTCCAGGATGCCCTCCTAGATTGCCCCAGCTTAGGTGTCTCTATCACACCACCTTGCTCCCCCAGAACAATGGAAAACTCTTAAAGGACTTTTGGAAGGAAAAATTGGCCAGAGGCCCTAGCATCTGCATCTCTGAGTTTCAGTCCATCGTGAGGATGGAAGGCATGGCAGTGCAGAGCAGTTCGCTTCATGGTGGACAGGAAGCAGAGAGAGAAGATGCCTGGGCTACTGGCTTCCTCTCTTCCTCCACTTAGTCCGTGTGGGTTCCCATCTTTTGGGGTGGTGCAGTGCGTATTCAGGGCAGCCCCGCCCCCCTTGGAGGGTCCTCTCCAGCACCTGAGGGACTTGGAGGTGGGGACCAGGATGGTGAGGATGCATAGGTGATTTTCAGTCCCCAGGGTTCAGCGCCACGGCTTCCCACACATCTGTCCTCACCGGGATGGCAGGGATACAGGCTCCTGGCTCCCACTCCGCCACCCCCCCCCTCTCCCAGGGCCACTGTTCAGGATCGTGGGGTTTTCTAAAATGTGTGTGCATGTGTGTGTGTGTAACATGTATACACACACAAAATATACATGCACAGTATATAGGCCATACATATGCAAAGAGGTTTCCATGCAACAAACCAATTTATGAGTACAATGTGTCTTGTTCTTCCCCATCTGCCCCTCCCACCCCATCAAGCACCCTGGTTCCACAGTCTCATATGCACATTGAATAATACCATTGTAATTCTCCCACCCTTCCTCTCCCCATTCCTCTGTCCCCCTACCCTTGACCTCGCCCTCCATCTTGCCCATACAAGCTCCAGTTGCCTGATATTCCTTTTGTTAAACTGTAAGTCAGCTGCCCAAAGGAACGAGCCATGGGAATCCCAGGCCTGTGTTTTACAAACCCATTGCTGTGTGGCACTGGGGATGGAAGGTAGGGCCTTGCCCTTGCTAGGCCAGCACTGCCACGGGGCTCCTGCCTCAGCCCCAGGATTGTGTGTAGTGACACCCACCTCCCCTGGGACAAGAACCAGCCTTGCCCTCTGTTCATTGTCCAAGCAGTAGGTCCCTGGGATTCTTTGTCTTCTAATGCACCCCCCCCCCCGCCCAGCCCCATGTACAATATCCACCATGGGCCCAGGGGTGGGATCACGGTGTCTCGGGGCAGAAGCCGTAGGAGACAGAGCCAGCCTCTTGCAGCTGGTGAGGTGTGGGCCACCTGCATGCCCTCCTCAAGGGGACAGGCCGGGGAGGTGACAGCCACACGCTCGTGGTTAGGCCACGGGCTTGGTGCATAATTCATGTGTGCGGAGAACTTGGGATCTGGGGCTGCAGCACAGTGTGTTCCTCCCGAGGCTCTCAGCCGGGAGGCCGCAGCAGGGGGCGTGGCTTGTCACGCTGCCCCATCTGGGATCCAGATGGAGGAGGCAGGGGCCACGGAGGCTCCAGGGTGCATGTCTGTCCTTCTGGGTACATATCCTGCCCTTAGAAGGGTTTATGAATGTCTGAGCTTCTGGCTGAGTGACGTGATCAATTATTCAAGGCACAGCCAGGCCATGGATGCAGTCAGGGCCCCGGCCCTTTTAACCGGCGGGAGAAAAGGAGGCCAGAGGGATGGCCAACTGTGAGTGCCGGAAACCCTGCTGTCCTCGGAGGCCCGGCCCCTCTCCCTCCTGTGTGAGGAGCCACTCATTTCCTGACCACTTGCTGGACCCGCTGCCCAGTGGTTTTGAAGAAGGAGCTCTGGGGGTTGCTACTCTCCACCCGGCTGTGGCCGGAGTCCTCGGAACCAGAGCTCATGACCTAGATTGTGCACGCTCCCAGGTGAGGCTCGCTCGCAGCTGTGTGCCTTCCTCCCAGCCAGAATTAAGCCTTCTCCTCTGCAGGGTGCTCTGGGCCTCTGCTATGAAATAGCAATTCAAGTCAATTCAATCTCACAGGCATTAGCAAAGCACAGAGTCCCCTCACAGTCACGGTCCGCCGCAGCGAGGCTCGGTGAGGTCAGCCGTTGCAATCCGCCGTGACCAGGAGCAAGGCAATAATGGAAGCCAGACCCTGCGGTTTGGGGAGCCAGGGGAGCTGTAGCCTTCCTCCAACTTCGGATGCCACAGTTCCATTAGCCAGGGTTTATATTGGTCTTGTGCAAGGAAGTAAGGTACAGGCTTACACGTGACACTATTCTGTATACAGGTGGTAGATGACCTTCTTATCCTGGGAAGGAGAGCTAAGCAGTAAACAGCTTACAATTTGCATAAACCGAAGTCTACCCTCAGGTGCCCACACAGTTTAGTGTGGAAATTAGCTCGCACCCAGGACGGAACTGAATTCCCGTTAAGCTAAGACTGACCTTTCCAGGAAACTCTCAGCATTCTGAGGGTTCTGAGAGAAGGCCTTCCAAACTCCCAATCACAGCCTGGATTTTCAGGGTCTCACAGCCCCCACCCCGCCTCAGGCCATTCAGTATATATGGGCCCTGTTGGGATTTGAATCCAGACCCAGATGACTCCAAAGTCCGCCTGTCTTCCGCGCCACAGTTCCTGATCGCAGGGAAGCTGTGTTGTAATCACAGCAGTGCAAACGCACCGAGAAGGGTGAACCGTGGGAGAATTAGCTCATTCATTCACCCATCTGCCCTGCAAGTCAGCAAGCATTTCATTCATCCATTTGGCGAAGGTGCTCTGAGCACTTACTTCGTGCCCAGCACCGAAGTGTGTCTGAAAGGCGTGGCCGGGGCTGTGTGCTTTTGGCGGAGGTGGCAGGGAGCTGATGCGTGGCCCTTGGGGGAGGCTGAGGATTGGGTTTGTATCTTAGCTCTGTCACTTGGTATCTGTGACTTCGGGCAAGCTGTGGGACGTTTCTGAGCAGATTGTTTACGTCTCTGAATATGGAGGATTGAATGAGAAGTAGGGCCCAGGGCCCGGGAGGGTAGCACCTCACACATAGCGGATGGGTTGCTCCCCCCCCCCCCCCAGAAGGCAAGAAGAAGCCCACGGGGAGCGGGCCCGGGTCAGCTTCACGGCGATCACGCATTTGCTAATGGTTCGTCTGGTTTCAATATGTATTCTGTCGGAACAGGTGCCTAAGAGCTGGGCAGAGGGGGAGGCAAGATGGCAGGCACCTGGCCTAAGCAGAGGGCTCAGGAGATGTGCCATGAACCCCACAAGAATGAGCTAAAAATGCATCGGTGATAGAACAAAGGAATGGCTGAAATGATTAGGTGACCATACAGGTAAAACATGGGCCCCTCCCCCATCCCCAATGACCTTGACTGTCTTCCTTTGTCCACCCAAGGTCAGAGCTGATATTTTCCACTTGGTTCCTCTGCCCCCTCACCGGTGCCAGCTTCCCACAGCCCAAGAAAGATCGGGGAGCTCAGAGGATGGTCACTTGACACTACCGTGTCCAGACACTAAGAGACCCATGCTGTCTTGCTCCAGTTCTCAGTGTGAAACCCTGGCAGGCACTCATCCATTCAGTCCCCAAACAAGTGCTCATGTCCTACCCAGCGCCAGGCACCAAGCCAGGCTCCATGGAGGGGAACTGTAAGCCTCCTGGCCCATATTTCCACAGGAGAAAAGGCTACAAATAAGGATGAAACTATGGCCATTGGCCGTGTTAGCTCAACAGTACAGACCCACAGAATCCAGGATGGAGTTCCACGCGTGGCTGCTGAACATAAGATACAGCTACCTCACCCAAAGTGCGATGCATGTGGGAAATGCACACAGGAGGTTGCAGACCTGCTGTCACAATTGCATGGTGTGAAATATTATCTGCTGCGACGGCAGCATTCCGGCTGTATTAGGCTAAAGCAAATCTATGATTAAAAGTAACTTCATCTGTTTTGGTTTTGTTTTGACACGACTAGGGAAACATTTTAAATTGTGAGCTCTTATGTTTTCCTTCCACTGAAGATGATCGCAGACATCCCAGAGCAGAGAGCCTGGCTGTGGGGGTGTGGGGTGGGGCAGGAGGGGTGGAGGGGTCTGGGCAGGCTCCGTGGCCTTTGAAGATGGCTGAAGAGGGACAGTTGAGTGAAGAGGAAGAGGAAGACACACAGGGAGCTCTGGCAAGGGGAGGGGGGGTTAGCTTGGACACTTCTAACCAAAAGAAGGCCCCCTTCTCCGAAGGTGACCGAAGAGACATCGCGCTCCCCGCACTTTCAGGAAGAAACAGCCAGCCAGGGCAGGGGACTCTGTCTCCATGCCGGGGGGGGGGGGGGGGGCAGGGGGGAGGGTGCTGCCTCCCAGCCATCTCTGGACCCCCTCAGAAATCCATGCGGTGCACCTGCCCCCCCACGGCCCGCCCCCCCAAGTGTCTCCTCCCAAGCTTCCTTGCCACCCACACCTGCCTTCCTTCCTACGAAATTTCTAGACCTCAGGCTCATTCCCAGCAGTTAGATGCTGTCTTTGCAACTGTGTGGGCTCCGCCTCCCTAGGGATGGATGAAGTCATTTTAATCAAGCCCTGATTGCAGTGGGAGGAGGGGGGGCAGTGGGGGGGGGAATGGGGAGAGCAAGCTGCTTTCTTCCCAGCAGTGACGCGGCCAAGATAATTGGGAGATCTGTCTTCCTCCAGCTCTGCGTGCCCGCCCAGGGCAGCCTTGCCCATTACTTCGCAGGGAAAACAGGGACCACGGCCACGACAGGGATGGCGTGGTTTTCCTGCCTCAGTTTCCCAGCTCCCTTGGCCCACCTCTTGTTCACTCCCCAGAGCCTCCTGTTCGGAGAGGAGGCCCAGCTTCCCTGAAGTCACCGGCTTGAACGGAGGGCCGGGGTGCTGTCCCTTCACTCTTTCACTCCAGTCTGGGGCTCTATTACTTGCGCCACAGCTCCCCTGTGGCATCTCACAGCCTCTTCTGCGGGGAGCGGCTTTGAATCCCAGTCCTCACATCTCAGCCTCCTGACAGCGAGGATTACAGGCAGGAGTCGCCGGTGCCTGGCTCCTAACATCTGGTTGTTTTTTTTTTGGGGGGGGGCAATCCTTACTTTTCAGGCAAAATTAGGTATTGTAAGCCCATAGTGCGCCTTTCCTGCCCTGGAATGGTAACCAACCATTAGGTTTCTTTCTGTTTGTTTGTTTTTTAATAGGATGGATATTTTGGACAACATCTAAGTAGGTCATTGTCATCGTCCTCCTCCTCCCCCTCCTCCCTCTCCTTTTCCCCCTCCCCCTTCCCCCTCCTCCTCTTCTGCCCCACTGTGTGGCTAGGGATTGTATGTGCTAGGCGGTGGCTGTTCCACTGACCTACATCCAGCCCAGGACAACATCTAAAGCTGACAGCTCGGGGACCGGAGGTGATTCCTGCTTTCTCCCCTGTGGGATGCAGACTGGGCCCCGGTGGTTTGGCCATTTCCATTTCAGCTACAGCCGTGGTTCCGTGTGTGGACCGGAAGCCCAGTGGGTAACGCGAGGGTGAAGGGCGAGCGAGTGAGGAGCGAAATGCCGTTGTCTTCCTCTGCAGACCCCAAGGCAGAGCGAGAAGGGATCCGTCCGCCACCCCCCCCCCCCCCGTGGCCCTCAGAGACGCTGCCGGGCGTTCAGTGCCAAGTTAGAGGCGAAGAGCGTTCAAGGGTGTGATTAAGTTCTTTTTCCTCATAAAGCAGCGAGTGGTTCATGGATGAGCATTGAGGGAGGGTGTTGGGTGGCAGTGATCTTGGGAAGGGGGGGCTAGCGTTGCCGGTGCCCGGGTGGGGACAAGTGGGCTGTGTCCCCACAGACGGCCCCCATGGACTTCCTTCCTCCCTCCCTCCCTCCCTCCCTCCTGTTGTGTGTGTGTGTGTGTGTGTGTGTCTGCGTGTGTGTCTGTCTGTCTCCTAGGGCTTGAACTCAAGGCCTAGGCACTATCCCCGAGCTTTCTGTGCTCAAGGCTAGCGGTCGACCCCTTGAGCCAGAGCTCTATTTTTCACTCTTCGGTGGTTCACTGGAGCCAAGAGTCCGGTGGACTTCCCTGTCGAGGCTGGCTTCTCGGCCTCCTGACTAGCTAGGATTACAGGCATGAGCCGGCAGTGCCCGGCTGGTCTCATTTTTGTAACCTTGTTAAGTGCTCATATGTGTTGGGGTTGGGGGATTGGCTGTTATATCCGGTCCTCAGAGAGGAGGCCTACCCACTGAAATGTCCACACTCTGCTAAGAATATGCTGAGATTTAATCCAGGTCGTTACCATGCCCCGCCCTGAGGGCCAGCGTGGGGATATCTGGAAGCATCTGGGGATGGGAAAACAGGTTTTTATCATTGGTAAAAGGGTTCAGTGTGCTGTGGGGCGCCCTAGGTGAGGCAATTCATGGAAAGTTCCCGTACCCAGGACCTGCTCTCGCTCCTTGCTTACTGGCGTTGGGGTGGTTAATTGTAGAGAAGAGTTCCACGGGGACTTTTCTGTCCGGGCTGGCTTCAACCTGCCATCCTCGTATCTCAGCCGCCTCCTGAGTCCCGCGAGGCTTACAGGCGTGAGCCACTGGCTCCCAGAGCTTTTTAGATGATTTCTGTCATCCTGGTTCAGTGCTGGAAAATCACATATGTACATTTATAAACTCGCCATGTCTTCTAGATCTTCTCCATGTCTTCCGGTCTATTAGGAGAGAGATTTTCAGAGTATTCCCTAATGACCCTCTGAACGCCATGGGTGCTTCCTGTGACCTTCCTCTTCTCATCTTTGATCTTACTAGTTCACGTCTTCGCTCTTCGGTTAGTTTGACTAAAGCTTTGTCAACTTTGATTATCGTTTCAAAAGCAACTCAGTGCCGTCTCCTCTTGAGAGTCCACTTTCAGTCTCCATCTCATTCATCTCTGCCTGGATCTTTATCATCTCCTTCTGCCTCCTAATTTGGGGGCGCTTGTTCTTGCACTTGAGATCTCTGATTTTGAGTGCAGGTACTCGGAGCTATAAACTTTTTTTCTTTTTTAGCACTGCCTCTGCAGTGTTTTTGTTGTGGTAAAAGCAGAACTAATTCTCTTTACAGTTTCCTACCTCATAAGTAGAGACTAGAAGTTAATGAATAGCTAGACATTTTTTTTTAATCAGGGTAAATTGTAATGTGAGAGACCCCCAACATCCAGATATAAAAATGGTCAGTCCAACCCCCCTTTTTTCATCTACTCCCTTTCCTACTTTGGGCTGTTTTCAGCCTTTTGGGCTATTTCGCAGCTAATCCCATGCTTCGTGCAATTATACACATAATGTGCCAATAAATTCATCGCAGCGATTACATAATAATTCAGTGTCAACTCTGTTCACATAAATATCTATATATTTGCAAACACAGAGCCAGGTTTGGGAAGTGAGCCACAGAACGACCCGAGCCTTTGCACTGCTGGTGGGTTTACTGCAACGACCTTCAACGACGAGGGTGCAGTCTTGAATCTGTGTCCTTTAGAAAGTGTGAAAAGGAAACAGGAAAAGTGAGAAAGGAAACGCAAGGAACGAAAATAGACTCTGGAATCAGATGTGATTTTGAACCCCAGCTCTTCTGGTGTTGACCTTGTGTGTGACAGATGAGACTCCCTCACGGGGCTGAAGGGCAGAGGCTGGCTGGGTGTCCGCGCGTGCAAATATCATAGGCGCTTAGTACACGTGAGGACTCTTCTGTTTTCCTGCATCTGCGCCCAGTGAAGAGACGTAAGCCAACACACAGGTACGACAGTCAAGCCCGCTGACAACTAGCACGAACCTCTTCTGCCCTCGTGCGGCAGTCCAGGTTATTGCTAGGACTTCACCAGTGACTATTATTCGAAATGAATCTTACTTATTTTCCCCTTCCCCTAGGATTTACCTCTTTTACCTCTTAGCCCTCAAATCTGGTTCTGCCATCTCTTCATGTTGAGGTTTGTGTGAAGGTCATGGGCTTGTAATCACTTTCTCTCACTAGTTCACTAGTGTCCTGAAGGAAGACACCTGTTCTGTGAAAATACTATGTCAATTCCAGGTTTTCCTCTTTCACGGGCTTCGGTTGCAAAGCTTGAGTGCTGAGTAAGATGTACAAATTCACCCAACCAGAGAGCACACGTTTAATAGAATTAAAGGGCTATGAAGGATAAGAAGCTCCATTGCTTCTGTCTTGGATTGTCTGTTGTTTTTTGCTGACAGGAAGGTCATGCTGAACGTCCCGGCCTTGCCAAGACTATTTTAGCAATAACACATTACTCCAGCATCTGAAGTTTATATCCATTAAACATCCCATGTCCTGACAATGCAATCATTTATTTATTTATCTATCTATTTATTTAGGGAGCTGGCCTTAAAAAGACATGACTCTCTTTTAGAGGCAGGCATGTGTAACCTTCTAGAATTTTAGAAGGTTCAGGAGCCAGGTCAAGATTTCTTAACATTTGCAAAGGTAATTATTATTATTACTCTTTGCTAGAAGACGAAATTCTCTCAAGAGAATAAATAAAATAAATTTAAAATAAATTAAGGTGGAAACCTTAAAGATTCTGTGTGTGTATTGTGTGTGTGTGTGTGTGTGTGTGTATGTGTGTGTGTGTATGTGTGTGTGTGTGTTGGTTCTGGGGTTTAAACTCAGGGCCTGAGCGCTATCCCTGAGCCTTTTTCCCCCCTCAAGGCTAGTACTCTACCACTTGAGCCACAGCTCCATTTATGGATTTTTGGTGGTTAGTTGGCTCTCTTGCCCGGGCTGGCTTTGAACCAAGATCCTCAGATCTCAGCCTCCTGAGTAGCTAGGGTTACAGGTGTGAGCCACTGGTACCCAGCTTCAAATTATTAAGAATATATCTGAAGCTTTATGAATGTGGAAAAAGACTGAGCTCATAATTTACTTCCATGTTAGCTTTGAAGATTGCCTATGTATTTACTTTCTGTTGCTAATAACGTAACACCCAGACCAGGTAAGTTGTAAAGAAAGCAGCTCTCTTTTGGCACATGGTTCTGACCCAAGGCCATTCCTGGTGATGGCTTTGTTGTTGACAGAGAAGGAAGGAGTAGATGCTTTCCCTTGTCAAACTGGTTCGTGCTTTCCTTTATAAGATATAATTTTGGCAGGGCTGGGAATGTGGCTTAGTGGTAGAGTGCTTGCCTAGCATGCATGAAGCCCTGGGTTCAATTCTTCAGCACCACAGAAACAGAAAAAGCTGGAAGTGGCGCTGTGGCTCAAGTGGTAGAGTGCTAACCTTGAGCAAAAGGAAGCCAAGGACAGTGTGCAGGCCCTGAGTTTAAGCCCCAGGACTGATCATATAAAAAGATATAATTTTGGTTCCACACTCATTACTTACTGTTAATCAAATTACAATTCATCCATAGTTACTTTTCTGTTGGTTCTTTTGGTATCCTGTGTTTCTGTATCAACTCCTCTATTGATGGGGAACCTGTATCTGTGTACGATGTGAGGTGCGATTCTAAGGAAGTCTCACATACGGTTGATCCCCGACTTGTATCAAACAAGCCACTCTGTTCTCTGTGGGTTATCTTGAATTGAGCCTGGTCCAGGGAAGAGGGGCCTTCTGTAGGCCTGGCATGATTCATGGTTAGCCAGCAGGGGGCAGCGGTGTATAAGAAACAGACCCCTTCTGTTGGGTTCCTTCCCAAGTGGTTTGCTTTGCCTAACCCAGGTGAACTGGCAAAGCGGAGGCACTTCTGCTGGGGCCCGTCTAGAGATTCATATGGCAGAGAGCCTGGAGGAATTGGATCGCCACTCCAGGACACCCCAAACCTTAGCGGGCTGTGACCCCGGCTCCACACATTTCCCTTGGCTCAGGATGCTTTCCCTAGGCTGCACCGAAGACCCTTTTGGCATGCCCGGTTGCGGCGCCCTCTGCTGGATGCTCTTAGCCATGGCCCAGCAGCCTGCTTCTGGCCAGGCACCGGCACAGTTGGTGTAGATTCATTCTGTGGGGGCTCCCAAGAGTGCTTTAAAAGTGAGGAGAGGTAGGGGCTCCACCAGCCAACGTGTCCTGGGCTTTCCCAGCCACCTAAGAGCCCCAGATGAGAATTCTGTAGTGCCCTGACCCGGGTTACTGCTGTGTGGAGCAGAGGAGGCTCCAGGCTTCTCACCCCAGCGCTGCTACTCGCAGGCCACTGAGCAGTAAGCCAGCTTCTCCCCTCTAGAGGCCTCGTCTGTGGGTGCAGGGGTGACATCATTTCCCCGGGGCCCTGACTCAGGAGGCCGGCAGTCGTCCTTCGTCTTTGGGAGCCAGGGTGAGGCCGGGCAGGCGGGCTGCCCACGGGCTGGCTGTCTGCCTTCCCCACGCGGGGCTCCCGGGAACGGCTGCTGCAGGCGCACGCGGCTCCCGGTGAAGCACACGCGTCCCCCCCTCCCCTGCTCAGCCCCCGGAAGCAGAGCCGTGGGCAGGGCTGGCGACAGGACACGCACCACTGGGGATTCTGACTCATCGTGGAAAAACCCAGCCCGTCTGCAGCCCATCTCACAGAGCAGGCAGCGCTCAGACCCTGCCAGGCAGCTCGCTCGCTCGCTCGCTCTCCCCTCTCCCTGCGTGCACACACGACCGGGCCTGTGCGCACAAGCACGCGAAATGAATTTAGGGCGTGTATTCGACCCCCCTGTGGCGCAGGCGCTGGGCGGCTCTGGCACGGGAGGGGCTCCGAAGGGCGGCGAGGGGCTGGTGTTACCGGTTGCCCACCGGAAGCAGTGCGGGGGGAAGAATTTGGTTAACATTTGAACCGTTGCTTGCATCTGGACTGTCTGCTAGGAAGGTCAGGACACTGTAACCCAGGCTTGGCTGGCTCTGTGTGACCGGGTGAGCTGATGCTCCGTTTCCTTTTCCATTCGCGATGAGGGTTCAGGCTGACTACGTGAGAACTTAGGGTGCCGGCGCCCCAGCTGACTAACTCCCTTTCCCTTCGCCATGACGACTGGGCCTTCCCCTGTGGCTCAGAGCCTGGATGGTTCAGGGCTGTGACCTTTGCCCACGGCCAGGGACACTGGGTATTCACGGTCCCAGCTGCCTGCCCTTGGATCCTCACCAATCATAACGGCACAGTCCAAACGGCCCCACATGTAAGAATAACCCACCGCAGCCTAACAGGACGCAGAGGCCTCGGTGTGGCGTTGAGAGCAAGGTGTCGCAGCTCCCCCGCGGCGTTAAAAGCAGGTCCGCACTCAGAGAACGCAAGGCAGTAAGAGAAAGGAGAACGAACCCTGGACAGGGCAGGGGGAGGGGGATGTCCTCGGAATATGAGCTGTCTCCCACAGGAGGAGGGGGTGGGCACGGTCTCACAGGGGGAGACTGGACTGGGCGCAGAGGGGGCTACTTCAGCCAAGGCCCGCCGAGCAGCTGAGCTCCGTGAAAGGAGTCCGCCGGGCGCGGATGGACACGCTCACCTGGTCATCAGTGTGAAGCCAGGGGGCCTGGGGGTCACCGAGGCTCCTTCGCCAGCTTGAATTTTCTGCACCCGTGTTCCCAGCCAGGCAGAGGCTTCCCGTCCCTTGATGGACGGTGAAGCTCCACGTCGGTGGATCTCCAAGGGCAGCTCAGATTCCACGTCACTTCTGTGTCCCGCGCGCCGCCCGCCTCCGCCTGGTCCAGATGGCGCTGTTGGCCAGCTCCTCCTGCGTCTCGGTTGCTGTAGTTCACGGTGGCTGATTCTCCAGGCCCGGGTGTGTGTGTGTGTGTGTGTGTGTGTGTGTGTGTGTGTGTGTGTGTGTGTTGCTTCTCCAGACCCTGGAGGGAAAACACTGAACAAACCAGATGAACCACTGGCTCGCGTGGATGCAAGCGGGGGCGGGAGAGCCAGACCGGAGGAAGGAGCCGAATAAGTGAATGGCAAAACGAGGCAGGTGAGAGGCAAAGCAAGCCCAGGGCCGGGAGCGAGAAGGAATGCAGGGGCAGGGCGGGGGCAGCCAGTGACCCTAGGGGGCGGGGGGGGGGCAGTGTGTGTCCAGAGCAGGCAGGGGAGTGTGTCCAGGAGGGAGTCTCTTAAATCCAATTAACCACCAAAAAGCCCAAAACAGAGCTGTGGCTCACGTGGTAGAGTGCCAGCCTTGAGGGAAAAGCCGGGTAACAGTGTGGGGCTCTGGGTTCAAGCCCCAGGATGGACACACATCAAACGTATGCGTACTGAATGTGTACAGATTTTTGTTTTTTTGAGACAGCCTCCTGGCCAACTGTGGATCTAGAAAGCAGGGGCTTAGCCAGGTGCTGGTGACTCACGCCTGTAATCCCAGCTACGCAGGAGGCTGAGACCTGAGGATCCTCGTTCAGAGTAAAGCGCGGGCGGGAACGTCCATGAGACTCTTGTCTTCAATGAACCAGCAAAAAGCCAGAAGTGGCTCAAGTGGTAGAGCACCAGCCAAATAAAAGAGTGTGAGGCCCTGAGTTCAAGCCCCAGTACCAGCATTAAATCGACCTATCAACGGATCAATCTAAAGCAGAGATTTCTTGTTCATCCTTTACCTTGGGTGTCTGCACTTGCACACAAAGGGTCCTCTAGAATTAAATGAAAATGCAAGTCCCTGCCTGGGCGTGGTCCTCCGTGGACCAATGGACTGGGCAGGAATATTCACAGGCTGGATCTGTTCAAAGGCACTGCGTGCAGAGGCCGACCAACCTGGGGACGAAGCCAGGCGGGCTCAGGGCAGGGAGATGGGGCTGGGATAACTCCACCATCCTCTGGATAACCCCACCATTTCTGCTGCCCTAGGGCCCCCAAAGAGGAAGTGCCTAACTGACAGACACAGTGGACCACCCTTCCGTGGAGCCGTCTGGAATCCTCCCCCCCACAATATCAGTGAGTTCTGCGCCCTGGCAAGCAATGAGCAGACATGCCCTAGGCTCATTCTTACAACGGCAGACAAGGAACTCTCCACTGGCGGGGAGAGCTGGGCTCACAGCAACGGCAAGGTGGCCACTCAGAAACACGCAGCGTCTTCACCAGTCCCGGGAATGCGATGAAGACCAGTGAGCCCAGGAAGGGGCTCCGGCAGCGTTGTCTTTCTGTCTTCCTCACTGTTCTGCTCCGTAGCATCGAGCTGCCTCGTGCCACATGTAAAGAGCAAAGACAGAGGGTAGAAAATAGAAAGGGCGTGAGCTGGGGAGCTGGCGTGTTCTCCCACACCATGGCTGTTTCGCGAGAGCCTGGCTTGCATCCAAAGTGCATCATGTGTGTGGCTGTGTGCTAGTGTGCTGTGCATTCACTGCGCCCGCAGGCACATGCTGCATAAGTGTGGCGTGTACACACGTTCCTTGTAGGTGTGTGTGTGTGTGTGACTTGTGCATATGTGCAATGTGAATGCAGGCACAGGTGCACGTCTACACCTGCGTAGTGTACGTGCATGCTGTTTTTGCACGTGCAATGTGTCTGGTGTGTGTGTGAGTTCTCTGTGAGATGTGCATGTGTGTGTTTGTGGTGCATGGAGTGTGTGTACAAAAGTGTTTGGGGGTAGTGACATGCGTGCTTGATATGCGCATGTTGTGTGTGTTTTGCGTATGAATATGTAGTGAGGGCCATGTGTCTGTCACGTGTGTTTACGTGTGTGTGGTGGGTGTAGGGCAGGTGTGCTATATATACTGAGTGGTGTGATATTTATTGTGGTGTTTGTGGCACGTGTGTGTGCATGCGTGTATGCATGTTATCTTTGTGTGATATTTGTGCCACCATGTGGTATAGATGCTTGCAGTGTGTTTGTGTGGTGTATGTGTGTATTGTTTATGTGTATGTTGTATGCATGTATTGTGTTGGTACATGTATGTGACACGTGTATTAAATGTGTGTGCGTGTGTAGAGTATACACGCGTGATGTGTGTGTATCTGCTTTGTATTTACAGTGGCATGTGTGTGTCACGTGTGGTGTATTGTAGTATGCATGTGTGTATTGTGTGTAGGAGTGTATGTGTGTCTCTACGTGGAGTGTGTTTATGTGCTGTGTACATTTATGTGATTAACATATGCATGTACTATGTGTATCCATGTTGCGTGTGTCAAAGCACTGGTATGTGTGCTTGTGCATAGGGTGTGTGTTGTGAATGTTGTTTGGTGGGGTATCTTAATGTGGTGTATGTATGTGTGAGTGTGTTATCGCGTTTGTGTGTTGTAGCTTGTGTATGTGGCATAGGGCGCGTCTGTGGCATGTGATGTATGTGTGTGAGACGTGTGTATGCAGTGTGTGTGCTGTGTGTGGTGTCCCTGTGGTGTGTTTAGGTGTGTGAAGGGGATGTGCTATGTGTATGTGGTATGTAAATGTGAACGGTGTGTGTAGTGTGTACGTATATCACCTGTGGGGTGTGTCTGGTGTGTGTACGACACGTATGCACTGTGTGTGTGTGTGTGCATCTGTGTAGACACGTGGGTCCTGTCTCCCTGGAGGTGGCCCTGGCCCTGCCTTCATGGAGGCAGCTGGGCTCTTCCCTCCCTCCCTCCCTCCCTCCCTCCCTCCCTCTCTCCTCCCCATCCATCACCCCTCCTCCCTTCTTTCTCCCCCTCCCTTCCTCCTCTCTCCTTTCCCTCCTTTTCTCCCCATCCCTCCCCTTCCCTCCTCCTCCTACCTCCCTCCCTTCCTCCTCCCCATTCCTCCCCTTCCCTCTCTCTCCCCTCCCTCCCCCTCCCCAGTCTCATCCCATTAGCCGGGGAGTGCTTCACCAGGCTATGCTCTGGCTCCAGGCGTTATTAAGCACAATTGTTCCCAGCCTATTCTTAGTTCTGGCAGGTTCTAGAGGAGGAAAATGAATTCCGCCTCTGCTCGGGGACAGCAAGTTCATTGCAAGTCGCTCACCACGGGGAGACACAAATGTTATGAAGCCTTCGAACATAACTAGCCCTCCTGGAGAGAGGGGTCCCCCCCTTCTTCCTTTCATTTGTTCAATAAAAAATTAAAAGTACTTGTGCTCAGATTGGTGTAAAGGTCGTGACCCTTGGACTAAGGGAGGCTTAGATCTCCTTTTGTCTCTGGTGCTTCCAGCTGTTGGGTGGGGTGTGTGTGTGTGTGTGTGTGTGTGTGTGTGTGTGTGAGTGTGATGTATGTGTGATGTGTGTGGTGTGTACCTGTGGTATGCTTGTGATGTGTGTGGTGTGTGTTTGTGGTATTTGTGGTGTGTGTGTGTGTGTGGTATGTGTGTGGTATATGTGGTGTTCTTGTGATGTGTACAGTGTGTGTGGTTGGTTTGTGATGTATGTGTGGTATGTGTGGTGTGGTGTTTGTGGTGTATGTGTGTGGTATGTGTGTTGTGATGTATGTGGTATATGTCTTTGGTGATGTATGTAGTGTGATGATGTATGTAGTGTGTGTGGTGTGGTATGTATGTAGTGTGTGTGTGGTGTGGTGTATGTGTGGTGCGTGTGGTATGTGTGGTGTATGTGTGTGTGATGTGTGTGTTGTGATGTATGTGGTATATGTCTGTAGTGTGCTTGTGATGTATGTGGTGTGGTATGGTGTATGTGTATGGTATGTGTGTGTGTGGTGTGTGTGTGTGTGTGTGTGTGTGTGTGTGTGATATGTGTGGTGTGGGGAGGAGTGGGGAGTGGTTAGTCTCTCTGAGCTGTTTTCTACACCAGCTGTAGTCGGGGATCGACTCCTTGGGCTGCCTGGAGGGATCCTGAAATGAGAACATGGACAGAAGGGCTGCTGCCTGTCAGGTACACAGTAAGTGCTCAATAAGTGTTGGTCCAGAGCCCTGTGCACATGGACCGCCCTCCTCCCTGTGCCATGTCTCCTAACGGTCACAGTGATAATGGGGAAGAGGGAGAGCTGGAATGGGGGCGCGGTGACCGTGTCTCTGTCTCCGGGCGCGGTTCCGTGGGTCTTGCTGGCAGGGCCTGGGACTTGGGGCACTCACAGGCCTGAAGCCTTCTCCCCTGTGGGGCTGAGGACTGAGAGGTGACCTTCCAGGAGCCCCAAGGTCAGGACACTCAGTGAGCATTGCTGACGACGTTGGAGGGGAGGGAATGGGGAATGCTGAAATGTGGCCCGGGGGGGGGGGGCCCTCAGTGGGCGCCTTGGCAGGGGCGGGTGTCAGCACACCCCAATCCTCTGCCCGCCCGCCCTCCCTCCCACCGCACTTGGGAACCAGTGGCCCCCAAGGAAGGGGAGAGAAAACCTCCACCGGCTGGAGGGCTGGAGGGCGGGAGGCGGCGTCCCACGTGTGGATGGAGGCCCCCTGGGTGTGAACGGCCCCCTGGGTGTGAACAGAGCGTGGAGTAATTGGTGTCATTGCCGGCGAGGCCTCCATTCCAGGAGGAGCTCCTGGGGGAGAAAGAGGGCGTCTCCTTTCCCAAAGAGCAAGGACAGCAAGGGGCTCTTAAAGAGCGGGTGACCAAGCCGCCGTGGGTCGGGCTCCAGAAAACGGAAGATCCCGCAGGCCAGAGGAGCAAGAATATTCCAGAGGCCACCTGCAGGGGAAGCAGGGGGGAGGAGAGGAGGAGGCCGGGCCTGGCGTGGATGGCTTCTGTCTCTGGGCTCAGCAAGGGTGGTGTCCACACTAGAGCGATTCTCTGCACCTGCCCAGGAAGATTCTAGACGCCGTGGGCAGTGACTTCTTGGGGAGGGGTGGGGCCGAATTCCTGGTATTTGACCTCATTAGTGTCCCAGTCTGTAAGCACCACGGAGGCCCCCCTAAATGCAGCCCTGTGCTCAAGAAAGGCGTGTTAGTTGGGGCCGAAGTAGATCTGCAGCTTTTACAATCTGAGTAACCGACGCTGTCTTGTCACCTCTCCCTCGTCCCAGTGCATCCTGTGGATTTGAACTCTTGCCGACAGCTCTGGCGATATGGACGCTGGATTTTCTCCTCCACTCGCTTGGAGATGGAGGCCTTGGGCTACTCCTGGTCATCTGCGTCCGCGAACAGTGAGAGGATCGTGTGTGGAGGGGTCCCTTTGGTTGGCTGTGGACATCGCTCTGGGGGCGGGGGGTGAGGGTGGGCTGGCAAGTCGTTGGACATTAGCACACCCAGCTCACACCCCAGCGGCAACTAGAGGGCCCGAAGCACTATCTTTCTCATGTCCATTTGTACTCATTCGAATACTGGCCATGAGGGGTTCCATCCAGCACTAGCTACCGAATCTTTTGTGCCTCAGTTTCCTCACGTGTCCTGCCTGCGCAGATTCGCCGTGCCCGGCCTAGAGTCATGAGCAGTTGATGCCAGCCGCTCTTACCTGCAATCACTCACCAAGGAGGGACGGCCTACCAAGGTCAGACAGACAGCGGGAGGGGCGAAGCCGAGAGGCGGCCTTTGAAGGGACGTTGCTTTCCCGTGGATGTTTTCAGCTTTATGAAGTCACCTCCTGTTGTGCAGCAGGGAACAGTGGAGTGGAGGCGAGTGGACGGTGGCCGTCATTTTGTGCAGTCATTTCTGGAAAGTGCCCTGCCTTTCGTCCTGGCTGAGGAGACAGAGGTCCATGCCCGAAGGCTAACAAGGCAGAGAACCCCTTGCTCTGGTTCCCTGGCCACAGGGAACCCAAAATCTCCTGGGGATTCCAGCCCAGAGTTCACCAGTACTGGACATTGGGCTAGCTGATGGAAACTGTTGGGTGGCAGAGACCCAGAGCCACCTGCCCCTTCTGCCACGGCAGTTGGCATCTCCGGGCCGTAGCTGCTCTGTAGAGCCGGACTATTCCAGCAGCGGACTATATAGTCTATATAATAGTCTATATAGTCTATATAGACTATATAATAGTCTGAGGACTATTCTGCAGAGCTGCAAACCCAAGCTGCTGCCTGGGGTCTGGCGAGAAGAGGGGTCACGCGATCCATGTGACAATTCGGCAGACCAGGTTCTGTCGTGTTCGCTTCCTGTCAAGGATAGAATTAAGCAAGAGAACTCAGGAAGCAGGCATAGATCAATCCCAAAGAAAAAACCAGCAACTAGCATTGACATGTCAATCATAATTGATGGAGGCCTGGGAGAGATACGACTGGTTATGATATTACGTTAAAGGGGTTTTAGATGTTCTTGTGATGCTGATACACAAAGAGGAACGTCAAATAATATTACTCGGGCAGTGTTGGGACAGACATAACAGCACTTCCTGAAGTTGCTTTAAATCCAGAACACACAAAGCCTCCACGCGTGGCCTCTTGGGGTCTGGTTCTCCAGGCAGGACAGTGGGTAGAGACGAGCCAGACACCTGAGTCCACAGACACCAGGGCGAGCGTGGGCTCTGGGTTGGAGTGGACACCAGGAAGTTGTTTCCACCTGGCCCCGGTCATCCTGCCTGGGAGTCAGGGTTCTCACTTCCCTTGGCCCGTCATAACCAGGAGCAGGAACGGAACGGCGCCGAGGAGGACGCTTCCTCTCCAGTGTCTTCGGTGTTCCCTGCGGGTCAGGGGCACTGGGATCACAGGGCTGAGTGCTGAGGGTTCCGCTGTGACGGACAGCAGCCCAGCCCAGGCTTGCGGGCACTGGACGTGCCTGGTTGGCCAACGTGGAAACTCGGATGTTGGTTGGAGGAGCAGGGGCTCCAGAACGTCACAGGGGATCCGCTTCCATCTCGTTCTCTGGTCTCCACAAGGCGGGCCAGCAGGTGCAACTCAAGGAGCCCTTGGGCCGATGTTTCCTCAACGGTGGGGATAAAAGGGAGCGGGAGAAGGAGGGGGAGGGGGGATGGTAGGTACAGAAGCTAGAAGGACCACAGTACATGTACCTAACTGTATCCCAGTGGGGCAGGGTATAGGCTGTGGGGTTGGGATGGGGTCTCAGGATGGCCTAGAACCGAGGGCTGTGCATTCTGGTGAAGCAGCTGCGGTTTGATTCCGTGGACCAAGCGGAGCCACAGCAATGAGCACGCGTGATCAGACCAGGATGTGACGAACCCACGCGTCCTCTTTGGAGCCCACGAGGTCCTCCTTATTTGGCTGTCTAGATGGGGTCTCCTGTGGGCAGAGAAGGCCTGTCTCTCCTGAGTCTACTGCCCTCCAGTTTGCCAATGTAGGCATGTTTTAGCAGAGCCTCTGTGGCAGAGACCGCGGCTGCTCTGAGACTCACATGGGCTCTCGTGGGCTCTGCGGAGCTTCCGGCGGAGGCTTTAACTCCACGGCTGCTCCCCGCCCTGGGGACTCGACAGCCAGTGATGAATGTGTGCACGCAAAGGTGCTGCCCAGAGCACTCACTGGGGGGAAGATTAATCGAATCAATACTTGCTCCTCCGCGTTTGGGGTTTGAGGATGGAGGAGCGGACTCTAAACCAACAGTGAGTCAGAATATCCACTTTCTCCTCTTAATCAGGCTACCTCAACTATGGCCAGGGAGCCTTACCTGCTTAAAAGGGTCTTCTTTTGTTTTGTGGGCCATTGAACAATAATCATGACCCAGCGACAGGTTCTTTTCCCTTTGTGTTTTAAGTCTCTCTTATTCACCGTCTCTCCTTTCCTCTCTTTTCCTCTTCCTCCCTCTCCTCCTCCTCCTTTCCTCTTCATTTTCCTCTCTCTTTCTCCCTTTCTGCCCCTCTATCTCTTTATCTATCTGTCTCTGGCAGTGTTTCATGTAAATACCATATAAACACCTGTGCTAATCACTAAGGATTCTCAGAATATAAATTCACAATGTTTAGTCTTATTATCTGGAAAACAACCACCGTGCCACAGAGAAGGTGTGCTCTTTATCAATGGGGATGCCACCTCAAAGCTACAGGCACCACTGGGCCACGGCATCTTGGGGCACGGTCTCAGGGGAAGTGTTCCTTGGCCTTGGCACAACAGGAGGAGGCAGCTGGGAAGATTCAGCGTGACTTAGAAATCAAACCCAGGAACTGAGCAGCTTCTCTGTGCAGACTCTGGTGACACAAGTGAGGTAGGTCCACCTCTTGCTTCAAGGAGCCCAGGGTCTCACAACATCCCAGGTGCGGTGTGCAACACGGAAAGCAGAATCCTGTTTGCCAGAGCAGCTGGGGGTCACTTGGTGCTGACGAGTCCTCTCTGCTCTCATCTGTAGACTTCATGGCCTCTCCGTCTCTCTCCCACGTGTAGAAGAATCTCTGAGATCTACTTGCCGGAACCAGAAGTGACAGTTGCTGTCCATGGTTCTGACTAGTCTAGGCGTGCTGAATTTTGCGTGGAAGTTTCTGGGAACTCGGATCCCTAACATCTATCCTGGTTGCTCCCCCAGTACGTCTAACCTCCATCTAGTGAGCCGTTCTTAGCCAGGTGGCGGCTGAGGTGGTGAGTGGGAGGACTGGCTCTCCTTGTCTCTCTTGGAGGGGTGCAGGCCCAGGACTTGAGGTTCTTCTCATGGGGCGGAGCGGCCTGGGGCCCAGCAGCATTGAGGTCTGGGGGACGGATGTGGGCTCTTGACTCAGGAAGAACTCTAATGCCTCAGTGGGACTCTCCCAACTCTGAATGTGCCAGGTCAGAAGCCCAGGTCTCCTGGTAACACCACAATGTCCTATGCCTGCGTCTGAACCTCCCCATAGATAGCCCATGTGAGATCCCTGCCCCAAGGCTCTGCGAGAGCTGCTGCCCGGGTTCATCTACAAACCAGGACACCGTACAGTGGGCTGTGTGCATGACGATCATGGAGCACCGGTTTTCCTGTCCCCACCGTGTTCGTGACTTAGGGACTTGGGCTTCATTCCCGTGTTATGCAAGCCTCACCAAGGGCACAGAGATATTACGTGCAATTATGGAGAATCATTTAGCAAACAATTAGGGACAGAGAGCAAACAAGTCGCTGTTTCCAAAACTCCTTTCTAATCACACTGCAATCCTCAGAACCCAGGGCAAATATTAGCATAATTAGTCCCTGCCTACCTTGTCAGTCATAAGGACTTCATTTCCAGTTAGGTTTGGGTGGCTGGTGCCAGTCCAGGAGCAGACTGGTGTTTTGTTCAAGGTCACCTTCTGCATTCGGAGCCCCCCTCGGTGGACAGAGGCTGAAGTCCTTCCTGAGGCCCCCTCCACGGTCACCCGACCCAAGCTGGGCCATCATCCGCAACCAACTGCACACGTTTCTATGCCTTCAGCCCACCGTCTGGGTGACCTGTCACATCCTTCATGCCCGGAAGAGTAAGAAGTGACTGTCAGGCTGGGGATATAGCCTAGTGGCAAGAGTGCCTGCCTCGGATACACGAGGCCCTAGGTTCGATTCCCCAGCACCACATATACAGAAAACGGCCAGAAGCGGCGCTGTGGCTCAAGTGGCAGAGTGCTAGCCTTGAGCGGGAAGAAGCCAGGGACAGGGCTCAGGGCTCAGGCCCTGAGTCCAAGGCCCAGGACTGGCCAAAAAAAAAAAAAAAAAGAAGTGACTGTCAGTGGCTTCGCATGGCCAGGGGTAGCTTCTTGTTGTTTCACTGGCTGCTTGGACAGGCAAGGGAGCACAAGAGATTCACAAGCACGTGCAAGCAGGGTAGGGTGACACCAAACTCCAAGAATCAGATGACGTCTAGGTGAGTCGGTTCAGGAGAGGCCAGAGAACACAAGACTGGCTCAGCTGGCTGGAGACTTGCCGGCGTTTCAAATGGCGTCTGGCTAATTGAGGGGAGCTATTCAGTCTTACTTTGGATAACAAATGACCTGGGTGTGTATAGTCCATGTGTTCATTTCAAAAAATATGCAAAATAATGTGATACACACACACACACACACACACACACACACACACACACACACACTGGACTATGATTCAACCGGAAGAAGGAATGACATTCTGACACCTGCCATCTGCATTTGGGGGTCCCCTCCAAACTTTAGTGTGCCTCTATCTCCATCCAGCTCAGATTGTCTTCGTAAATAGTAACATTGGAAGTAAGCAGTGTATGCTAATGCGCAGGGAAGGCTCATAAAAGACTGAAACCTGAACACACGCGTTGGGCTCTGCTCCCTTTTCAAACTTCATCCAAATGGCAACAGAAGGATTTGTAAGACAATTTGGGTCCTTCGAGCCAGAAGCGAGAAAGGGGTGGGACGTCCACATTGGTGCAGCCACCGGGCCTTCCCCGTCGCAGCTCCTCGTGGGACCCGGAGTGGGGCTGGCAGCACGCCATGCTGGAAGCCGGTGGGTTTGCTGCAGGCAGAGGTCGCGCCTGGGAGGGGTGAAGGGCAGGCCATAGTGGGTCTTCTCTGTCTCGGGCCACGGGCCACGAGGGCGCACACTGTGTGTCAAGCCTTTCAGAGAAAAATGACGGCGGTGGAGGTGGCCATCCTCAATCCCAGCGCTCAGACGCTCAGGCAGGAGGCTCACGAGCTCTAGGCTAGCCCTCGCGAGCCTGTGTCTCCCAAAGTAAATCACATTCCAATAACAAACGTGGCCAACGATATGGACAAATTAAATGCTCTGTGTGTGGGTGGGAGTTTAAATGGGGCGGTTCCTCAAAAATTCAACATAGAATTACCATCTGGGCATGGTAATCCTACTCTCTTAGTATTTATCGAAAGAGCTAAAATCAAGGGCTCAGCCTGCACATTCACATTTAGAGTAACACTGTTCACGATTTCCAAGGAATGGGAGAAACCCAGTGCTCACAAACAAATGGGATGTATGCACATAGTGGATTAGTACTCAGCCTTAAAAAGGAATGAAATTCGGACACCTGCCACACAGGAAGACATCGTACTGTGTGAAGTAAGCCAGTCCTGTGATTCCACTTACAGGTAGTACATAGAGCAGCCCGAGCCACAGGGACACAAAGTGGAGTGGTAGCTGCGGGGTTTGAGGGCAGGGGAGTGGGGACCTGTCATTTCAAGTGGGGGGAGGCAGAGTTGCAGTTTGGGAAAATGACAAAGTATGGGGTTAGGTGGTGGGGATAGTTGCCCAGCATTGGGAATGCATTTTATCCGTGGAACCATCCTTTTAATATATATGTTTTAAAACCATGCTACATATACTTTACAAGAATAAAAACAGCCCGGGTTTCTATTATCCTCAGATGCAGGCATCTCTAAACAATGCCAGGGGTGTCGGCGCCTTCCCCTTGGTGCTATCTTTTGTTGCTCTATATTCTCGACAACAACTGATGACTTCCATTAACAGGTGTGGTCCCTCCCATAGCCCATTCTACGTCTTGCCCTCCAGGGAACGATTTGTTCCGCATCATGGGAGGCAGGAGGAGGGCCTGGCGTGTGGGCTCAGCAGGGTGCATTCACCTGAGAGCTGGCTGTACCCCGTCAGCCGTGTCACTCCTTCAGGTGTGACCTGGGTCCCTGTCCCCACAGGGCCATGGGGCCGTGCATCCGGAACAGAAGCCCCAGATCAGCAAGGAGAGCCCGAGGCCTGCGAGGAAAAGAGGCCGAGTCTGCGCCGTTCTCTCCTTGGCACCCTGGGCGTCCTGGAGTTTGATTAATGCTCAGAGTCAAAACCAGTAATGGAGGGTGTGAGCCGAATACGTTGTGGTAAGGACAGATTTTACTTCTGTGGAAAGAATCCACCAAGGTTGTGTACTTAAAGCAACTTGCTTGTTACAGCCATGAGTAGTGCCTTTGTGTCTGCGCATGTGTGTTTGTGTCTGTGTGTCTGTGCTCTCCTCCTGGAGCTTGAACTCAGGGTCTGGGCACTGTCCTTGAGCCTTTTTGCTCAAGGCCGGTGGTCTGTCACTGGAGCCATACCTCCACTTCTGGATTTGGGGTGGTTAGTTGGAGATAAGCCCTGGCTGGCCTCGAGCCACAATCTTCAGATCTCAGCCTCCTGAATAGCTAGGTTTACAGGCGTGAGCCACTGGCACCCAGCTTAAGAACTTGTTTAATAGCTTGTTTTTAACAAAAAGAATTGAAGGAAGAATAAATGTTTATCCTTATAGGAAAAATAGTTTTGTTTTCCTCTTGAGGAAGGCATCGTAAATATATCGTGCTTCAAAAGGGGCCTGGGCGTAACTGTGGTGAAATGCTGAGCCCAGGCTAGGCACGGGCGGCTCATGCCTGTCATTCTAGCCACTCAGGATGCTGAGCTCTGAAGATCTGGGTTCAAAGCAGCCCAGGCAGGAAAGCCCGTGAGACTCTTACTCCAGTTATTTCAGTGCTAGTCTGGAGCAAAAAAAAACACACACAAAAAAAACTCAGGGACAGCCTTGAGCGAAAAAGCCAATTGGGAGCACAATGCCCTGAGTTCAAGTCCCAGTACTGGTGCACATGAGTGTGCGTGTGCATGTGCGTGCACGTGCATGCAAGGACACACACATACACACACACACAGCACTCCTAGAGGAGATTCGATGTGTCTGAGTACTGGGAAGGCAGCAGGCATCAGAATAGCGAGGTTCAATGACAGCTCGCTCTCTCCTTCCTTTAAGCATGAGCCATTAGAGTGGGGGCGCACTGTCCAGCACTCTGGAATGACGACCAGAGCCCCCTAAAGTCCCTCTGCTTCTCTAAGACCCCCACAGGGCACCCCCATCTTCTTTCCACAGTGGGGGCCCCTCCCTTCTCCTCCCTTCCTTTCCCAAGCAGGTGGAGTCAGGGCTGAGGAACAAGTGTGTGTGTGTGTGTGTGTGTGTGTGTGTGTGTGTGTGTGTCCAAACTGGGGCTTGAACTCAGGGCCTGGGTACCGTCCCTTCGCTTTCCTGCTCAAGGCTAGCACTCTACCACTTGAGCCACAGCCTCACTCCTGCCATTTTGGGGGTTCCTTAGAGGTGAGAGTCTCACAGACTTCTGTGCCAGGGCTGACTCGGAACCACGCTTCTCAGATCTCAGCCCCCTTGAGTACCTAGGGCTCCAGGTGTGAGCCACAGCCACCAGGCTCTGAGCACACGTCTGTCTCAGTGATGCACAAGAGGGGGTGCTGCGTGTTTCAGTAAGCCGCCACTGCCAGCTCGCGGGGGGGTTTGCCAGCAGCACAGTGCCAACTGCTCCAGCGGTGCCGTGTCAGGAGACAAGCGGGGGGGGCGGGGGGGGGGGAGAAGGAAGGCTCCCTGGGCACCTGGAAGTCTGCTGCCACCGGAAGCTGAGCGGGGGGGGGGTGTGTGTGGAGGAGTGGGGAGGGGGGAGGCTTGCCTTAGCCCCACCAGAAAGCCATTCCTAAGGAGTTCCGGGCCCTGCCTCCACCAGCTGCAGCCCTAGCCAGGGAAGTCTGCGGAAGAGGGGCCAGCCCTGCCCGTCACCATGGCTCCCAGGCTGCACTGCACCTGCGGATGTATGGGGGGGGAGGGGGAGGGAGGCTCGGGTTACTGATCACAGACACGGGTTCTGAGACGACTGACTCTCCTGCCAGCTGTGGTACCTGGGCTGTGCCTGTACGGCTCTGGGCCTCAGTTTCCCCCTCTGTGATGAGATAAGGAGTCCCCTGCCTCCGCGTGGCAGGCCCTGGCAGCCGCCTGAGCAGCACGCGCCCAGCATGGCTGCAGGCAGCTGTGGGGGATGGTCTTTCCCACTCCTGGAGATGGCAGGCAGGGTGAGGAGCCAGCTGTGAAATTTAAAAGCAAACAGGGGAACCCCCGAATGGAGCTTGGGCGGGGGTGGGGGGTGGTGGGGGAAGGGAGAAGACCAACCAGGCACACAGAAGCAGCAGCCAGCACCGTAGGTGAGGGAGGAGGGTGGAGCCCTGAAGAGGGAGGCACAGGGCTTTGGGTTGCCATGGTAACGGCGGCTGGCAGGAAAGGGACGGAGACCATGGCCAGGGTGGCTGGCAGTTCTTCCTTCTTTTTTTAGACCAGCTTTCCTCCTGTGAGGGAGAAGGAGGGAGTGAGGAGGAAAGGGCCACGCGCGAGAAGACCTGGGGGACGAGGAAACCCATCCCTTTTCCGGCAGATCCGTGGGTCTCGTGTGGATGCCAGAGGGAAATCAACCCCAGCCACTCGGGCGCCGCCGTGGCGTGGCCGCGTGCACGCGAGGTTGCTTTCATCTTCCGTCACGCCGCTTGCCGACCACAGAGGGGGTTAGGCCTGCTGCATAGACAGGGAAACGGAGCCTCCGCTGGGCAGAGCTCACTGCCAGCGGGGCGGGCAGTGGCCTTCTCTGTGTCTGTGTCTCGGGGTGCGGGGACAAGCTGCACCTTGTACAGAGGAGCGGCTGCTTCACGCCCTGGGAATACAGAGCCGTCTCCATTGTTTGCCTGCCCGGCTTTGGGGTACAAACCCAACACGGGGTCCAAAGGACTCCCCGCCAGCGTGAGTGGCTCCAAGTTAGTGTGTGTGTGTGTGTGTGAGAGAGAGAGAGAGAGAGAGAGAGAGAGAGCACACGTGTGTGTATATGTCTGATGAAAATCACAGGCCACGCTGGGTCTGGATATCACAAGGTCACAATCCAATCTTCCTCACGACGCCATCACTGAGTCTGGGTGTGGTAACACATGCCTATCATCCCAGCTATGGAGCTGAAGTTCCAGGCCAAAAAGAAAAATAATAATAATCACAAGATCCTATAAAAAAAAATGAGTAGGATTGGGGATGTGGCTCAAGGAGGAGAGTCCCTGCCTAGCAAGTGCAAGGCTCTGACTTCAAACCCTGGTACTGACAAAAATAAAACACAGCTGCTCTGAATCCTGCTGGAACTCATCACGGATGCAGTTCACCTTTTCCTTCTGCTTTAATTCAGCCACGGGCTTGGCCTGTCCCCTTAGCTTGTTTAAGCCGATCCCTGCTCTGGCTGTCGGCAGCGGGGGCGGGGGGAGGGGGGTGGGGGGAGACATATAAGTGCTGGCAGGAAGCTGGAAGGCTCCAAGAAAGATCTGAAGAGGACACTGCTTGCAAGGGATGGGCACCCACCTGGGGCACCCTGGAGAGAGGGCCACCCAGGGATCCAGAGGGCACTGAAAAATCCAGGGGACAAGTTCCACTTCCTGAACACCCATGCCTGTCTGGTACCGGGTCAGGCGCTTCTGGACACATTCACTGGCTAATGCTTTGTATGTCGTCCCCATTTTCAGGATGGGGAAACTGAGGCCGGGAAGGAGAGGCCAGAATGGTCTCTGGCCAAGGAAGCACGTGCGTACTGACACTCGGGCTCCAGCCACCCCCGTGGGCAGGGCGAGGCCCTGGAGACAGAGTGGCCCCTGTGCAGTGGAGGTTACTGTGACATATTCCCGCGAGGCCAGGGCTTGGGGGTCTCCTGACACACAGGTTGCCATGTTGGTGGGGATGGATTCCCAGGTGGGAGATGAGGCTGTCCCCTGTCCCCTGGGAGCCAGAGCACTGGAGGTGGTGAGCCCGGCACAGCGGGCCGAGGCTGGCGTGGCGGCCACAAGTCCGTGGCACATCTTTGAGGAGAGTGTGCTGTTGTGTTCAAAGATGTTGACGTGGTGCCCTGTTGGAAAAACCCCTCTGTGGTCTGGGAACTATCTGGTGCGGGTTTGCTGAATGAAGCCTGAGCATCAGATTTCCTGGGGAGCCGGGCTTTTGTTGTTGTTGTTGTTGTTTTGAAGTCTCCGCAAGGGAACGGAAGCAAACAGAGCAATGGCTACAGGAAGCGGAGGTGTATGGAGAGCCAGTGGCTCACACCTGTAACCCTCAATACCCAGGAGGCTGGAAATCTGAGGGTCACAGTGTGGAGCTAGGTGAGGCAGACAAACCTGAGAGACTCTCATCTCCCTTTAACCAGCAAAAAGCCAGAAGCGGAGCTGCGGCTCAAGTGGTAGAGTTCCAGCCTTGAGCAAAACACAGAGGGACAGCAGTGAATTCAAGCCCCAGGACTGGTGCGTGCACACATGCACGTGCACACACACGCAAATGCAGAGTTGTGCCAAGGGCATTCACGTGGGTGTGACCACAGCATTGTTTTAGGGCTGAGGAAGCGTGGCGACGGAAGCCCACGCCATTCCATGTCATTCTCGTGGTCTCCGTCAGTCAGTGGCCAAGGAGGACCACACCCCGACTCTGAGCCCTGGCAGCAGGTGTGGGAGCCCGGGTTGCAAGCACACACAGCTGACGGTCTTCTGAGGCTCGAGAGAGCTCACGGGGGTGGGGGGGAGGCAGGAGCACTTGACCCAGAGGGTGAGAAATAGAGCTAAGCCAGGCACTCGTGGCTCCCACCCACGGTCCCACTCAGGAGACTGAGATCTGGAGGATGACGGTGTGATGCCAACTCAAGGAGAAAGATAGACATCATTTCCAATTCACCACAAAGCAGGGCTGGAGATGTGGCAGAAGTTCTAGTGGATACAAGGATGAGGTGGTTAACTCAGTGGCTCAACAGCGTCCTATTAAGTCCCCATGTGCTTTCTTTTCTTTTTGCCAGTCCTGGGCCTTGGACTCAGGGCCTGAGCACTGTCCCTGGCTTCTCTTTGCTCAAGGCTAGCACTCTGCCACTTGAGCCACAGCGCCACTTCTGGCCATTTTCTATATATGTGGTGCTGGGGAATTGAACCCAGGGCTTCATGTATACGAGGCGAGCACTCTTGCCACTAGGCCATGTTCCCAGCCCTCCCCCCCGCCCCCCGCCAACATGTGCTTTCTGTCTGTCACAAGATGCTGCAACACTTCTAGACATTTCCACAGATAGATGCACACCAACAAGCAGTGATTCTAAACATCTACTACGTTTATATTCCATCCCTCTTCCTTTCAGAAGAGCTGGCATCTCTTCCAGAAGCCCTCCAGAAAATTTCCTCTTGTGTTCCATTGGCCAGTCGTTTCTGTCTTATGTTCTGTCTTCAATCTTAAAGAAGTGCCTGGACGAGGGACAGGTTTCCCGTGATGGCTTGCGTTGTTCGGGATTCATGCCTTGGGTCTAGGCAGGCTGCACCTCCTTTTATCCCCAGCCACCCAGAGCCTGAGCAAAGTCAAGACTCATTTACAGAAGAGAGGGAGGAGTCGCCTTAGCCAAATGCCCTTGGCCTGGCTACTGTCTTTGTCTCTGTGTTGCTCAGACAGGCCTTGCTGCCCGGATCTTCTGACCTTGAGGCTCAGGAAGATGAGGCGTGATTTGCCAAAGGGCTCACAGCGAGTTATTAGGAAACTGGGCATTTGATAGACTGGCGATTAGGAGCCCCCAAGGTGGTCCCTGAGGGAAAGGTACGGTACTTGAAGTAGATGCAGAGATTTTACACAAGTAAGAAAACCTCCAGCATTGAAATAGCTGGCTAATTGGAGGTGGAGGTAGAAAATGGCAGTCCCTCGCTGTTTCACTTTGTAGTTTAATAAACAGTTTAAAGGAAAGAGGAATGGCTTCCTGTTGGCTGCCAGAAGCCCCCTCTGTGCTGCTGAAATATTCAGTCTCCTGTAATTGCCCGCCATCCCTCAGGCCCAGGCAGTCTGACTGCTGAGCCAGAGAAGAGCGCTCCGCAGCCAGGGAATGGAACTCCTGCAGGAAGCTCCTCCGCCGTGGGTCCTAATGTCTCCCCAGGAGGCCCATCAGGGATTTATTTCTGGGCAGAATTAATTTCTCTTTACTGGGAGGAATCTTAGCTTCCTCTCTGGAATGAGGTGGGGAATGTTTGCTAATCTTTCTTTTCCTTCCTTCCTTCCTTCCTTCCTGCCTTCCTGCCTTCCTTCCTGCCTTCCTTCCTGCTTTCTCCTTCCCCCTCCCTTCCTCCCTCCCTCCCTCCCTCCCTTCCTTCCCTTCCCTTTCCCTCCCTCCCTTCTTTCTTCTCTGTCATGTCTGCTTTCCTTCCTTACTTACTTCTTTCATTCTTTCTTTCCTTTTGGTCTGAGACTAGAACTCAAACTTGGTATCTGACGCTTTTTACTTTCTCATTGGCTGGCATTCTACCACCAGAGCTGCGCTTCCAGCTCCAGCTAATTTCCTTTCTATGTAGCTGTCCACACTCCCCCCCACCCCCACCCCGCTCCCAACATGTGGCCGGGCAGCCAGGTCTGTATCTTTGGGTTGAAAGCCAGTTTGGGTTCTAATTCAGATACATCTCATTTATTTTAAACCCCATGTACTGAAAGCATTCACCATGTGCCTAGGCCTGTATAGGAGCTGGGGACATGAGCAGCCTGGAAGGTCCTGACTGTTCTGGAAGGTTCCGCTTATCCCAAGGTCCCACCGTTGGAGGGAGAAGCTGCTGATAATGCAGAAGTCTCGTGCGGATGAAGGTCTGTGGGTGTCTGTGGGGTCCCCTCTCTCACTTGGGGGTGTGTGTGTGGGGGAAGAGCACTTCCTGGAGGAGGAGAGAGGAGGAGGAGGAGAGGCCCGCAGCAGGCCCAGGCCACCGCCACCTCGCCCCAGGCTCACGCTGGATAATGCTGACAGGAGCCATTACACACCGCTTACTAGGCTCCAGACTTAGTGTCAAGCATTTCACATTAGCAAACTTGCTCAGTTCTTGCAGCAACCCTTACCATGGCCCTTTCAGAAATGCAAATAACTCCTCCACCACGCATGCTGGATAACCCGAGGACAGGGCAAACGACAGGCCCAGGAGGCTCGCGGCCTCCCTTGGTGTCTTGCTCATGGAAAAATCCTCTGCACCCAGGGCCTGTACTCCTGCGGCTACACCTCAGGCCCAGGAGCTGCCTGCAGAACACGGAATCTTAAAAGACTTGGGTGGGCATTGTCTGCCCCACCCTCAAAGGGTTGATGTGAGTGTTGACCACGCCCTGAAGCAGCAGCTCATTCAGGGAAGTGAGTCGTGCAGAATGTGATTGGGCACACCAATGGGGTGGGGGTGGGGCTTACACTGTGTAGCCAATGGCTTCTGAGCTAGGGCAGGGTCTGCTTGCTGTGGGGCTCAGCATAACCGAGCTGGCCTTCTACGGGTGTCTTGTTTCTCTGTGCTATGGGAGAGAATGGCAGAGATGTGTTATCTAGCATATGGAGGTTTATCAAAACACACCCACAGTGTCCCCAGCCTCTCACCACCGCCTCCCGAGGGAGGGCTATATCCGAATCACCTAAGAGCAGGAGAGGAGGCTCAGAGATGGCAAAGGACTTCACATGGCAGGCAGTGGCAGAGCCTGACCACTGAGCAGGAGTCGGAAGGAGGCTATGCATGGCGAGAGTTAGGTGCCAAGAGACAAGAAACAGGTAGGGGTGGCGGCTCAGCGTTCCTTCCTGGATGTCCAGTGGTTTGTAAGATGTGTCCCTCTTGTATTGTACTCCTTTTTCCTTTCAGGGTCATGGGGCTGTCACCAAAGACCGGAAGTCAGCAATTCACTGGGTGTAGCACACAGAATCCAGAGTGGGAAGAATCCAAGAAATATCTTGGATGGTGGGAGCTTCCTCTAAGCGTTCGGGCACACAGGCTCAGGAATCAAATAGGACTGGGTTCAAAGTCAGGTTCTTAATTGTCTAGGTCTTCCTTACAAAACCAAAATAGAAGAGAGTTTGTCCTAGAGAGTTTGTTTGATTGAGATGCTATGCGTCATGAATGCGTCTGCCCCAGTACGCGGAAGCACAACTTCGGTTGCTAATTAGTCACTGCAGGTCGTTGGGATGCTTGGAGGTAGGTGTGTTGCTTCTCTTCTTTGCACACAGGTGCTTACTTCTGGGGAACGAGCTTTCTTTTATTGGTCGCTTACTCCGCCAGACACGGCTCCAAATACCTTTCATATATATCATCAGGAATTTAGAGTAATTAGCCAGAGATATTGATTAATGCATGGTAGTTATTTTAATATCACGGCCACACCATGAGGTAAGTATTAGGACTCTGTTTAGGAAGCAGGAAGCCCAGAGAATTCAAGCCACTCATCTAGAGCTCATGTAAGTAGGACTGAATGCTGGGTGTCCTGCCGCTGGAAACTGGGCTCTAAACACCACCATATTTTGCCTCTCGCTGGTTAATAGTCTTCTTGCTGCTGTGAGGTGGTTGCTAATCTTCTCTCCACAGTTTCCTCTGGAGCATTTGATGTTCTACCACCATGCAAACAGCGAGCATGGCAAAGGTCCTTGCTGCCGGGGGGTGGTGGGGGGGGGTTGTCTTTGTTTTGTTTTGGTTTTGGTTCTTTGGGCAAGTTTTGGGGTTTGAACTCAGGGCCTGGGCACTGTCCCTGAGCTCTTCCTCTCAAGGTTAGCACTCTGCCACATTGAGCCACAGTGCCACTTCTGGTTTCCTGGTAGTTGATTAGAGATAACAGTCTCACAGACCTTGCTGCAAGGGCTGGCTTTGAGCATCGATCCTCAGATATCAGCCTCTTGAGTAGCTAAGATTCCAGGTGTGAGCCACCTGCACCCAGCAGGAATGGGGGATCTTGTTGGGGATGTAGTGTTGTGTCTCATCCTGACAGAGGACAGAAGATGTGAGCTCGCACAAAACATGTCAGCACCATGGAGAGCGCCCTCTGGCTTCCAAACAGGATCAGGTGAGCTAAAACTTCTGAGCCAGTCACGGCAAAGCCACGTTGCCACACGTTATGGAGGGACTAACAGTGCCATATGCTTTGCATGTGTGTGTCTTTACTTCATCCTCACAATGCTGCCTCCAGCTGGTGTGACTAGCCCCAGGTTGTGTGTGAGCAGGTAGGTAGTGGCAGGCGCAGAGCAAGACATTGTGTCACATAGACAGTGAAGTGGAGGTAAATGGAGTCATCTGACTTCAGACTCCTTGCTTCCTACACAGTTACGACTCGAGCTGTCTTTCACAGGCAGGTGTAGTGTTCATCCTGGCCCCTGATCCAGAGACACCCTTACAGCAAACTGCCCAAATCTATCAGAAGTAAAAACAATCATGTACGTTGGGTATCCGGGAGCCCTAGTCTGGTCATCGTGGCTGGGCTCACCCTTTTGGACGTGACCCTCCATAAGATCTGTAAGTATGGGCCATATATCTATACTGTAATTTTGTTTGTTTCTGTAGTCTTGGCCAGGTACTAGTACATAGTACATACTCCACATATATATTTATGAAATGAATGCATAAAAGAGAGAATGGGTGAGTGAATGAATTGCTTTGAAGGCTTCTCCTCAGATGTCTAACCTGAGGGCCTCTTTGTGTCTTTCTTCTTCCTCTTCCCGAGCCCCAGATACCTTACCTGATTTCTGACATTTTTGACAAAGGCAGGGTGGGTGAGTAGGGGAGCAGAAAGAGACACCCCAGGGGCATAGGTGTCTGTATTCTCTGAGGTTCCATGGGACCTTGCCTCCTAACAGGGAGAGATCAGAGACTATTCTAGAGAACACCTGTGTGTGTGTACATAGCAGAGAAGGGGCCGTTCCTGCCTGCCCTTGCTGGTTATTCAGTTCCTCCTGTGTCAGGGCTAAGCAAGAAAATGTTCAGTCACACCTGGCTTTTTAATTCCTTTATGCAGGCCGCAATGTCTTCCTTCCTACCCTCCTTCCATGCTGCTTTCTCTACATCCCCTAATTCCAGGTTCCTATATCACCCACCGTGTTTTTCCCCCATCCACTGCACACTTTGGTGCTCTGCAGGGTGGTTGGCAGCTTGGGTGTCTGTCTCCCCACTCTCCAGGAGGCAGGGGTGAGGAAATGAGGGTCCTGGATGTGCCTCTCCTATTTCCACAGCATGGTAACTTGGTAGCAGTAGACACTGAACAGGTTGTCAATTGTGAGGAACTGCATAGACGGAAATGACTGACATTTTCCTCCATTAAAGACTGCAGAGGAAATCCTTTCCTCCCCATCCCCCACCCCAGACCTTCAAGCCACAAGCCCATTCCCATGACTCTTCCAGTGGATAATAGTCCTTTCCCAACATCAGCTAACCACACACTCTGTTGTTGTAGGTGTTGTTAGTGTATTTGATCCCTAGAACACCCCTGTGAAGCAGAGTCTACCACCGTGACTTCTGCCAGACAAGGAAACTGAGGGATAGAAGCGAAATAACTAGCGCACACTCACATTTCTTCCTGCATCAGTGCAGGTGGTGATAAGAAACAGAATAGGGTAGGATTGAGAAAAGAACAGATCTACTAAGAGACTAAACCTCTGAGAATGCCAACAGTGGGTCATTTTTACCAGTAAGTTGGCAATTGTGTGAATCTAAGCGCAATATAACTATATGGGCATGGTTTAGGGGACACAAGTGATGGTTCCCTTCCCTTGGACAAGGGATGCGGGGGCCTGCCCCCCTCCCCCGCACACAGCAGGAGAGGAAGGGTTGGTCCTCGGAGTCTAGAGAGAATGAGAGTGCTATGTGGACAGGGCTCTGAGGGGAGATGTGTCTGGCATCTGGTGGCGCCCACAGTCACCCCGTAGGGAGGACGGGAGGGGGGGGGTGGAGCACTTCCTCAGCCTGGCTCTCCCTTCCCGGGAGAAGTCTAGGTCCTGGGAGCCTGTAGCTGCCGGCCCCAGAGTCTAGTCTGTGGGAGCGTGGAGCAGAGCGGGAGAGGCGCGAGTGATCAAGAGGCGATCGGAAGCACCCGGCGCCCTGAGTGGGACGTGAGCTGGAGTCAAACCCAGGCGGCCTGGCGTGTTCGGAACCAGCACCTCCCACTTTCACTTGGTGGGAGGAGCGTATCGCTCCAGATCTGTCTGGTGCACCAAAAATCTCCTCTTGGGGATTTCCTCTGAGCTACGCAGGCACTCACCATCAATTATTCACCCTTTCCATGAATATTTGATGTCTAACAAAAGAGCTGGTTTCCTGTGCCTCTGTGCGGAACAGAGCCGATCTGAGCACAGGGCTGCAGCCGACTCTTGGTTAAGTCTGGCTCACCTTTGGCAGCTAAATATGTCAGAGGGTAGGAGAGGGCCCATGCTGTTTTATAAATATTTCAGGAGCCAAGGTTGGCTGTCAAGAGGGTGGCACCCTTAGGAACTTCGGTGGTATCCCACCAATTGAGGGCAGTACCCTCGAACTCTGGGAAGAATCATGTGGGCCTGCAATTTAAAAGCCCACACTGGGAGAAAAAATATGAAGTTAAATATCTGAAAATGTCAGGTTCTGAGGCAAGCCAGTGCTCCCAGACAGTGGCAGAAGGAAGTGAGAGCCTGTGTCTTGGCACGTGTCCACTAGGCCTGCTCTGGACTGGAGACAGCCCAGCTCCTTTTCCCCTTGGTACCTTTTATTTGGTGGTTCCTCTGCAGAGCATGGCTTCCATTCCTCAGTCGATGCTTTCTTCTGTCTACGTATCTTCTCTTCTAGGAGGAGCTCCATCGCTTTCCACCTTCCTCCGGGTAGAGTGAAGCAGCATCTTGGGGCGTGGGGAAGTCTCTCAGCTAGACTGCGGGAGGATCTGTGAGAATTCCACAGAAACCACTGTGTGTGACCCATGAGGGCCAGCAGGGGGCGTCAGTAAGAACTTGGGATGTCTGGAAAGGGCCAGAGCTTGGATAGCTGAAACACACAAATAGGGTGGATTGGGTGGTGCACACAGCTATGTTTATTTCTCGCTGTTCTGGAGACCAGGAAGTCCAAGACCAAGGCATTGGGAAACTCTGGGTGTGGTGATGACCTGTTTCTCATAGATGATGACTTCCAGGTACTGTCACCGTGTGGGACGAGGCTCTTTAGCTCCTGGGGGGGGGTGTCTCTTTTCTGAGGACATGAACCCCTCCCTGGTGTTTTATCTAACCTTAGTACCATGAAACGGAAGGCTTTGCCCAGTGTTACTCTTCAGATGCCATAGGTCGGGTGCCCTGGGGGTTTCCAGTGCTACTGTGGGCTCTCCCACGTCCTTTGAAGTTTCCACCCTCTCTGCTCTGGTTCCGGTCTACAGCCCCAGCTCCTCTCACCTCTGCCTGAGCCGTGGACCGTCTTAGATCTCCAGGCCTGATTTCTACTTTTCAATTTGTCTCACATACTCCAGCCAGCCAGAGAAGTGCCAAGAACACAGCTGAGACAAAACTATTGTACACCTAAAAATCCATCCGAGTTCCCCCTTTTCATGAACTAAGCAGAGCCTCGGATGACTCATGTTCAGGAGTAGGGTGGAGGTGTATAGCTCAAGTAGCAAGCACCTGCCTAGCATGTGTGAAGCCTTAAGTTCAAATATGGTGTCCAGGGCTTGCTACAGCAGGCTCCAGCTTTCCTTATCTGCACCACTTTCACCACACCATCCATTGCTCTCTGACTTCTCCGTTCTCTGCAATCCTGCCTGTCCCATTCTGTGTTTTGTGTGTTTTCGCTCTCTTCCCCATGTAGCTTCAACAAGTGGCTCCATCGCAGCTAGATGTACAGGTGATCTTTCCTCCCCCTGACTCTTAAAATGGCCCTATGGTCCTAAGAATTGTAGAGTGCCATCACCACCCCCACTACCATCACCATGACGACCCCTCACATTAACTGCATCACTTCCTCCACCACTACCATCACCGCCACCAGTGTTATCATCATCCTCACCTAGGGGCCTGGTTATGACCTGTAAAGGCTCCTCATCTCCCATTCAGCTCCCATGGCAGGCAGAGCCAAACACTGTCATGTGTCACAGTGGGGAAGGCAGAGGAAGGGGGAGGGGGTTCTCCGGGAAGCCCATGGAAGCCCATGGAAGCTTTATAGGCACCGAGTCTCTGTTGTGTGATGTTGTCCCTCAGTGCTTTGGCCCCGAGCCTCCCTGAGTGAAGCAGAGGTCGACAGGGAAGGCCAACAGCTGTTGCACAGAATCCTAACATCGCATCTTTCCATGAGCCCTCAGCAGAGGCTTTCCCATGGCTTTGGACATGTGCGGCTTGGTTGTGTCTGCCTCTCCTTCTACAAAAGGCAAATTATCAGCTGGCAAAGAGAAATCGATGGGTAGCAGGCGGTTGCAGCCAATTTCTGTCAGGCAGCTGCAAATCAATTCCGCTTAATAAGCATTTCTTGAGCACCTAATTTGTGGCAGGCAGCCGCCTAAGAACTGAGCCCCTGAGGATCCAGGCGTAAGAATATTCCACTGGTCCCCAGGATCCACTCTTCCCCTAATCTCCCTCGCAGACCCGCACCGACTGCCAACACCAGCTTCTGTCCTTGCGTTTCCAGAGGGTCCAGTCAATGGGAAGTGCCAGCAGCAGGAGGAGGAAGTGGGAGGGGAAATAGGATGTGCTGTCTATGCCCCGCCCCTGCATCCCTCCCGCTGCATTGCTGTAGGTTGGCTCCTCCCCCACTCCCGCCCAGCAGAGCAGCCCCCTCACACAGCTACTCCATGGTTAGGGAGACTGGCCCCTCCCCTTTCATGCTACAGGCAACAGCTCTGGATCCACTTCTTGTCCTGAGGTGGTGCAGCCTTCTGTCCTGTCCTGATCTGGCCCAGGCCTTTGAAACAGATCCTTCCATACCCAAGTGACTGTGTGGTCAGCTGGCTTCACGCTCTCAGAGGCACACGACTTGGAAAGAGGAGAGACAGGACATGACCTCTGAACCCCAGCCCACCTACACCAATCAGAGCCATGAAGGAAGTGTCCTGGTGTCCAGAAATAGACAGAAGGATCCAGCCCCTGCCCAGATGACCCAGCAGTGACTTAGAAAATGGATGAAGCCAGCAGGTCATGGTTAGCTAGCTCTCTTTCAACTCTATTGCAGTTTTCAATCACGATGGCATATAGTGAACGTTTTGCCCAGGGTGGCCTCAAACCACAATCCTCTAGATCTCCGTCATCCAAGGAGCTGGTGTTACAAGTGTGAGCGACTACATCATGGGGGATGTACACTGTGAATGAACCCCTCACTCACAACTTCAGGACGTGGCGACCTACCCTTGGCAGCTTGCTCTAAAGGACAGGTGAGGTTTACGTGACCTTTGGGGGAGGGAGTTCCATGCTTGGGATCCTTTAAAGAGCAAGGCTCAGAGTCACAGCAGAACACCGACAAGGACCTGAATGCTCACCAGTCGGAGACTACGGAGGTAGCCCCTGATACCTGGCTGCTCCATGCATTCTCAGTTCTTGAATACAACATCTGAGATTAGAATGCTGCTCCAGGCACACAAAAAGACCACAACGTGTAGAAGGATATCAAGGAGTGATGTGTGAGCCAGGCAGTGATTTATTACATCTCGAGTGTGGAGGTAGGTAGCTCAGGTAAGGACCAGACTGGCTGTGTGGAAGCTCCCTGTGTGTGTATCTGTGTGTGTGTGCACGCGCACACCTGGGCACGCTTGGAGTTTTTGTGTCACAAACCTGAAGCCCTCCCCTGCCCTTCCTGGCTTAGTCTTGATGCAGCTGCTTGCTCTTCATGGCTGGAGCTCTTCATGGGGCCATCTGGGGGTTTGGAATGAAATCTCGCAGCCTGGTGGATTTCCTCCTTCCTGCTTATATATCTGCCTACCTGCCCACACTAACCAGGCCCACCACAGTATGTCTAGATATCATCCCACGCAGCCATATTAGTGTGTTTATAATTGCTAATAAAAACAGCTGTTCAGAGCACAAAGCCATGTTTATACATTGTAACAGTCAGTCTATTATTTATGGGGGAAATCTACTCCTCACCCAGAAAACCTTTGGAACCAACAAGTGATAGAAACATGGGATGTCGTCCGATGGAGGACAGTGAACCAGAAGGTGCACACTGAAGGGCAATGGAAATTTTAACTGTCAAACGAGGACGAATGGTCCTTTCACACCTGCCCACTGATTTGTGCACTGAATGTTCATCGATTGCTTCTGACCAGCATAAGGAGACCTCTCTGCAGGCAGACACACTGTGCGGTCTCTCATCTGAGGGACGGAGGCACCCTGAGAACAAGGCCTCGGGGCCAGTTCCTCTCCCTGCTCCTATTAGCCAGGACGTATAACTTCAAGCGATCGGACTTGGACATCCCCCGCACAATGACCCCCTTGCGAGGGGTCCCGGGAGCTGCCTAGTTGAGAGGTTAAATAGCTTTGCATCAGAGATGAAGGCTGGGAGATGGGGAGTCCCAGGCTTTGGCTTCGTGAACCGCGATGTACCTCCCAGTCAGTTCAGGTGAAAAACCAGTGACATCGGACACATCCCAACTCCTGCAATGATGCCGCACGGCTCCCTCTGTGTGGCACTCAGAGAGCCCTTCCGGTGGGCACTTCCCGTGGTGGGGACGAGGTACAGAAATCCTGCATTTGATACCATCTAGGAGTCTGGGTTCCTTTTTTATTTTCTTCCAAATTCAGAATCACGAGGCAAGATAAGTGGGAGAAAAGGCAAAGTTCTTTTTGGAAGTGAGGTAAGTTGCCAAAGAAGATAGGAGCAGCTTCTTGGCTACTAGTGGGTTGGAATAACCCCCCCCCCCCATCCCAAGGAGAGTTCTGGCTGGGAGGGCTGGCTGCTAGAAGCCTCCCGAGGTCCTGCCTGCCTGCTTCCTGGGCAAGGAGAGCACAGACTTCTGGGAGCAACTGAGAAGGGGACCCGGACCTCCAACATCCTGGGCCCAGCACCGCGTTTCCCCATTCCCATCTCAGCCGGATCCATCTCACATTGAGTCAGTCGCTCTGACCTCTTGATGGATGGATGGGTGCCCCTCCCCGGCCCCCCCCCCCCGCCCCCGGCCCCACCCCTACATGGCTGTGCTCTGGGGTGCTCAGGAATTCCAGGAAGAAGGGACACTGTCTTCCCGGGCTGGATCTTTCCCAAGCTACCCCTAGCTTGTCTGTGATTCTCCCTCAACTTCACCTGATCTTCTAAGCCAAGGAGAGGCGGCTCCTCTCCCAGGGGCAGTGGGAAGCGCGGGGCCAAGCTGACGACGGTGGACACAGTCGCATAGAGTGCACCTCGATGTTGGGGGACCCAGGAAGGCGGCAGCCTGCACGGTGCCATCTCTGTGTAGTGAGAGCAGAAATGAGACACCCTCCCCCCACAGTGAGGCCGGGGAGGCGGCTGTCAGGTGAGGGGGGCAGCGTCAGGGCCACTGGGAAGAGGCGCAAGCGGGGGGGGCGGTCAAGCAAGTCAGAGAAAACAGCAGTGCGTGTGTTGTTTGTTTGCTTTTTTCCATTGCGCCTTTATTGTATACTCTGTTCACTGATCAGAATTTCATACAATCCTTCGAGCCTGTTAGGTAGCCCCGCTCCCCGGCAATCCCGCATTCCCTCCTGTTTCTCACCCGCCTTCTCTCTCATCTCCTGTTCCTATCGCATGATATTCTGCCAGTGTCAAGGAGTTCCGGGGTTGTTTACTGGGGGGGGAGGGGGGACAAGAGGAAGGGAGGGGTGCAGAGCTGGCCCTCAGCAACACAAAAATGGTATCTTTCTGCCTTTACCCCCTCTTCCTGTGACTTCTTCACCCTCTTTCCCCGGGCCATCACTGGATGAAGGAAGCAGACAGCATGGAAGCTGGAATCCTGACTCCCCCGGAAGCCCTGGGCACTGGAGGAGGCCCCCCTGTCTTGTTCTGGGGGTGCTGCTTCCCAGCACAGTGTATGCATTAAATATACCTCGGGGGGGGGGGCGGGTGGAAAGATTCTCTGACCCATCGGTGCAGGAGCCAGGTGCTCGGGGGAATTGGCTTTGTAAGAGAGCCCGGCTCCTTGGCAGAGCCCAAGGAATGACTCTCCGGCTGTGGCATCTCAGGAGGGAGGGAGAGATCTGGAGGCAGAGAACCTCCTTGGCATCACTGAAATCCAGCCAGGCAGTGGCAGAAGGAACCCTGACCACGGAAGCCACGCCAGGGTGGGCCAGGCCAGGGCCCGTCGGGAGGAGCCAGGGCAACAGGGACTACTTCGTATTTATTCCATCCGCCCTCCTAGGAGTGTGAACCAGGTGTGAATCCCTTCCGGTCACCTGTCACAGGGGTGTCCTTACATCCTGAAGCATGGTGTGCTCGCAGTGGGGAGTTGTGCTGCTCAAACCCCGCTGACTTTTGGCCCCAGGTGTCTCTCTAGGGAAGGAAGGGGTGCCAAGCCCCGCCCCTTCCTCCCACCTCTCACTGTGACTGAACGGAAAACTGAGAAATGAATGGTAACAAGAATGACGTCAGCACTGTCAGGAAGACTCTGACTGCCCCCTCCGAGAGTCAGTGGGCGAACGAAGCTTTAACAATTGCTTTAACAATTATTTTTTCCCCCAAAGCTGCTCTGTCACTCAGCCCCAGTTCATGCATCATTCTTAGTAAAGACAGAATGTACCCAAGCCCTGCATGCCCACAATCGCTTGTACATCTCCAATACACCACAAAAAGCCTCTTGACAAAACGGTCTTAAAACATGCACCAACCCAGACCATGGCTGGTATGGGGGGGAGGAGGGAGAAATGTCCCTAAGACCAGAGATAGAGACAGACAGAGCGAGGAGGGAGGGAAGAAGAGAGGGAGAGCAAAGGTAAAGAGGTAAAGGACTGACAATGAGACGAGACTAGAATGGTGACAGAAAAGAACTTCGGTAGGTTAGGAAACAAAGCAACTCAAATCAAGGCTATCACTGTGGGTCCGGAAGTGCCTCTCCAAGTATTTGGTTCATGCTAAAAAATAGAGCACGTTTATTAAAAATATATTATTTGTAAACCTTGATATGAACAGATACACACGTCAAGCCAATGATCAAAGAAACATAAGTTATCTCCCAGTACCAGACACGCCTGTCGGGCGGGATAACTGTGAAGGAATGGCCCCTGTGGTTTTCAGCACTGAACAGCTCGTCGGATGCCCCCGGGATGCCCGGCTGGATCTGCCCGGCTCATCTCAGGGCTTCGGAGGTGGATCTCCGCCTCCACCTGTGCGCCGCTGGAGCCGGAGCCGAAGGCCGGGATTCTGCACGCTTGGGGGCCCTGGGCCAAAGACGCCGAGTCCCTCGCGGCCGGAAGGGGTCTGGCTGGATTCATTGTGCTTTAAGTGTCTGCACCTCGCGGCAGGGTCAGTTTGTCGGGTGGCCTTGTTCGGGAAGTCCGGAGGCGCATGGATGGAGAGCTGTGTGGAGGGCTCCGTCGTCCTGGCGGGGTCTGCTCGCCGGCCGGAGGGTCCGCGGGGCGCCTCGTCGTCCTCCTCGTGTGGCCATGGGGAGGGGCGGAGGCCCCTGCGGGTCCCCCGGGGGGGGGGCCGTCACAGGGTGGTGTAGATGTAGACGAAGATGATGACGATCAGGTTCAGGATGGTCCCGATGATGCCCAGCATGGCCAGCACACTCTCCTCTTTACTCTCTTTCTCTTGGCCTCCTCTGTCTTCATCGTTCCCACTCGTGATTACCATCTTGGTTGCAAATGTCTTTATCTTTCTCGCCAGGCTAACCTGTACATGCGGAGAGAGGGAGCACAAGAGAGGATCATTGCCCAGCATCCTCGCCCAAGCCAGGCAGCACCCCCGCCCAGGGAAAGGAAGCGGCATTCGAGTGTACCGCTGAACACTGCTCTCCCGGGCGTGCGCTCAGGAGACAGCCTCGCTTCTGCGCACCTGGAGACGGGTGAGATGACCCCCGGAACAGCCTGGAAGAGCATCTCACGGCAGAACACGGGCAGCCCGACTTGAGTCGCAAAGGCTCGCGTCAGGACCAACCACCCAACTAGCACCCTGGCTCGCACACGCACACTCGGACTTCCATGAAAAGCAAGGAGCTGACTGACTCGCAACTGGGGACAGTGGCTTCCTCCAGACAGGGCTGGGTGGGATGGTGGGGGAGGAGGACCTGGGTGGGCTGCAGGGTGCTGGTGGGTCACTTCCTGTCTGCCAAGCTTGGTGGTGGGCACTGGTCTGTGCGTTCTTACCATTACTCTTTACACTCTACGCGAATGTTTCCCTCACTCTCTCGTACGACGGACGCATTTTTCAACTCGGGGCCTCGGCGCTGTCCCTTAGCTTTTTCACTCAAGGCTGACGCTCTCCCGCCTGAGCCGCACCCTCTACTTTTGGCTTCTGGCTTTCTGTTCTGCTGGTGAACTGGAAATAAGAGTCTCAGACTTTGCTGCCCCAGCTGGCCTGAAACCTCGATCCTCAAATTTCAGCCTCCTGAGTAGTTAGGATTATAGGCAGGAGCCATGGAGGCTCAGCTCTTGTTTTTTTTCTTAAAAAAAAAAATTAAGGTAGTTAACATGACAATCTGGAAGGGCATGGTGGGTCATTTTTCCTATCTGGAGGGCACGGTGGGTTGTTTTCCCTACCCGTAACTAACCCAAGCCAGACATAAAATGCATCGATGTGAGCACACTTTCAGTGGGGAGCTGAACAAGCCAGAACCCACCCACCTGATTACACTTCCGGGCCGTGCATCTTTATAAACCACAAGGCTTTGCGTGCTCTAGGGCTGTGATGATTCATTTTATGTGTCAACTAGACTGAGCCACAGGGTGCCCAGATATATGGCCAAAGGTCATTCCAGGTGAGTCTGTGAGCATGTATCTGGATGAGATTAGCACTTGAATTGGCAATGGAGGAGAGCAGATAGCCCTGTCGGTGCGGATGAGCTTCATGCCATCAGTTGAGAGCCCAAAGAGAACGACAGGTGGACACTTCTCAGAGTAAGAGGATCCTTCTTGCTTAAGTGCCTTCAAGCCGGAACACAGGCTTTTTCCTGTCTTTGTACGTTTGTCTTTGAACTTCCCTCAGCTCCTCTTGCGTCCTTCAACTGGAAGGAACCCCATGGCTCTCCTGGGTCTCTAGCTTGTTGCCTCAGCCTCCACCCGTTACCAGGCTGCTTCTCCATACACCTGCCCATCCCTCAGCCACCCACCTTCGGTTGGGTGCATTCCAAAGAAACTGCACATCTGGGGACTTGATGGTCTCCAAAATCACACCAATCACACTGTCTAATAGAGCTCTGTTCAGTTCACACATACGCATTGCCTATTACATGCATAGTTCATATTATGCACATAAGTCATATGAACATATAGGAATCCGTATGCATATGTACATGTATATGTATACGTGTGTGTGTCTGCATATGTGTGTGTACACGTGAACATCTTGGTTCTCCTTCTCTGACGAATTAGCAATCACGTGACATCTCAGGGAATGTGTCCACGAAGGATCAGGGAATCCTAGAAGACGAATTTGTGGCCCAAATGCAAAAGTGTATATGTCCCCACCCCCCCCACCCCCCCACCCCCCACCCCCCCGGGCACAGGGGCCCTGAAGCAGTTGGTTCGCGTCTTTCAGGACAACTCAGGACTTGCGACACAACGTATGAGAGCAGACGTCTGGGCAAAGGAAAGACGGGCGTATTCATGAAGACAAGAGAAGTCAGCACAGCATCACCGTGTGCACAAGTGAGTGAACGGAGCTCTTCAAGGAAGTCTCTTTTCTGCACAACTTAGGTACCAAAGAGGCTCTGAGTGGATTCCCATTCCTACAGCTCAGCGAGGGAAAGCTTCTCTTTGGTTTCCTTTCTCTTTTTTTCTTCCCCTAGAAACACTCAATGATGTATAACAAACATACAGGAAACGGCAACACATGGATTACACTCGGGCTAGAACTAAAACATGGAACCTGCTATACCCCAGAGGCCTCCCATGGTGCCCCACTCCTGCTCGGTCCCTCCCTCCTTCCCCCGGACACCCACTGCCTGACACTGCAGGCCAGGGTTGCTAGCTTTGACGTTTCCATAAACGGAATCGCGCCACACACTCTCTCACGAATCGGACGTTTTTGTCTCCCACTGTTATTTTGTGAGCCAAGATTTTGTGGGCTCCCTCGTCCTCATTTTTGAGCAGTCTTCTTTCCCGTTCCCATGATTGGATTTATTCGACTGTGGATGAGTAACACTGGTGAGAATGTGCTCGAACGCAACTTCCGGTGAACCTATGTCTCTGTTTCCTGTGAGAATCTTCAACACTGGGCCAGGCTGAAAGAACTGGACAGTGAGCACCCACATTCCCACATTCTCTTTGCTGGGCTGAACCTACTTCTCCACACGCCTACCTAACCGCGTCCACCCACACTGTGTTCTGTGTTCTGATGCATCCCAAAGCCACTACAGCTACGCCCGCTCTTCTCCTTCAATACTGCAGCATGCGTGCACATCTAGACCCGGGTTCCATTCCCAGGTACAGTGCTTCCTTTTGATGGAAAGTTTTTACGTGTGCATTTCCCATTGTCTACGGCTATACCCAGGACAGGAACTGCCAGGGCACGGGGTGTGCATGTGTTTGGGTTTTAGGAAATACCCGCACACAATTATTTTGCAGCAGTGTCTGCTTGCTTGTTGGTAAGTGAAGACTAGCCACCCCCTTAATTTCATTGGTTCCACAGCAGGAAGAAAGTTCCTTAGAAATCCATTCCCTCTCCCGGCCTGGATGCTTGTCTCGCCGCATGAAAGTCTCTTCTGCACTGGGGTCCCTTGTTTCTCATCTGCGTTCTCACACAGGGCTTCGAGTCCCTAGTTGGGGGGCTTTTGCGTCCCTACCTCCAAGCACGGTGCCGGCATGGAGCAGGAACCCAGGGAAGCTGTGCCGAGCGAGCGAGCAGGTACGGTGAGGGACGTGGCATCTCCCGTCTCTGCAGGGCAGGGAATAGAGGGCCAAGGTCGGTCTTCAGAGAGGTCATTAGTGCCACCCTGATGACCAAAGACCCATCATGGTAGCCACTCAAGCACAACCAAGAGCCTGCCATGGAGGCTCTGCTTGGTTCCAAGGCTTAATTTAGCTCTTCCCTGAGTTCGTTCACCTGAGTCAGCTCTGACTCAGGAGGAAGTGAGGGAGGTGGTAACCAGGTCGGCTGTGTTTACAGTCTAAGATGCCGCCACAAGCCAGAGGCCCACAGCGGCCCCTCAGACCCACAGAGAGTTGTTCCGAAGTTGTTGCTTGGGTCACCATAGAAACCACAGTGGGAGGGTAGGCAGACTCCCCGGAGGAGGGAGGGCAGGGCTGCACAAGAGGGAAGCAGTTAGAACACTGTCTGGGTACAGCAACGAGGGTGATGGGGAAAGGCGAGAGATCAGCCTGAACGGCAGGGTAGCCACGGAGGCAGACGGGAAAACAACCAAATCAAACAAGACGTGAAAACCGGGCCAGGCAATGTCTGATAGAAAGCTTGCTACTAGGGTAGGAGTTGATTTCCTCACTCACTTCTGCTTGCCGGGACTGCTGGGTGGAGGGGCTAGAGGAGACTGACTGGAAAGAGGAAAGTGGATTTTGGGGGGTGGGAGAGTGATAAAAAAAAAAAAAAGTTCTTCACGTAAATTTTGTGGTGATAATTGCATAACTCTGCAAATCTATTAAAATCATCAAATTATATACCCTATAGGGGTGAAATGTTTGAATTACGTATCAATAAAAACATAAAGCTTCCAAAGAATATTCGCAATAGTCCCTGAAATACAAAGTGCCTGGAAGTATTCTAACAAATACATCTTGCTGAGGAGTTATGAAACTTACTGTTGAGGAGTTACAGAAGTTTTCCCAAAAGACATAAAAGTATACCTAACATTAAAAATGGGAGGATAGTTGGGTACCAGTGGCTCACTCTCAAGAGGCTGAGGTCTGAGGGTCATAGTTCAAAGCCAGCCTGAGCAGAAAAGTCTGTGAGACTCTTACCTCTAACTAAGCACCGAAAAAAAAAAAAATCCAGAAGTGGAGGTGTGGCTCAAGTGACAGAGCAACAGCCTTGAGTGAAAAAGTTCAAGGACAGCGTCCAGACACTGAGTTCAATCCCAGGACTGGCGCGCGTGAGCGTACACGCACACACACATACACACACACACACACACACACACACACACACACGGCAGAACATACCATCTTCATGAATACAAAAATATCCTAAAACTCCAGTTGGCTCTAAACTAATTTGTAGAATCACTGCAGTTCCATTCACAATTCTGGCATGTTTGACAAGCAGTTATTAAAATGTATAGTAAAGTGACAAGGGATAACAATAGCCAAGATAGTTGCTGAAGAATAAGGTAGGGGACTCGCTATAAAAGATAAAGAAGAAAGCAGGGACTTGCCGTAGAAGAAAGAAAGACCACACAGGTTCTCAACTATTAGCCAGCTCAAGGGAAGCTGAGCTCTATGTACGGATGATCCCTTGAGTGTCAGGGGTCTTTGGAACAATTCAGTGTCCATCAGAAATAAATGAAATCAAGTCACTAGCTCACAATTCCAGATAGATTACAGACAACTGCAGAAAAGAGACAACTTAAAAGCTTTTATAAGACAACAGAAATGAACAGATTTATGACCTTGGAGTAGAAAAGGATATCTCCATTACAGCTTAAAAGCTGGAACTGTAAAGGAACTAATTAGTAATAAAGTAAATCACCTTAAACTTACGTTGCTTATGAAATAACATCACAGAAGCAAAGCATGAAGCCAAGCCACCTGTTCTATATCTATATCTATCTATCTAGATGAATACGTGATATATGGAGGTACATATCATTTACACACACATACACCAAACAAACAAAACCACAGAGCTATCATCAAATTGACCAGAACTCACACATCCAGCAACACCACCCAACACTGACAACAGCCAATTGGTGCTATCACCTTGAAAATACAGAATGGCATCATCTTGTCAAGCGGGTGAGCCAGCATCTACCTCTGTTCATGCTCTGACACACCTGACCACCTGTGCCAGGGTTTTGAACACACACACACACAGTCAGCACAGCTCTGTGTCCCAAACGTGTGTCTGCTTTAATGGAAAACCCAGCCCTGAGCTGCTGGGAGGCAGAAGTGTGACAAAACCCAACAGCCAGGTGTGCAGAGGCGCAAGCTGGGGCTCATTTAGACAATAATTAGCAAATAACAACCATAGTTGAATAATTGCTTAGTTTAAAAATGACACAATGCTATTAATTTAAAAAATAACGAATGAGTAAAACAACAATCGGGTTTTAAAGACCAAGAACATATACTGGGATGCTCACTGCCAAAAGACGCCTGGAAGGTGACAGGAGGCCCGCCCTACTGCCAGCCCACCGGTGTCCCCGCATCAGGACCACGGAGATGCGGCCACGCGTCTGCGCACAGGCCCCGCAGGCCCTGGCACTCGGGATTAGGCTGTGGGTCTTGGGGAAAGAGCCATGCAAGTGCACTGTGACACTGCACACGCACACTGTACACACACACACACACACACACATACACACTTAAAACTGGGGTGCACGGGCCGCAGGAAGCCGGGAAAGCCGAGGGGCGTCAGGGCTCTGTGTGGTTCCTGGATTCACAGCCAGCCATCCCAGAGACAGCAAGGGCCCTGGTGTCCGCTGCCCAGCACCAAAGCCAAGGGGAAGCCGAAGGGGTGCGCTCCTCGCTCTCCGGGGCTCCGGCTTGGGTGGGGTGAGTACGAACCCTGGTGCGTCCTAGCCATGGCCCCAGGTGAGTTGCCACTGGCTGCTGCCGGGAGTCAGGCTGTCTTCTGCCTTCAGTAAAGCCTGGTTCATCTTTTCCTTCTCAGCCATGAACAGCCTGGCTAGAAAGCCAGCGCCCTCTGGCAAGGCTGATGGAGGACATTTGCCATCAGGACCCGTTCCAGGCAACCAGAGAACTTAGGGATGCTCAAGTTTGTTCTGCACGCTTCTCGCCTGATGTCTGAAAGGCCCCTGGAAGGAAGGTGAAGCGCTGATGGAACCTTCTGACCCCTTCTGGTCATCCTGGAATCCACCACCTCTCAAGATGGCTTCCTCCACCTGCCAAGGCTTGTTCGGGAAGGCGCCGCTCTGCTTTAAAACAAAATACCCTCGCTCTGACTCGCGGCCCAGGGACTATCCATCCCTCAGCCTGGAAAGCAAACGCACACAGTGCTCCCATCTTCTGCAACCGCTCTGGCTCTGAAAACTTCATCTTGTGAAGTGGTAACTCCAGCTTCAGAGACAGCTGGGGTGGCCATCCGCTCCTTACCTATGGATTCCTGCATGCGTGCGTGCGTGCGTGCGTGCGTGCGTGTGTGTGTGTGTCCCCACACTGGAAATACAGCACCGTCTTAGTTTCTAAAAGAGGAAAAAGTCAGGTTCACACAGGAACCTAGAAGAATTGTACTTATTACCTGACTCATGGAATTGGAACCCCTCCGTACAACTCCTTAATAATAACAACAAAAAATAGTATTTAGAAACAAAAATGTCAGACTTACAATGTTGGCCCATCCTTGTCTAGAACCAATAAGGGACATGAAAAAAAAATTTCTTACAAACCGCCATCCATGGAAAAACAGCACCATGTCATCCCTGCTCAACCATCCAAATTCCTGCTACTTTCTTCTGGAGCCCAGCCCCCATCAATGGTCCCAGGACCCTTGTTCTCCTCTGAAAGTGCCACCCCAGGGCCTTTGCATTTTGCCCAAACTTTCAGATACCATGTCCTAGGGAAGTCTGCCTGTGCAGATCCTCTTCCTCTCATTCTCTACCTGGGCCGCTACTTCATTTCTTCAGAGTACTTGTCTCTGCTTAAAAGGAAGCCACACATACATGTGTGTGGTGGGGTGTACGTATGTGTGTGCATACATACATGCATATGTATGTATGTATCTTCCTCACTTTGAAGAGACAATTCATGAGGATAATCTTGTCCCCATCCGCCACCCCATTGCTAAGAACAAGGCCAAGCACTCTGGACAGGCTCAGGGAGAGGGTTGAGTGAGGAGGAAGCAGAGAAGATGGCATTGTTAGGAGCCAGGGCTGGGAGCCCTCTGGTGGTTCGGAGCCCCAGTCTATTGGACTCACTCCTGGAATCTCCACTTGTACAATTGGCATTTCCTGACTGTCTTCCTTGACACCTTTGTCACAGGCATCTCTGTGGGGCCTGGCACCTTGAGGAGCCCCACAGTGTCTGCTCAGTGTGGGTCTGGACACAGGAGCAGAATAACTCGTGTCCGTGACAGTTGGAAAGGAGTGAACATTAGGCTTGCTCATCTGAGCACTAAGCAAACCCATTCCTTCCTTCATCTTAGCACCCCAAGGTCACCCAGAACTGCACGGGAGCACTTCAGGGCAACACGAATGGCTGCCACCTCCCAAAGCGTCCTGTAAGCAATTGCTCCTGTCTGCTCTGGCCATCGAGCAGTCTGTAATCAATTGCTCCTGTCTGCTCTGGCCATCGGTCGGTCTGTAAGCGAAACACCCACTTCTTGAGTCTGTTCCTTGGGCTTGCCTCCTTCTCGGAATGAGGTTTGGGGTCAGCAGCATCGTCCCCTCTGAGGACAGGCTGCCCCTCCTCTCGGCTAAGAACTACTCGCTAACGTCCAGCGCGCCACCTTGGCCTTCTTCCTAGTCACTCTCGTGGGCCCCCTTGTCAGCGGTGATCATGGCTGCCCTGGCTTAGGGCTTACGCTGTGCCCGGCATCGAACCCACTGCCTGAGGTAGGAACTGCGTCTCACCAGCCAAAGTCCGGAACGCAGAGCCCAACCCAGCGCCATCTCGGTTCTTGTCCTCCTCCGTTCCCTTCTTCTGTTCCTTCTCCAAGCGCAGAGCCTGCCGGCCCCTGCCAGCAAACAGCGTGGCCCGTGTTCTCCCCGAGCCTCCTTACTGACGTGTTCGCCTCCCTGTACGCAGCAGCAGAGCTTAGGCCTTGCTGCTCCGCCGTCTCCTCTCCCCTTGTATGACAGCACGTTTTATTCCGAGGGGAAGATTTCCCACGCGGGAGAAGGTTCTCCGTGGCAGCCGGTGAGGGGAGGATGAGCTGTAGGGCCCTGTGGTGGGCACAGGGGCCACACTGCCCTGATTCGCACTGTTATAGCCTCAGTGTTTGTGTCCCTGGAACTCCATACCTGTTCCCGAGGTGACGGACTCAGGAGGAGGGGCCCTCTGGGACGTGATTAAGCCACTAAGCTGTGTGGAAGGCTGAGACGGATGAGTCTGAAGTTCCAGGTCAATGGCGTGTGTGTGTGTGTGTGTGTGTGTGTGTGTGTGTGTGTGTGTGTGACAAAACTCCATCCACATTGAAAAACTGGGCAGGCTGGTGCATGCCCATCACCAAGCTAGGGCAGGAAGGATAAAACAGGAGTTCTGTGGTCCGGGAGTCAGCCTGAGCAAAGAGTGAGACACGGTCTCAAAATAACCCATGTAAGAAAGGTCTGGAAGCATGGCTTAGCAGTAGAGCACCTGCCTACGAAGCACAAGGCTCTGAATTCAAACCATCAGGAAAAAAAAAGATATCGACAAGTCAGGACAGAGCTGCTTTCTCAGCACAGGAAAGCCTGGGCGGAGGAGGAGGTGCTGGTGTGGACTGAACGCCCCTTTTTTGCATTAAAACATGGCTCTCTGGGGAACGAGGACAGGGTCGTGGTGTGGATGAAAGGCGTTTACCTGAGAAACACCCCCAGAACAGGGGCCCCAGAACGGCATTCTCAGGAAAAGAGCCACACCGACGTGGAGCCACAGAACCCCGAGCGACTGCCCATTGTGCTTCTCGCTAGCAGTGTGGCCTCCGGAACATTCCAGGGGCTGGAACTCAGGAACCTTTCCACTCAAGGCGTTGCTCTACCGCTTGAGCCACAGCTCCACTTTTGGCTTTCTGGTGCTTCACAGGAGATCAAAGTCTCCCGGACTCTCCTGCCCGGGCAGCTTGCTCACGTCTCAGCTTCCCTTGTGGTGAGGATTACAGGTGTGAGCCACCAGCACCGGGCTCAAGGAACATTTCTTAACCTCACTGAACTTGGGCTTTCTCAATGATCCAATCACTTAACAAGCCAACAAATGAATATTTGCAATTTACACATTTTTGAATATTCATAAGTTAAATATTGGAGTGCCAAACTCGGGTCAAGGTTGTACGTACGCCTGGCGTGAGGGACTGAGCAAGTTATTAGGCTCGTCAGGAACTGACCAAGGCAGTGGCCCTTTCTCAGAAGATGCTGTGATTGACAGGCGCTGTGACCTCAGGCCCTGGGTGCTGCCGGAACCCGGAACCGGAACCCAGAGACAGCAAGAACGCCTCAGGCCAGGGCGGGGCAGTCAGGAGACCATTCCAGGGGAGAAAAACAGCACACACTGGCTCACGAAAGGGAGACACCAGATCCGAAGTCTGGGGCTCAGAGTGCTCGCCACGAGGGAATGTGCTAGAAAAACCATACTGCGGAGATCAGGGGCTAACGGCGGTTCCTGATCCCACACGGAAGGCCTCCAGCACCCTGGCAGAATCCCCACTTTGCAGAAAAGTTGGGGGTTTAACCACTGATGATGCTAGAGCGGGAAAGCCCTGAGACCCGGTAGGTACTGTTGTGGACTGGGAGCCACCTTGCAGGGGGAGGGGTTGAGCCCCCCCAGGACTGCCTGGAGTCTGTCTCGGCGCCACCTCTACCCTGCCCCACACGCATCACGCACCAGGTGCCCACAAACACCCTCTGCCAGAATGAGCTCTTTGCTAGAAGGATCTAGAAAGCAGCCCTGGAACTTCCCCCAGCAAAGGAGGCCTACACACAATCTTCCTGTCTCTCACCAGCAAGCTGGCCTCTGCCCCCCTCCCCCCCCCCAGCAGGCCCTGCCTGGCTCTCTCCTCCCAGGCCTCGATAGCCTGTGTCCACATCTCCCCCCTCCCCCCCCCCCCAGGCCGCAGGAGGCCGGCAGGCTCCTGGAGTACACAGAGAAGCAGGTCAACCTGTGGGGTGGCTGGTTCTCTCCAGCCCGGCGGTGGCCCCAAGGACTCGGGGTCCTACCAAGGGGGAAGGAAACAAAGGAAGGCTTGGAGAAGTGCAGCTGCTGTCTGCCCTCCCGGCACCTCCAGCCCCTCTCACCAGGGCGCCAAGGCCCGGAGCCCTGGTCCTCCGGAGGAGCGCGCCCCGTCCGCCCTCGCCCCGCAAGCCTGGGCGCCGGGGGCTAAGGCACGGACGGGGAGGGGTACCCCAAAATACACTGGGCTCCAAGAGGGGCGTGGCGTTGCCTAATCTGTGGATTTCATTTGGGGGTCCCCAAGCCCTGGCACAGATGGGGCTCGTGGCATGTGTTCAATAAGAGCTCCTCAACACCAACAGCGCTGCCTTCCTCCCCGCTCCTCGGGGGGCAAGAGACATCCAGAAAGAAGGCAAAAGGAGACTTTCCACCAAAAGGAGATTCCCTCCTCCCTGTGCCTTCCTCTCACGCACTCGGACCTCAGCACACGGGAATGTGCTTCCCGGGCACCCAGACCCCCACCTGAGAGCCTAAGAGGACGCCAGGTCCCGGGCCCCAAGCGTATTTTTCAAGGCTCAGGAAGAAGGTCTTCATATGTATAGCCGGGCTGAGAACTCTCGCAGCGCCTCAACAGGCTGCCTTGTGTACTGGGGCTCCGTTCCCGTTAACTGAGCACCTACCATACCTCTGGTACTCTGCTGGCTGTTGGAGACGCCTGTGCTCTTCCAGAAGCATCCACTGCCCTAGGGAGGCATCCAGGCAGCTCAGGGTCTCACGCGCACAGGAAGTGAGGGCAGACCCTCCCCAGCAGGGACATGCCACCAGGGATTCCACTGGGTGGCACACTTTTCCTTAAAGGGACAGGCAGTCAGTATTAGCCAGCTTGCCTCAGGCTTCCAGCTCTTGATTCGCCAAGTCTCCGTCCTCCACACCTAGCTGTTCCAGGCTGCCTGCTAGGCAGCCCACAGGGCAGTTTCTTATGCCCAAGTTCTGGCTCCATCCCCCGCCCCTTCTCTACCGCTCTCTGTCCATCTCTCTTCCAGCTTCGTCTCATGACGGCTTAAAAAGCACCAGAGGAAGCTGGGAGCTAGGGGCTCACGCCTGCAAACCTACCTACGCAGGAGGCAGAGACCTGAGGACTGTGGTTCAAAGCCAGCACGGGCAGGCAGAAGTCTGAGGGACTCTTGTCTCTTAATTAACCACACAATGTGGAGCTGTGTGGCTCAAGCGGTAGAGCGCTAGCCTTGAGCAGACAGACTCAGGGATAGCGCCTAGACACACACACACACACACACACACACACGAGGATCTCTGTTCTCTCTAGTGAGCAAATCCTACACGGCTGGATGGATGGCTGGGCAGAGAACACAGCGCCTCTGTAGGCCGTTACTTGCAACTGCAACACGTCTTTCCTTACCCAAGCCCACCTTGTCCCAGGGGTAGGTAAGATACCTGGCCACCATCCGGGGGGGTGGGGGGGGCAGACCGATGAGGCGCCCTCTTCCACACCGTTCTTCAGCTAAGACCCTCCCAGGCTGCAACGTGAACCACACCGGCACTGATTGGGGGCCTGGCTTGAATCTGCACCGTCTCACTGCACGTCACCGCGGCCCTGCCGGGCTTCGCAGAGAGGCTCGGGGCTCCCTCCCCAGCCGGCTGCGTGCCCGTGCCGCCAGTCACCGCCCCGAGGAAGGGGCCGCGTGCAGCATGGGCGGCCCTGCTGCCCCAGGACACGCTGTGCCCAAGCTGCCACCCACTCACAGTGCCCGGCACTGGCACCGCTCCCAACAGATGCCAAAGCAGCCCGTGGCTCCAGGCTGGCAGCAGTGAGCGCCACCCTTGTCCTGGGAAAGGGAAGCCGAAGACACAGAGCCCAAAGCAACCCGAGCGGAGGCCCCTGGGGGCCAGAGAGCACTGCCTGCCGCGTGGAACCACTCGGGGGGCGGGGGGGCTGGGCCCAGGTTGCACCGTGTCCCTCCAAACTGCAGGCCCGACACAAACAACACGGATCCCAGGACTCTGGTGGAGAACACATCAGTTATTCTCAAAGCCAAGGTTACGGGCACACGCCATCCCAGCCTGCACCTCTGGACTCAGAGGAATGGGGCAAAGGCCGGGGCTCCCCTCAGGCCCGAGGGGCCTCGCCTGCAACTTCCACGGGGGGCTGTGTGTCTTCAGAAACCAGTCAACCGGAGACTGTGTGCGGGCCAGGCCTCGGCCTGCTTTAGAGGTGTTAGCCGGCGCAGAATCCGAATGTGGACAGTGTAGCTCAGCCTCCTTGCTGCCGAGGGACCGTCTTTCCCAGTCACGGGCGGGGTCACACCACCTCCCGGAGGCCCAGACTTGGCTGGCTGTGGGCACAGGCAGGTCTTGTTTACATGACCTCCAGGAACCCCAACACCACGGGACCCCCCAAACCATGCTCGGACCTAGGAACCAAGTCACAGCTGCGGCAAAATGAGAAAAATAAGGACGGCACACTTTTGACTCATTATCTTTTAACTAATGAACTCATCAAAAATAATTATGTGAAACACAGCCGAATATTAAAGATTTTCCTGTTTTCAAAAAATGATTGATCATGTGATGCTGATAGCAAAGAGAGAGGAAGACTTAGCTCGGGTGCACCAATTCCCCAGGGTTGCAGAATTCCTCATCCCTGTCCACCCGCAGGCTGGCCCACGGTCGCCCTACCCAATTTGTTTCTTTGCCGTCCTGGTCCCCTTAGTTCTCCCAGGGCAGAGACCAGCCCAGTGGCCCTTGGGAAATGCCTACGATGGGCCTGGCACATACTTTCTTTCCTAGATGGATGAGTGGATGCCTGGCTCCGGGTACGTGATTTTCACAGCCCTCTGTGCTGATGACTAAGATGGGGTCTCCAGCAGCGCCCTCCCTAGAAGCCTCTCTCCACACTGCCTCCCCTCCAGAGCCCTCAGGAAGGCAAGGGACAGGGGTCCTCGAAGGCTCTGCTCTCAGACAAGCCAGCACCAATGGCCCTTCTCACAAGGCACCGAGGGCTCTCCCTAGTGAATGGCCGAAAGCCGAGAGGGTTGGGGGGCAGGAACAGTCGCGAGGCTGGGATGGAGATGGAGAGAGGAGGCTGGGCGCTCGGGGCTGGAGCCTTGTCCTCACGGCTCAGGAGAGGTCAGTGAGGCAAGAGGGGAAGGGCGAAGGGGAAGGGTGGAGGAGGGGGGCTGACTCTTGCCTCTGATCCAGCAGACCCAGCGCTCACTTGGAGCCCATCCACCATCTTCCCATTTCTTTGTAAAAATCAAAAGGGGAAAAAATTAACTTAGGAGTTGAGGAAAATGCTTTCATATTTTAAAAATATATCACACCTGTGTATTCTTTACATCCATTTGTGTAACACAAAACATAGACTGCTTCTCCCTCCCCCATCCCTCCCCTTTTCTTTCCTTCCTCCCTTCTTCCTTTCCTCCCTCCCTCTCTTTTCTCCCCTCCCCTCTCCTCCCCTCCTCTCTGCTCTTCTTCCCCCTCTTCCTTCCTTTCTTTTCGGGATGAATTAAGCAATCTATGAAGTTAAAACACACTCATGACCAAGAACGTGCAGGCCAAGCTGCAAGTCAAGAAGGAGGTGAGGAAGACAGGGGAGGAGAGATGGGATCTGCCCAGGATCAGAACCCAGGGCTCTCACCCACAGACGCAACCCCAGGCTCCTGCCTGGCTCTGCTTCCTTCTTCAGGCAACACAAGAAAAGCCAACCGCGCAGAGGCTCACAGAGCTCCAGTTACAGCGACGGGCGCACCAAGGACCTCTCCATGCGCTCTCCATGGTGCTCGACGCATGCCCATCGGGAGACCAAGTCCGACGGTCCCCACCTCGGCTTATGGCTGACTAGCCTCCAGCCTTACACCAGAGGCCTTGCTCGTCCACGGGGTGCGTGAGAGGCAGAGCTCTGAGCCACACGGGGGGAGCACAGCTCTCCTGCCCAAGCCCACCCCAGCTGGACCTGCGAGTGCCCATCCTCACAGGGGGCAGGGCCCCGTCAGCCCCGAGTCCCCCCCCCCCCGCTGGCCACACACCTCATCCCAGCCCAACTGCCAGGCACGTGAGGGAGGGTCTGCCAGATGGTTCACCCCAGTCGACTCCAACACTGGCTACTGAGCAGCGCCAGTCGTACTGGAGTTGGAAGCCACTATTTGGAAATTTATCATTATTATTATTTTAGAAAATAGGTATCAGCACTGTGGTAAATGTTTTCATTATCTTGCTAGTCTTGGAGCTTGAGCTGGGGGGCCTGGGTGCTGCTGTCCTCGAGCTTTAGTGCTCAAGGCTAGCGCGCAACCACGAGAGCCACAGCCCCACTTCTAGCTTTAGGCTGGTTAACTGGAGCTAGGAGTCTCACAGACTTTCCTGCCCCAGGCTGGTGATCCTCAGACCTCAGCCCCTTGAGGAGCTAGGATTGCAGGTGTGAGGCACTGGTGCCTTAAAAAAAAATTTTTTTTTAGATTAGCATCAACTAGTTCTAGAGGGGGTTCATTTTGACATGTCCATATATGCACACAATGTACCTCAGACTAGCCCCCTCCCTCCCCCCTCCCTCCCTCCCTCCCCCCTCTCAAATCAAATCTCAACAAGCCTCATTGTTCCACTTTCACATGCGGAAAGTATTTCCACCACGTTCACCCTCCTTTTCTCTCTATTCATCTGCCCCCGCCCCCCGCAACTAGTACCCACCCCTCAGACAGAACCTATCTCCCCTTCCTAATATTCATCTTTGTGAAAATGCATGTTGATAACTCAAAAGAGGCTTCGCCATGGCATCTCATCCACGCGTGCACAGTACTTGAAGTCAGACCATTCAGGAGAATTATGTGAAGCGTATATACACGATCTCGACGGTGTTTACATCTGTCTATCTTGGAGAAGTTTTTGTGTCAGCCGTAAATGTGCTGAGCCCTGGCTTCTTCCGTGTGTGAGGCAGGAGCGGCATCGCAGCTAACATCACCAGGGAGCCGCGGCGACCCGATAGAGCCCAGCGTCTATACCACAGCGGGCACTCGTGATATAAAAGCCCACCTCGTTCGTGGCCACCCGGATGCCCTTTTTGTTTTCAGAAGAGGACAGCAGTGCTTGCAAAGGCTCTAACAGGTGGGTCAAGAGCCAGAGAGAGAGAGAATGAGCTTGCACTTCCATCCAGACCTTTCCAAGACCCCACCATTTCCCTCTGCCAACGGCTTCAAGGAACCGGTGCGCAGCCCGGAAGCACGGACAGCTAAGGGAACCCGCTGAAGAGCTCCCACCCCGGTGAGGGCTTTCCACACGGAGCTATCAGTCAGCTGCAGGCCGGAGGACCCCGCAGGCCCCAAGGCACTTGCCCCAGGGGAACAGAAGGAGCTGAGGGGCAGACACTCGAAAATGTCTTCATCATAATCACCCCGGATGACTGCACGGTCCCCATGCATTTTCCCCACACTTTACCACTCACCCTACCCCAGGATGATGGTTTCAACAACCTTGCTTTGCTCTTCTTTCTTTAAAATACCAGCCAATGCAGCCAGGCACTGATGGGTCATCCTCCAATCCTAGCTACTCAGGAGGCTGAGATCTGAGGGCTGCAATTTGAAGCCAGCTCAGGCAGGAAAGTCAGTGAGACTCTTATCTCCAATTCACTACCCCCCCCCCCAAAAAAAAAAGCCAGAAGTGGAGTTGTGGCTCACGTATCTGAGCACTAGCCTTGGACAAAAATGCTAAGGAAACTACCCAAGCCCTGACTTCAAGTCCCAGCACTGACACAAAAAAAAAACAACACAACAACACAAAACAACAACAACAAAACAAGCTCAAAGTGATGAGATCTGTGTTATTTTTCAACAAGCACATTACTTCTGTCCCAAACTGCAATAACACATGAGATACCATCATTATTTACCTAACACAACGACGGGCCAAGTTTGGCCAAGAACCCAGGGCAGCTGGCCTACACCTCACCATGTTCTACAGCGCTGCCATGGACGTATCTGATGCGGAGAACTGGCCTTACAGAAGTGCCGGGCAAAGCTGTCTTTCTGCTTTGAAGTCAGCCAGCGGGATCATCAGCTGCTCCTGCGACCACGAGGACCTACCCAAGGAGGTGCAGCACAGCTGGGAGGACCAGGCCCCTGCCAAGGAACAGCTGGTCGGTCCCAGAGCACAACCCCTTCCAGCGGTACCCTGTATCCAGTCACTAACAGATGGGGAGTGACTCGTAGGTGCCAAGAAAACCCCCTCCCAGATACTGGGGCTCCAGAGGGCAGGGTTGAGGGCAGAAGGATAGATGCAGAAGCAATCTGAATCACCCCGGGAGTACACACAAGGAGCTCCATGATCTGGGGTGGGTGCATGGCTTCCCCACCCCAGGAAGACAGCCAGGGTCCTGAGAGCTCCAAAAGAGGACACAAATCATCTCAACCCAGCCACAACCCAGATCCCGGCAGCCACCTGGCTCTGCTCTGACAGCCCTGCTACTGAGCTCCTCCTTTGCCTAAAACAAGCTTCAAAACACCAACGATCGAGACAGGGCTCACCAGCCCTGCTCCTGCCCAGCTACCTGGCTCTGAGCCTGCCTTCCACGAAGAACAGGGGAGAACAGGCGAAGGCCACATCCTCCATGCGGATTGGCAACCGGGCATCGTGAGCACAAACTGTCCGTCGGCAGGTGGATGTGTGCCAGCCCTGGGCCCTGGCCAGTCCCGAAGATCACAGCCGGCTCCTGAGTGGCCCAGGCCCCCCTCAGCCACCGTGCCCAGCATGACCTTGGGTTGTACGGCATCTGCGGGCCCCGGCTTGCCGACTGACTTCTAAGTGGGGTTGCATTCCCTCCAGCTCCCGGATGGAGGCAGGGGGGTCCTCTAGAACGGCTCTGCCCAGGGAAGCAAACGGCCTGGGTGCTCTGCCCTTCCTGTCCTGAGGAAGTCTCTCTACCAGAGCCACACTTCCCAGAAAGAAGCTAAGAATTTACCCAGGGGCTCATGGAATGGTCTTGGGTCAGAGTGGTTCCCAACGCGGCCCCTCTCCTCCCCCCGCCCCCCCCCCCCATTCCAGTCACTGCAGGTGGAAGAAGCTGGCTGCAGCACATGCCCTGGATTCTCTCAGCTGTGGATGTAGGTCTGCGAGCCTTGTTTCCAGGCCAGGAGAAGCCTGAATGCATTTGCAGAGGCACAGGGAGACCTACGGCTCGGTGAATCGGGCTGGGACACTGCCCGCTCCATTTCCTGTTGGCCGGAGTTCACCAGGGCTGGCTGGGCGGCGCGCGCTGGAGCCGGCTGCTCCCCGGCTTTCTCTGTGAGCCCCGGCAAGGTCGGGAGAGCTGGGGTCTGGGGAGATGGACACAGAATAGCCTGACACGGTGCAGCCCAGAGAAGCGGTACCGGAGGTCACCCCCAGACCACCCCCTTCCTTCCTGCATAGGATTCTTGAACGTTTTATACATCACCACGATTTCTCTAAGAGCAAGGCTACGGGGGGCAAGGGGAAGGCCACGAATCGGGGAAAAACAGTGACTGTCTTAAATCCCTCACCCCGGTTCGAACACCCATCAAGTCACCTGTAAGGCCGGGAATGCTCCTTAAGTTCCCAAGCAAGTTTCGTTCTTACCTGAGCCTTGTCTCCTGTGGTGCGGCCTCGGCCCCCCTTAGCTCGCCACTGCGGCCTGTGGCGGCACCCCAACTCTCAGGCCTCCTCATGCTTCCTCACACTCTCCCCCCCAACCGGGAATGCCTTTCTCCTTTGCCTCTGCTGGTCCTATTCCCCCCACCCCCCCACTTTTTCCCACCTCTCCACAGCACCACTTCCAAGCTCCGCCCTCTCTGGGCGTGGCAGCCCCACTAATTCGCGGCTGCGGGCTTTCCCACCTGTCTATCAAAGGGAGATCACCTCATTCGCCTTCATTCCCCGCCCCCCGCCCCTACAACAGCCTGCCTCAGGGGGTGTCAGCGCCTCACAGGTGCGGGCCAGGGGAGGCCGCCAGGCATGGTGGTCAGAGAGACGAGGCTGCAGGTGGTGAGGATGAAGGAGGGAAAGCACCCGCAAGCACACACGGGGCTCCGAAGGCAGTGCTCACCGCCTTCTTCTCAGCTGCTTCACTGCTGGGTAGGCTAACTTGGGGAGAGCCAAATCCATCGCAATCCAAGGCCCCGCATGGCTCCCAGGCGCGTGCTCGCCTGGCCTCAGAGGCCGTCCGCCTTTGAGAGAGTCACACCCTCGCTGACAGTTCTCAGTGTGGCTTGCTGGGCCTGCGTCCCAGGAGGGAGCACTGTCGATACAAATAAATATAAATAAACAACGACAACGGTGACTCTCCATTGGGAGAAGACAAAGAGGCCAGAGAGATGCTCTGCGGACTTCCCAACTCCCTCGGCATGCCAACGAGGGAGAAGGATCTAGAACCTCACGGATGAGAGGTAGCAGGCGGCGCGTGGCTGTGTGGAGGAAGTGAAGGAGGAATGGCAGGGCCACCGAGATGTACAACGACCGGATCATCTAGCCCAAGAGGGAGGCAGTCTATTTCTAGAAACTGCCTCCGAAAGATTTCTAGAGCCGTGTTGGTAATCCAGTCCAGGGGTGAGTCACCCCGTGACATCAGGCCTGGAATTCAAGTGCCGCTTCCAAGCCAGAGCCCCACCATGACGGGGAGCCTGGGAATCGAGGTCTGCCCCCCCCCCCCAGGCCTAAGAGAGTCATGTCTGTGGGCTCCCAAACAGTAGATGACCCCCACCCTCCCGGCCCCCACCACCTCACAGCCCACAGCCCTCAAAGGGAAGGCCCGGCGTCGGGACGGGCTTCAGAGGCGTTGTGGAGGCAGAAGCCCGGAGGGCAGGGTGAGAGAGGAGATGGGATTGCACTGGCCATTCCAGGGCTGCTGCTGGAGAGGTCTGAACCGGGGAAGAGGCATATTCCTGTGGAAGGCGTACCGAGGCAGCCAAGGGAAGGTTGAAAAATACGTGTGTGTGTGCGCGTGCGTGTGTAAATTATACATATAACATTTTATATCTATCACAGATATCACACACACACACATTCGAGGACCCTATCTTTGAAGGTTCTGACTCAGCAAGCTGGGGGCAAGGCCCTGGAACCTGCATTTCAATAAGCTCATAGTGACCCCACCCATTTTTGTACGACCAGTAAAAGGCCAGAGTAAGAACTATAGCGTGTCCCCAGACACCCAGGCCAAGACAAGAAGCAGGAATGACCAACGACCCCCAATTGCCCACCAAGGCTGGACCCCCCCCCCCACCTCAACCTACCTCCAGGTCCCAATGCACCAGCTAAGTCCTCTGTACTTGGTCCTCTGGACCACGTAGCGGGTGCGCAGGGACAGGAGCAGGACATGACACGGCGCAGCTGTCTATGGCCACGCAGGGAGCCTCCGTGCGCAGCAGCGCTTAGCCCAGGCTGATGCTCAGGGAGATGTTACAAAGCTGTTGACAGGTGGAATCTGCCTGATGGGAGAGTGATAGGGTTGGTCCTTGTAACCAGACAGGGCCAGAGAGAGAGAGAGAGAGAGAGAGAGACCCACTGCTGGTGGCAGAGAGAGTCCCAGGTCCACACAGAGGGGCGCAGCCGCCTGGAAGGTTGTGGCAGGCTTTCCTCAAGTGAGCCTGAGGACAAGTGGCCTGGGGACAGAAGCTGCCTCTGAATCACAAGAGCCCAATAGCTATACCCTTATGATCACATAAGATGACGCTAAGGGAAATGAACTCCATGTATGGAAACGACTGTTATATCACAGCGGTAACTACTTTCAACGTCCCATGTGTATCTGTAGCTTCTACTATTGACGATGTTCTTGTATCCCCTTCCTGTGGTTGTACCTACACTATCTATACTGTAATCTTATCTGAGTATATTGGAAACCGTGTATACTGGTATTAGACCTAGGAAATTGAAAGGGAATGCCAAAATTGAGAGACACAGGGTAAAAAAAGAAAAACAACTACAAAAACAATACTTGCAAAACTGTTTGGTGTAAGTGAACTGAACACCGCAGGGGGGGAAAGGGAAAGGGGGAGTGGGTGGGGGGGTATGAGGGACGAGGTAACAAACAGTACAAGTAATGTATCCAATGCCTAACGTATGAAACTGTAACCTCTCTGTACATCAGTTTGATAATAAAAAAAAAAAAAAAGAATCTGCCTCTGCAGGGACTTTTTAGGTGGAAGCAATGTTGCTCTTGTTGGCAAAAATGATGGAGGCATGATCTCTACTCTTTCTTTGAGGAACCAGTGGATTTTTCCACTCCTGCTTTTTCCGATGGGAAAAAGGGATGCCGGCTTTCATTCTTACCTCTAGATTTTTACTGTGCAAAGCTGGGCTTCTGTTTTGTTTTGTTTTCATTTTTTTTTTAAAAAGAAGTATTCAATAAAAGCCCTCTCGGCAAATGAAAGCAAAGTATAGACATTTATGAATCATTTCAAGCTCGAAATGATACTCTCCGGGCACGTTCACTTTATTTAAAAAAAAAAAACCAACACAAACCAAGACTTGTCATTATTAATCATTAAAAGACGATGACTGTCATTACCATCCATTTTCTGAATTAAAAGGCTTCCTGAATCCAGGGCTGCAAAGTGGGGGTGGGGCGTTCTCCAAGGCCAATCAGAACTTGGATGGTTTCTCTGTGGCAGGGTAAAGCAATGTGTACAGTTCAGACCGCCGGATGACACGAGCTAAGAATCCAGGGATGATGGGAAAACGCCTTAGGCGTTCCCTAGTTGCTCTTTAGCTCCGTGATGCTAAATGAGGCACACATCACAGCTCATCGCAGGTTATTACGGGAGCGAACCAACTGGGAACCCGTGGACCCCCCCAGAAACGTCATCTTCTGACCTTGGACTCAGGTTTCCAACCTGCCAGTCCAGTGCGGTGTTTAACCCAGCAGATACGAAGCCTCAATTCTCCCAGTCTATCAGGAGGAGTGGGAGCAGGTGCAGGCGTTAGCTACAGAAAGCCATCTCCACTAGCTTCAGCCATGCTCAAAGGCAACAAGAAAACAGCCAAAATGGTTCCAAAGAATGTATTTGGGAGTGGTTGGTAAAGCACATGTACTTTCGGGGTTACAATTAACTCTGAGGTTAACACAGATCAGAGCCCCTGGGCTGGGCTGCTGCTGGATCTCTACTCTCTGCATAGCCACGTTTGCATTTTCTACTTTGTAATCAGCATACAGAGTAGAAAACTGGCCCAAGGCTGAAGCTTCCAGGCACCTGCCTCTTCTCTCAAAGTCTAAGATTCAGACTCTCTAGGTCTCCCTGGAGACCTGCCATGATATTCCTCATTTACCACATCAAAAATCCACGCTGACTGCTGTGGTGTTGTGTTTTACGGATCACAGATGAAACACAACTGAGTTTTCTAACTCATTCTGTCCACTTTTTCTCACGAATCACCAACCACCACACATGAGGCTCTGACACACAAGCAACTAAGTAGTCCAAAAGAGGACTCTGTTTAAGACATCAGTAGAAATCAGGCACTGTGGCTGACCCTAGCTACTCAGGAGGCTGGGATCAAAGGATCACAGTTTGAAGCACAGCCTGGGAAGGAAAAGTCTAGGACAATCTTCTCTCCAATTCATCAGCCAAAAGTTAGAAACGGTAGAGTGCTAGATTTGAGTGAAAAAGCTAAGGAACAGCATCCAAGCTGAGTTCAAGCCCTAGTACCTAAGTCACACACACACACACACACACACACACACACACACACACACACACACACACACCCCCACCCCACTCGAAAGTCTAGGGCAAGGCTGGCATCACAGCTAGAAGTATTTTTCCACCGCGCGTGCAAATAACCAGAGCCCTGTGAGGGACTAACATGTGTCTCTGAGCGTATGTTGTGGGTGGCAGTGGAAAACCTGGAGTTTCTGGTCCTGGGGATGGCTGGCAAAGAAGAACAGCAGCTGAGCATCCTGGGGCTACTCCATATCTCATCCGATAGCATCTCTATTCCTTCCACACTTACACTTGCTCCTAAGCTGTTCCTAAGGGCTGCCGGTGAGCCTGTGACACCTCACAAGAGTCCCTGCCGGTTCCCACTCCACTTTGTTGACTGGGAAGATGGAACTGGAGGTTTCCTGAAGCGAAGCCATCCTTGGAAGGCTTCTGTTCTGGAACTTCATGTGTGTCCCCTGTCAGGAGGTGCTCGCCAGAGCATCCCAGGTGTCCGTCAAAGACCATTTCCCACAGAACCCCAGGATCACGTGGAACCCAGTGGAGTTATTTTAGCTTTCCCAAAAGAGCTACCTACACGAACCTTCTTAAGGTTATACTTGGTTTAATTCTTAATCTCTTTGGGAATGAACCGATTTGACAACATGTAGTTAAAATAAATCTGATGTCCTAAAAACAATGAATTCACAAGGCTATCACTTGCTCAATAGGCAGCTCAGTCCCCTACATGTCAAATCTTCCCCATGCTTGTGTGTGTGTGTGTGTGTGTGTGTGTGTGTGTGTGTGCGTGAGCGTGTACATGCACGCACGTGCCAGGGCATTCTCTAGAGATGGAAGAGGAAGGGCATGATTTGGTGACCTGACATAATGCAGCAACAGTAGAAATGAGGTGTAACGTGGGCCTGTGCACACGTTGGCAGTATACACCTGAAATCCTGCTGGAATCTGCCATTTGAGCACCGTGTGTGTCTGAGCCAGGTGCTCCAGTGCACGAAGCCCCGCTTCCCAGTCCACGGCACAGGGCTCCCAAGGTCAGTTTCATCCAGTTGGAAGGACCCCAAATGCTGGCTGCCCTCTCTACCTGAAGCGTGGACCCCAGGCGATGGGTGACGGGGAAGCCCCACACGGAAGCCGACACACCACAACTGCGCTGCCGAATCCACCAAGTCCTCACCATTCTCCAGCTTCAGCTGATTTCCAGGCTCTAATTAAAGTACTTTTCCATTTTCAAAACAAATGCAAACAGTCATTACATACTTCCCCTCCTTACCTTCCAGGAACAGTCTGAGACAGAGGTAAAATCTCCGCCTCCCTTGGGCGGTGAGGCTGGGCAAACAGAATGCCATATTCTCCCTACCCCTTTGACCCACATTACATAACAATTCTCCCGTCTCCTGCCACAAGACCCTATGGAGGGGTTAGGACACTGTACCACGGGCAAGACTGCCCTGTGCCAGGGAACTCCAGTAGGAGAGCTGACACGGTCGCCTTCCAGACAGAATTTTCACCATCACACACCGAAGGCATGGAGTCTCCACGCCAGGAAACCAAATGCAGCTTCTATAGTCTAAGCCCCATAGTGTAGATATAGATGTCTAATTGAAAATGTTACATAACCTTAGAGACCGGAGCATTCCGAAGCTATTAATAACCAGCTGCACCCAAATTCTGAAGATTCCGAGAGCTTAGAATTGGAGGGGCTCATCATGCAGGAATAGACACAGCTACACACATGCACCTAGATGCACCCAGACCCAGGAACAAAAATCAACTGCCCCAGGTCATAAAACCACGGGACAAGAGACTCAGAAATGATCCCGGGTTCTCTGGGGCCTCTGGGGTGGGGGGGGGGGAGAGGGTCCTCTTTCCCCTCCATTCCTACGTGCAGATGTCTCGAACGCAGCATCTGAACAGACACCTCATCACAGCATGAGCACAAGAGCCCCAAGTCCAAACGCCTGAGTTGGAAATGTGAAGCAAGTGAAATGCCTCACAGTTACCATGCGCAGCCGCCAGCTTGCACTTCCAACACACACATTCCATCTAGAAGCCACTCTGAAATACGGTGTGGGAGAAGCGCTCGGCTTTTGGCACCTTCCAGAAAACAAGCGGGGAGTAAGACGAAACAAAACTGAAGAGGAAGAATGTATCCTGAGCCGCTCCTTTTCATTCTGGGTAGGGGACTGAGAGGGAGTAAAACAAAACGGAAGCGGATGGATGTGCAGACGTGGGTGAATGAAGAACTAAATGCCAAGAGTGGAGAGTAATGGCCGATTGTATAATCCAGCTTTGGATGCCACTACTGTAATGTATGATCTGGACATCCTTATTTCGGCATGGCATTCCCCCTTTCCGAAGTAACCTAATGAAGATTGCTCCTCTGCATTCATTTTTTCTTCAAAACCTTCCCAAGTTAATGATGAGGCACTAAGACACACAACACTGAGAGATTTACGCCCCCGTATAAGATGTATTATATTCTCTTCTCAGACTCTATGAGTGTGTCAAAAAGGAAAGCTTTGCTCTGGTTTTGCGAATTTCAAACAGCTACCAAACCCACTGGGAGATTCATTTTTTTTGGGGGGGGGAAGATGGCATCTGCCCATTTCATTTGGATTCAGTAACACTTTCAAAGGTTCATTAATTCACATCTTTAAAAGCCCAATGACAGCACCATTCACAGCACACAGGTCAAGTTGATTCATTTAGCTGTAATCAGCAGCCAAAACAGAAAAGAAGTCAAAGTCTCTCCACACCCTTTTGGCCCACCTTTCGAGCCACAGCTATTCTGAATCCAAGGTCCTGCAAGCTCAGCTTGGCCACTGATACTGCCAGCAGGTATAGCACAGGTAGGAGAGGAAAGGCACCACTTTATTTGCTGGCACTGGTTGTTGAGGCTGAGGTTTTACCTATGTAAATAGGAAGGACATATTTATTTTCTTGAGAGGGTCAGCAAGGCTCTAGGGCCTTGTCCGTTTCTAGCCCGTCAAAGCATCTAGAAATACTGTGATTTCATCTGTTCTTAGGGGCTAGTGTCTTTTCTCCTATTGAAATGCCTAACCTGCAAATCCAATCTGGCATTTGGGGATATTTTATGGCCACTGTACTCTAATCTAATAAATAATTCTCTAAAGCACAGCACAGCTTTGACTGCTTTGGGCTAAACCTGAACCTCCAAGCTCCTTTGACCCAAAGTCCTCTTCTTGGAAACCAACCGCCTATTCAGTAGAGTGCCTGCTCCACCCATCTGCATCTCATCAGCCCACACACCCGTGTCCAGGGGCCTGCACGCCCAAGCCCAGGCCTGCAACTCACTAGTCCTCACACTCGCAGGAGAGGAATCTCAGAAGTCATCCAGACAGACCCTGATCCTTTCACCCATAGGGAAACTGAGGCTCCTGGTTGCAAAACGGTTTTTCTTTTTTTCTTGCACAGATACCACCATGGTTCCGGTGGTGTAGAACAACTGAATTCAACACTTGGAGATGGAATTCTCTAAACCAGTGGCTCACAATCCCACCAGGCTCCAATGATTCCATGTGGCTTCTTCTCCTGTGGCACCAACGTCAAAGCACTGAAGCAAACAGTTAAAAGCTGCAGACACCCCTGAAGCCAGGCAAGCTGAGGGCTTCAAGTTGCCATGACAGCCCCCCCTCCCCCCTCCTCTGGGCTGAAAACTCTGAAGCTCTGCAGACGCAGGGGGATGGCAAAGATGAGCCAAGATCTTGGGGCAGTTCCTGCTCGGTGGCCATCTGGGATGAGTCCCTGTTCCTGTTAAGTAACCACCTCCAAGACTTCACACAACAAGGGCAGGCGGTCTTGACTGGCCCAGGGGAAGGTTTGGGGGCCAGTGGGTGAAGGCAAGCATGTTATATGCTGTAGGGAACACTGCATGGTGGAAGGGATACACACAGGAGAGACCAACAATCCCTTTCCTTCACTTAAGAGGCTTGGGAGAAGGAACCCCAGGGAGGAAGACACCAGGAAAACATATCCTCCCACCTCAACTAAAAGAAGTGGCTTTGCGCACACACAGTAGATAGGAGCTAGCAGCAATGGATGGCAGGATGGACCAAAAGATACATGCTACCAGTAACTCCTGTTGTTCCTGAACAGAGCAAGTACACACACACACACACACACACCTACACAGTCTGGATATTGAGATGGAAGAAGCTAGTAGAAAGCACCGGATAGGTGTGTTTGTTATCAAACAATCACCTGGGGGAAGAAGTAGAATGTGTACCCATGGTTTTCCAAGTCCGGTATCCACCTTCCCCCCTGTAGCCCCGTGACCTTGATTGAGTCTTTCAATCCCCCTGGGCCTCAGTTTCCCTGTCTGAGCCCTGGAGGAGGAGGGTCTTACTTTTGGGAGCTGGTGTGAAGCACACTGCCTCTAGCATGTTCTGGAAACCCACTTAGTCTCAGCTGTCCCGGATAATGAGTCCGCCCAGGCTATCCACACATGCCATTACCTGGACCAAACAGGTCCCTCCTGGCCCGCGTGTCAAGCCCACATCCAGCTCCCCGGTGGCGGGGGGTGGGGGGGTGGAGGGGGGACACCAGGGCTTGAAGGCGCCTTGGCAGTTCAGCCTCCAGGCGGGGGTTTGGGGGCAAAGGAATGGATGGACTTAAAGGGAAGCCCTGAAGGTTCCCCATCCCGCTGGGGGGCGGGGGGAGGTGCTGGCTGGGTAGGGGGCTCAGAGGCTGCCTTTGCGCCCTGCCATGACAGGGGCTTTGTCCCAAGGCCAAGGGCCTGGCTTACCGAGAAGAGCATCCGGAGGCGAGTGGGGGGCGCGCGGGGCACGCAGCAGAGCCACAGCCCAACCCGGGCCCGGGGCGCCGGAACCAGAAGAAGGCGAGGAGGAGGAGGAAGAGGAGGAGGTAGAGGAGGAGGAAGAGGAGGCTGCCGGCGGCTCCTGCCTCATTCTCCCCGGCAGCACGGACCCTCTCGCCGCCTCCGGCCGGGGCTGAGTGCCGGGCGCTGGCCCCCGAGCGCGCCGCTCATGTCCTGGTCAGCCGCGGGCGAGGTGTGCGCGCAGCCAGGTCGTCTCCGGGCGATCCCCGGGGGCTCCTCATGCCCCGCGCCGGGGCTTGGCGGGAGGATCTCGGGGAAGCAACGCGGAGAGGGAAAGAAGGAGAAAAGGAGAACGTGAGAGGGCGCAGAGCTGCGCCCCGCGGGGACGGGCAGCTCGGCGCAGCCCCACCCACCGCGCCCCCGGGCCCCGCGCCATCGGCGGGGCGCCGAGCCCCAGAAACTTTAGCACATGGCCGGTCCGGTGGCCGGAGCCGGCCCCCCACCCCCCACCCCGGAGCGCAGCTTACCGGCGGCGGCCCCGGCGCGCACCAACCAGCCGAGAAGGAGGAAGGGGCCGGCGGCGGGGTCCCCGCCGGGGCGGGGCGGGGCGGGGCGGGTCAGCCGCGGCGGTCAGCGCCGCTCAGGCATCCGGGGAGGGGGCTGCGAGCGAGCCGGGCGTCCGCAGGCCGGATGGATGGGAGGGCGCCCCGCGCCCCGCGCCCCTCGCCCCGCGCGGCGCAGCAGCGGAGGACGCGCGCGGGCTTCCCTGGCCGCGGGTCTGCGGGGCCAGCACGGTTACCTAGCGACTCGCTCCGGGGAGCCCACGCTGACGCGCGCGCGGCGAGCAGGGCTGCGGCAGCCGACGGGCGGGGGTGGGGCAGCGGGGAGGGGGAGCTCCGGAGCGGGGGGGGGCGCGGGCGGGGGCGCGGAGGAGAAGGCCGGCGGCTGCGGCCGGAGCTCCTCCCTCCACGTCCCCCCCCCTCTGCGCTAGGAGGGGACCCGGGAAGACGTGGCCTCCGCCTGTCTCTGAAGGATGAGGGAACCCGATGGGCACTGGGGAGGTGGGGGGGCACGTTGATTGCCCCACCCTGGGGATACAGCAGCAGGTGGCAGCGACGTGGCCGGTTCAGGCCCGGTGGTGCCCGGAGGTGGGCAGAAAGGAGCCCAGGCTGGGGGGGGGTGGGGCGTGCTCCCTCCCACGTGGCGTACTTGGGGGACCTGGGGACGTGGGTGACGACGGATGCGCTTCCTTCCCTCCCCGCGGGGGGGCCCCCCGTCTCCCTCCCTCCTTCCTGGACATCTTGCTGGCTGTCTCTTTATCTGGGAAGCACAGGTCGCCCGGCTCCCCGCCCTGAGCCTCCTCCTTCCTTCCAGACACCGGGAGATGGCAGCGCTTTGAGGAGTCAGCTGCACCGGGCACCCAATCTACTACCTTCCCGAGGCCTTCCCACCCAGCCCCAGTGCCCCGCTGCCGGCCTTTGGGCGCCTGGACCCCGCCTCCTTTGGGGTTTGAGGCCCTCTTAGGCCCACTGCTGTTCAAATCCAGACACCTCCAGTTATTTGTAATGCACAGGGTGCTTTTTTTTTTTTAACCTTAGTTAACATATTCAGGAAAATGGAGACATTTTCCTCAAAACTCATACCCAACGGCTGGCGCCGAGGGCACCTCTCCACCGTGCACTTAGGTTCTCTTTCAGGCACAGGCAGCCTGGTGCTCAGTCCTCTGGACTGGCTCCCAGTGGCACCTCAGTGCCTAGGAAAGACACACAGCAGTTTGGGGTATGATCAGAGCAGCCAAGGACCTCTGCTTCTGAAGATAATGGACATAACCCGTCCACCTCATGGGGAGCCTCAGAAGCAGGATGGCCACAGAACACAGACCAGGGTCCCCATTCAAGTGCTGGGTGCAAGAACACCCCTCCGTTTCTCAGAAGCCCCACCACCTATAGAAATTGCTGTTACCTCGCCCACCTTCCTGCCTCACTCCTTGCCGGCCCGAGGATTTCTTTTCCTCTGCTACCCATGTGGAGAGAGAGGCAGCAGGCCAACCCTGCAGAGAGAACCACACCTCCCCAAGTCCCCCCCCCCCCAGCCCCCATGGCCCTGCAACCCAACATGGCACACAGTGTCTCCCAAAGGCCACGTGGGAAACAGCAGGAGCTACTGTTGGTCTTGTTTGGCAGAGAGACAGACAACATACGTCCTCCATTTGTTCATTTTTCTTGGTTTGAGATGAAACTCTAGTAAATCCATCCATCTAAAGTCCTGATTTAAGAAACCAAGGCCCCAAGGCAGCGCTTACCTACAGAAAAGCACTTTGCATCCCCACCCCTGGGCAACAGCTGTATCCCGACCTTCCCCAACGATGCCCAGAGAAAGAGCTCAGTTTGCTAACCAGCCCTTCGGAGTGATGGCAGCTGGCACCATTTGCTCGTGCCAACTTGGCAGCCAGCTGTTTCTTCAGCCCTAACTTCCCTCAGGTACAATTTGACATTGAACTTGGTCAAGGCGTCCAGTGGTTACAATGCAGAAAAACCCCAGGGCTTGCATTCCATGCACAGCCCTGCCAGGTTCCAGGGGGAGAAGTGGTTTGGTAGCAGCTGGACCTCCAGCACAGGTTGCAGACCTGTGCCAGGACAAAAGCTATGTGTACATAAGGAGGGCATTGCCATTCTTTGTGTTTTCTCCAAATAACAGAAGTGGGAAGTGCCCCAGAGCCAGGAAGGAAGTCAGGAGCCCCCATGGCCACTTGGGGACCCTGTCTGTCTACAGGGAGCTGGAGAAACTGAACTGCTTGGACTTACGAGGAGACCTGGCCGAGGTCAGGCACAGTGTCGGGAACGAGACATTCAAAGATGACAAAGCCAGCCCTCCGTCCTCTGACTAGGCTTGTCTAGGCCGGGGTGGGGATGGTGTAACAGACAGGTGAGATGAAGCAGAGGAGAGTCAAACATCTGCATAGGAATGAAGGTTTTAGGGTCTGAACCCCACCTTTTGCAACACCCGCATCAAAGAGCTATTGACCTCACTGTGGAGGTAGAGAAAGACTCGGGATTAAGGCATAAGGTAACTAGCAAGAAGGAAAGTGAGAACTTGGAAAGAGGGAAAATCAACTTTGACAAGCTGAGGGGGGACTTCTTATAGGGGAGAGCTCTGTTACCCTCCCCCCTTTTCGTGTGATGCTGGTACTGGGGCTTGAACGCAGGGCTTTACACTCTTGCTAAACTTGCTCACTTAAGCCACAGCTCCACATCCAGCTTTCCGCTGGTTCATTGGAGATAAGAGTCTCACTGACTTTTCTGTCTAGGCTGGCTTTGAACTGCCATCCTCAGATCTCATTGTTCTAAGCAGCTAGGACTACAGGCGTGGGGCACCAGTGTCTGCTGAGTTCCACTGTCTAGTATGTGTGGTCCCAAAGTTAGAGTAGGCCTCTAGGGACAGGATGCTTTTCTCCGAACAAGGAAGAGCACTTTAGCACGAGGACAATGTGGGCAAATTACAGCTCACAGACCAAATCTTGTGCTGACAACACGTGTAAACAGTTTTATGTGCACACAGCTACCCATTTGTTGATGTTGCCTCTATGGGGACTGCGTGAGCAGAGTTGGGGGTAGTTACTGCAGTTACTGTAGAGATTGCATGGTCCAAGCTAGGTGCCAGTGGCTCACGCCTGTAATCCTAGCTACTCAGGAGGTTGAGATTTGAGGACTGTGGTTCAAAGCCAGTCTGGGAAAGAAAAGTCCATGAAACTCATAAAAAAAAAAAACCTCAAAAAGCCAGAAGTGGAGCTTTGGTTTCAGTGGTAGAGCATCAGTCTTGAGGTGGGAAAACCAAGTGACCGCATGAGGCCCTCAGTTCAAGTCCCAGTACCAGTATACATGCACACGCACACACACACACACACACACACACACACACACACACACACAACTGCATGGTCCGCTACACCTGAAGTACTTAGTCTCCAGCCTTCTGCAGAAACAGTTTGCCACAATTTGTCACAATTTGTGACTTAGAGCATTCCAAATACGAAATGGGCTGCCTTAATAGGTAGTAAGTTGCTTAGTATTCCAGCAAAAGCTGCAGGCCCAAAGGATTAGCGAATTGAAAAGAGAACTATAATAGTGAATTGAAAAGAGAACTATAACATCCCTAATAACAACTATTCAAATTTCTGTGTTGCCTGACAGTCACAAACACAGATAAATAACCCACCCATAGAGCAGGTTCAGTAGGCTCTGCGGCTACAGTTTCCCATGGCAGGATCCGGTGCCCATCAAAGAGACCAATGGCTTTCTCCTTGCTTAATAGAACGAGATAGATGACGTGCCAACTCAAACAACCTCAAGGGCTAACATCACTTGCAAATCTCTTCACACCAAGGCCTCTCCCCCTGGGAGAGAGTTCCTCCTGTGTAAGTGCATTGGTGAATAACTTTGAGACCATTTCTGGGCTGCCATTAGACTCTATGGCTCACACAATGTCACCACGTGTTTGCCAAGGATTAGACGTGGTATTAGTGAAATTTGTTCTTGGGGCCTTTGTTGGCATCTCCAAGGAAGTTGTTGGGCAAATTCACTGACTGACCTTGAATTGGAGAGGGCCAGCACCTGCCCTTGAAGGACTGGTCACCTCAGTACCTGTTAATTTGACCAGGATGGGATGAGGGATAAAGGTGAGACACCGCCAGGCACGGCTACCCGGCAAAGCAGCAATACTAGGCCATCCTCTTCAATTTGCTTTCCTTCCAGGTAGGCTCACAAAGAAAACAAAAAATGGATTCCAGACAAAAAGTCTATGACCACTACACTATCTTTTTCTCAGCCAGAATGGATGCAAGCAGACTCCATCACTGCATGGCAAATAACCATGGTGTGATGGACACAAGGGGAAATTTGCTTCTGCAGATGCAAGGGTTTCCTGACTGGAAACAGGGCCAGAGACCAAGTTCATTAACCTCCGCTCTTGGTGTCACTGCACAGAGAACAGGTTCCCTGCTCCTACATGGCCTGGTCCCACTCACATGTGCTGAAATGCTGTGTTCTGATTTGCCTAAAGCCCTCATTGCTTTGATTTTATTTATTTATTTATTTATTTATTTATTTTTGCCAGTCCTGGGGCTTGGACTCAGGGCCTGAGCACTGTCCCTGGCTTCTTTTTGCTCAAGGCTAGCACTCTGCCACTTGAGCCACAGCGCCACTTCTGGCCATTTTCTATATATGTGGTGCTGGGGACTCGAACCCAGGGCTTCATGTATACGAGGCAAGCACTCTTGCCACTGGGCCATATTCCCAGCCTTTGATTTTATTCTTTTCCCCAATGAAAGTAAAGCCACAGAAGCCACCAATTCATTTTATGTCTTTACATCTTTGCATTTCTTTTGCGGCTGCTTATGTTTCTAGGTGACAGTTAGACAGGTAAAGTGTTTAGTTTCAGGTCCCTGTTGGCAGGATCCAGAGGCCCCCACTAAAAGCTCCCCCCTGAGAAACTCTCACATCTCGTCGAGACCCCACTGCATTCATTCTCCCGCACTCAATTACGTCCAAAACCTATCTGAACCCAAGTTATATTTACTCTCTAGCCAGGAGAATCATAGTGCTGTTCTGTGTCTATTTGGACTCTTAAAAGACCAGAGGAAATGTCAGGGAATTCCACCTGCCCCACACAAAATAAGCACCACAAAAAAGTGCTTCAAATGTGCCTTACCACCACAGGGATATCCTGAACCAATTGCTCTGTTATCATTTATTCCCTTTTCAGTCTGTGGCACAGATTCTTCTAGTTCCCAAAACAAGTCCTCCTCCCCTGTTTCCCCTTCCCCTTTCATGTCCTGACCAGGTCACAGCACAGACAGAACGCGATCTAGTGTTACCATCACCGGCAGCAATAGCTTGGGCAATGTTGGATTCTTAAATGAGACTTGGTTCTTGTTTGTGGGTTTGTTTTTAATGATCGTATGACATGTAAGAGGAAAAATACCAGTAGCCTTATCTCCATGTCATTGCAAATAAAATGATTCTTAGGTCTTTTATCTATAATCACTGAGTGCCATCATGATGATCTCAGATCCCGAGATGAAACCGGAAAACATGGTTCAATTCGTTGTCCTGTGTACACACGCAAGCACACCGTGCTGTATTCCAATTAATTGTCCTGTGTACACGCCAGCACACAGTGCTGTATCCCAAGGATTAATATGAATGTAAGTATCATCTGTTCTTCCAGGGAGATAGTCCAATAAAATCTCCATAAGATAGCAAATAAACATTGCCATAAAATTGCTTAAAAATGCAAAGACTGTCAGTCTCTCACTCTTCTTCCTCCTCCTCCTCTCAACCATCTGTAATATTAATTGCTCTAAAATCTGATGGATATTCTCCAATGACAGGGAAGCCATGGTTGTGAAGAGCTAACAGTGGCTCCCACGGCAGCCCATGTAGCTGACATCTGATCAGAAACCATTTCTTATACCCCTCTCCACGAAGCCACCCAGTTAACCAGGCCACACGGTACTGTTCAAGTGAGCTTTCTACTGTTACTTCAGTCACATTTAAAGGAGTCTCTGGAGCATAGGGAAGGAAAATGTTCCCCTACCTAGGTATTTCAAAAGTCTCTGCTAAGATTGATTTATTTCGATAATCCAGCCAGGGACCAGCTTGTGCTATTGGAAGCTCTGCTGACAGCCAAGTCCTTAGGATCCCTGAGCTAGATTTCGCTAAATGAAGAATAAGGAACTAGGGCCTTTGCAATGTTTACTGAATGGTAATATCTGATTAAAAAAAAAAACAGGAAGAATGGTAGATTGCTACATGAATAATCTATCTTGGAAAATACCCCCCAAAACATTTCACAGAGAAAAGAAAGCCGGTCTCTGACTATACCATTAGAAATGTGCCCAATCTTGTCTGATCTCTGAAGCTAAGCAAGGTCAGGCCTGGTTAGTTGTTTGATAAGAGAAAATGAAGCTAATGTTTGTAGTAAGACTTGTCAGGATGTGCATATCTCTAATGTGTTTCTTCATCACAGTTAACACCACTAACACCACCGCCATCATGATCCGAATCATCGTGATCTTGATCATCACCATCACAATCAGTGTCATTATCACCACCACCATCATCCTCACCACCGTCATCCTTACCACCATCTTCATAGCCATCACTGTCATCACCACCACCATCATCATCACTGTCATCACCACCACCATCATCATCACTGTCATCGCTACAATCTTTATCATCATTTTCACCACCATTATCGTTGTCATCATCATCATCATCATCATCATCATCATCACTATTATACCACCACCACCACCACCATTATCATCGTTGTCATCGCTGGCATTAACTGAGATTCTGTTCTGTGCCAGGCACTTCCACGTATTTGCCCACAAGCCCACTACGAGTACATATCATTAGGCTCACTTTAGAGATGAGTGATCCCAAACGCCTAGGGCCATTTTTAATCATCAAAAATCTGCTCATTCTTTTTAAAGGCAACATGTCCAAGTTAATGTTTAAAAAGAGGCTGCATTTTCTTCATCATTCCTCCATTATACTTCACTCCCAATGCAGATTACACCCTTCGGATAGGAGTCATTTTCCAGTTTTCAGACTTAAAATGAACAGGGTAAACATAGTCTGTACTGCTTTCCCAGAAAACTTGGCTGATTCAACAGATCTTAAATATGAAGGAAAGATTCTACTGCAATTGTGCTTTTTAAAATTTCCCTTCTTTCTTTCTTTCTCTCTCTCTCTCCCTCTCTCTCTGTCTTTCTCCCTCCCTCCCTCCCTCCCTCCCTCCCTCCCTCCCTCCCTCCTTCCCTCCCTCCCTTCCTCCCTCCCTTCTTTCCTCCCTTCCGCTTGGCCTCTAGGCCTGATGGACATTTCAGATAGTGACACCTGACCAGTAACAATAACAATAACAATAGCAGCAATATGTATTTCTGTCTGACCAGGCAGAGCCCATCGCCAATAAAGTGTAACACATTCTGTCACATTAATGAACAGAAGTGCAAAACTTTCAAACAATAACTTCTCCTTTCTCAGAGGAAAAACATGCAGGGACTGAGAGTCACCACTCTTACTTTTAGACAAAGAAAAAACATTCTTCCAGCCCTCATCTGGTTTTCTCCCCCTACACCATGACATTTGACTATCGAAAGCCTTGTTAAACCACCATGGGGATCATGAAAATGACTCAGTGATTTTAAAAAGTCACCAAGAATGCAAGCCCAAAGAGAGTCTGGCTATTAGCTCCTCACCCAGGAGCCGGTATAAGACCTTCCCAGGGCCCTCACTAACTGCAGGTCAGCAGCTCAAGTGTTTCAGGAACCAAGGCCCGATCCTGGTTCCTGTGAGATGGACAAGGTGTATGGAAGTGAGGCACGTGTAAACGGAAGCACTCGGTAGATTCTCCACTTCCCAATAAGTAGTTGCCATTTTACATGGCATCCTAGATTCGCATGCACGTGTGTGTGTGTGTGTGTGTGTGTGTGTGTGTCTGTGTGTGTGTTTAATCAAGAAGTATAAAAGAAGAAAGATGAATTGATAATACAAAAAGCAGCAGGCAACAGTGGGTCTCTGGTACTTTACTTAATACTCAGGGGAAGAGGAAGGGAGGAGGGAAGGAAGGAAGGGAGGAAGGGAGGGAGGGAGGAAGGGAAGGAGAGAGAGAGAGAAAGAAAGAAGGGAAATTCAAACAGCACAATTGCAGTAGAATCTTTCCTTCATATTTAAGATCTGTTGAATCAGCCAAGTTTTCTGGGAAAGCAGTACAGACTATGTTTATCCTGTTCATTTTAAGTCTGAAAACTGGAAAATACTCCTATCCAAAGGGTCTAATTTGGGAGTGTAGTATGATGGAGGAATGATGAAGAAAACACAGCCTCTTTTAAACATTAACTTGGACATGTTGCCTTTAAAAGAATGAGCACAACTGCTGCCCTTCTCTTCCCTGACATAAGGTAAATTAATTAATATGCATCACAAACCCAGCCACTTCTGGGCCCAGGGATCTCTTTAGTGAACTGTGATCAGAAAACCTGCGCAGGCAGAGCTGACAGAGGAGTTTAAAGCATCTGGAGAGATTTCGGTTGCTTGTTTATTGTTTTATCCTTATTCTGGAGCTCATTTCTGGGAAAGGTTCATGGGGCCATATTGATTCCTCCACTCAGCGTCAAACCACGCACAGCTTGTCAGAATCCATTGGGGGTTACTTCCCTTTATGTCAGGTTGTTGGTAAAAGGGACGACAGCAGAAGCAACCACTGATTGAACACCTGTCAGGACCCTTGCAGACTGCCAGAATTCCATTCTTACTTACTTTAATCCTGTAACCAAACCCCAGAGTTGGTCTACATGATGTGACATTCACTTACAAAGAAGAAGCTCCAGGCTCAGAGCAGTTAGGAACCTTCCCAAAGCCGTGGAAGCAGTTATCTTTTGTTGTATAACGAATGATACGATGTGTCATTACTTACAACAGCAGTCATTATTATCTCACTGTTATTAAAGGTCAGAAATACAGAGACAGCTTGGCTGGGTCTTCTGCACTGTCTCTCCCAAGGCTGAAACCAATACGTCAGCCAGGGCTGAGGTTTCCCCCCGAAAGTCTCAGCGGGGAGGCCTTCACCCAGGCTTTTTCTCATAACGTTCTTTGCACATTCTAGTTCCTCGAGGGACCCTGAGCCAAGTCAGTCCCTTATCCTACATGCACCGTCAGCTTTCTTCAACCAAGTGGGCACATTGGGACAGTAATCGTCTGTTCTAAAGATGGGACCACAGCCTGATACACTCTTATGAGCAAAATCACATCCCGCTATCTTTGCTGTGTTTTATGGTTAAAAGCAAGTCATAGGGGCTGGGGATATGGCCTAGTGGCAAGAGTGCCTGCCTCATATACATGAGGCCCTGGGTTCGATTCCCCAACACCACGTATACAGAAAATGGCCAGAAGTGGCGCTGTGGCTCAAGTGGCAGAGTGCTAGCCTTGAGCAAAAAAAAGAAGCCAGGGACAGTGCTCAGGCCCTGAGTTCAAGCCCCAGGACTGGCCAAAAAAAAAAAAAAAAAAAGCAAGTCATAGGTCCTGTGCACAATTAAGGAGATTATACACAAAAATGTGAATACTGGGAGGCCAGAACTGTCAGGACATCCCCATCCAGCCCTCCGCTGTCTGCGTCTGCTCAGTGCGGCTGCCTGCATCCCGTCTCCTCGCGTTCCCTCCTGCTGTTTCCTTTTCCTCCGCACATCCTGCTTATTCTCAGAGGCTCCGTTCCAGTCGTACCTCCTCCAGGAAACCCCTGGCAACCCCAGGCTTCCTTCTCTTGGCTTCCCAGAAGCAGTGGAAGTGCTTCTGTTCACGCGTTCTTGGGCGAGTTGTTTGGTGGGCTTCTCAAACGGCGTGCACAGGTTCCCAAGCCTACACAGCCCAGCCTCACAGCTTCTACAGTGCTCATGTTCTGGGGAGAAGGGGAAGGCGGAGTTACGAACCCCCACAGGAGCCCCCATTCTCATTATAGCTTATGTAAAGAGATTTCCGCCTCAACACCGCTTGTCACAGAAGTAATGCTGCGAGTAGCAGTTAGGTTCTCCACATGTCCCACCCCTGTAATATTTCCTTGGGAAAATACATTTAAGACTCAAGTGTGGCCCTATTTGTAGAGAATCTCCAAGTTTGCTAAGACAGCAAGCAAGAAGTTCAGGAATATTTATTGAGTACTCCACCTAGTTAAGAGAAAATACTTTATGTGTCTTCCATCATCCACCCAGGTACATTCTTCCCTCCATTCTCATCTTCTCTACTTTATTTAAGCACCCAGACCTCTTTACCTGAATGCCTCAATCGTCCCCTACCAGGCCTCCTTGCCTCTAATCCATCCTCCACCTGCAGGCCAACTGAGCTTCCATTGCCTAACCTTGTCCAATCATATCCCTCAAGACAGAGGTAAATCATTGTTTGGCTTGTGAGGTCTGTGTGCCGTGGTCTGTTGTCCCCGGGGGAGGGGGGGTATCTGATACCTTTTCAACAGCCTCACTCCCTTTGGAATTTCCACACACAATTCCCACATTCCTGTGTGGGATGCAAAGCAGCACCCACCGTTTTTCCTATCTTCCTTTGCGGTTGGCATGTGGACACGTGACCTGAGTTCTGCCAATCAGATCCTTCCTGTGAGAAATGGACGCTAAGGTGTTATGGGAAGAAGCAGATGCCTCCAAGACCCAGCGGGTGGTCTTCTGCTAGCACAGAGTCTGGGATGATTGGAGCCCAATGGTGACCATTGGCAGCCATGGTGTTCTGGTGTACCTGATACCAGCTATGACTGCCCAGCTCCTGGAGACATGAGTCTTGGACCTGTGTGCCAGCTAAGAGCCGAGTCTGTGGTTCATCACTGAAATCCTGACTGATACAAGCTCATTCTTGTCCCAGCTATGGCGAAGTCCTTGAGCCTCCTTCTGGGCACACATGCCCCATCTGATTGTATCACCAATTTGGGGAATCTAAGAAAAAGTTTCACTCTTTCTCTGGCACCTGGGCTTTTCCACATATGTCCTTGTATCTGATTTTTTTTTCTTAGCTATCTCTTAGTTACCTGGATTGCTCCTATTCAGTTTTTGGATCTTGACTCTTCAGTCTGTGTTTAAAGTCCCTCTTTGACCTGTACCTCCTTACTGCAGAGCATAAATGATTGTATTTTAATGGGCCATTAACCCACCTACATCTTCCTCTAAACCATGGGCAAGGAATGTGTTTTATTTGCAGTAGGCAGCTACTGTTGTACACATCCATAATTTCTCCTCTCTTTAATCTGGGAAATGTTCTCATTCAAGTCACTACAATGGGGGAATGCTAACTTCTGCTGCTCTCTACCCATGGGCTCCACCTGACACAAGCTAAGCCCACCAGAGCCCTTCATTATTTGGGACCTAATGAAGTCCAAGGGTTTTTGTGGCTATGCCCTTCATGTCATTTATTACCTATCCAATTGCCATAAACGTAGTGGCTGGAAGCGTTGTTGAACATTGCAGCCTTTGTGGGCCAGGAATGTGGACACAGCTATCCTGTCACTTCTGAAAGCTGTCACTAAGAGGACACCTCACCTCAAGTCTCAGATGGAGAAGGCTCTCCTTCCAAATTTGAAGTGTTGATGGAATTCAGGACCTTGGAGCGAATGGGTTTGTTAGCTCTTGTTGGTAGGATTCTGTCTTCATTCCTCACTGGTTGTTGACTGAAGGCTGTCCTTGGTTCCTTCCTTGTCATGTGGGCACCTTCAGTGGGTCCACTAGCTTCACCCAAACCTGCAAAGGAAAATGTGTTAGCAAGAAACACATACATTCTTCTGCAATGTGGTCACAGACATGGCGTTTCCTCACCTCCCTTGTACCTTGTTGGTTCAAGGCAAGTCACAGGCGCTGCCCACATTCAGAGGGGAAAGACAGCCCAAGCTGAATAGTGCAGGAATTGAGAGCCATTGTAGCTGCTATCTGATAGACATATGGGCATAAGTAACTCTGTAACAAAGAGATAAACAAACAAAAAAAGAAGACCCATGGAGTTTTAGGGTCTCACTCCAAATGTACATACCTCAGTTCCTGCTAGAATCTTAAAACGTTAGCTACTTAATCAACCAATTACTTCATCAGCACCTCTCCCCATATAAGCTAATATGGTTTGTATTGGTTTCAACCAAGAAGTTTCTAGGTGAGGCAATGGTGGCTCGTGCTTGTGATCTAGCTACTCAGGAAGTTGAGATCTAGAAGATTGTGTTTCAAAGCCAGCTCAAGAAAAAAAAAGTCTGTGAGACTCCATCTCCAAAATAACCAATAGACATCTGGGCTGTGGGTGTGGCTTAAGTGGTAGAGCGCCACCCCAGCAAGCAAGCCAAGCAAGCATGAGGCCCTGAGTTCAAACAATGACGAGTTTCTAAACTTACCTATCACTGTATTTCTACTGCATGGAATTTGAAATGGGGTCCTGCTATCCTGTTGAATCAGATGGAGAATTCTGGTACATGCTCACATAGCTGACAACTTTAACTCAACAAATCCTGAAATGTTGGAACTTTAGGGGCCTATTTTTTAACTTGCTCATTTTATATTCTAAAGAAGTAGAGAATGAGTAATTTGTCACAAAACTACTGGTCACAAAACTCATACAGTGACAGAGCTAAAACAAAGCTTGAAGTTCTGATTGAGCGGGGTCCTCCAATAGTATAGCAACAACCAGACACTGTTGTTGGTCAGCACCACAGACAGCGATCCAAGGGCTCTGTTTTCCCTAAGTCCGTGAATTAAAGGACTGCAATGGAAATATGTGATACATCAGATGAAAACTCAGCTAGGTGAAAGGATCAGTCCTGATATGACTTACAGTCTCACCATGAATGAGATGGCAAATCTCTGCAAGGCTCTGACAGATATAATTTTCCTTAATGCTTGTCTCACAAGGAATTTAGTTGCTATTAAAAACAAAAACACAGGGCTTCAGTAAAGTCTTGATAATCAATTTGTTCCAGCAAGAAATCAGCATTCTCACAGCTCAATGGTCTAAAAATACACTCTAGGAAAAATTATTTTATAGCCTTATGCAGAACGCATGCGAGTATCGCTGAATAATGGCCTTGTGTTCTGCAGAGTCATAAGCCTTTCCCACTGGTTTGGTTTACGTCGTCAGAATAGCTGAAATGTTTTGCTTGCTCTTTTGAATACTTGAAGAGTGTCAGCACACAGTCTGGCATCGCTGGACGTGGTCCTGCTAGGGGTTCTCCCTTTACAGTATTTGACAAAGGCAGTCTCTCAAATCTGCTAGTTGTAGAGCAACCGAACATCAATACCTTGAGCTGGAAAATATCACCTGCTTAAACATCTCTGATTCTGGAGCTTGAAGGAACACTGAGTGGGTTGGTGAATTATTAACATTAAAGCAGTGTTTAAAGGCTAATGTTTCCCTGTTAGTAGTAACCATATTATTGCTGTAGCACTTGTTCTTAAGAAAAGTAGAGGAGCTGGGGTCGTGGCTGCACATCTGGCAGAGAGAGAGAGAGAGAGAGAGAGAGAGAGAGAAAGAGAATGGGAGAGAGAATATATGTTTTCTTATTTTTTAAAATTATCTTCAAGCATTTGTACCAAGGAGCTTTAATTCATGAGTACAATGAATCTCGATCCATGTCACCCCCACCTCTCCTAAATCCACTCTCCCCCCCTCATTTCCTGGCTCCATTTTCACATCTGTACATTGAACATTATGACTGTGTTCACCCCACCCCCTCTCCATTTATCTGCCCCCCTCTCCTTGGCCTCTCCCCTTCCTCCCCATAACACATTTCAGCTTCCTGCTATTCATTGTGTTAAGATGTAAGTTGTTTGTTTGAAGGAACTAAAAGCAGACAGACATTTACTTTTAATTTTTTTTAAGTTCCCCTTTTCTACCAGCTTACATCAGTGACACAGAGATGGGTTCCATCATTACACTTCCACATGTTTCCAATGTAATCCAGCCACTCACCCCCTCTAGTCCTCTCCCTCTGTTCCCAGATCTACATGCTCTAGCTTTCAGGCCTAGGGTTTGATCTCAGGGCTTCAGGCTGGCTCAGCTGGTGCTCTACCATTGCTGTCTGCTGGTTATTTTGGGAGATGGCGTGTCACAGATTTTTCTGCCTGGGCTGGCTTTCAAGTGTGGCCCTTCCAGGTCTCAGCGTTTTAAGCGCGTAGGATTGTGGGTGTGAGCCTTCAGCACCCAGCGGAGACACACGTTTTCTATAGGATATGTACAAAGGGGTGGATGTAAAGAGAGTGAAAATCGTGCTTGCCTACGGAAAGCGGGGAGAGGGGGGTTACGGCCTTCCTCAGGTTATCTCCCATGCAGGGTAACGGTGGTCATGGCCTTCCCCACAGATGTAGACTCTCCTTGGAGTCAAGAATTGTGCTGTTCAACCCGATGTCCCCATGCCAAGTGCTACCCGCGGCAAAAAGAGTCCCTGCTCTGAAGGAATGTGTCTTTGAGCCAAGTCACTCAAACTAAGCATTTCTGTGTTATATAAAGGCTGAGTGTGCGTTCTCCACCAAGTTACATCGTGTGCCTTTCTCCCTCTCTTCTCCAAGTTTTTCTGTGAAATAACGGAGGTTGCAAAGCTCCAGAAATTTGCTCTTTAGGAATTAATGTAACTCACAGAAAAAAAAACCTTTAATAAAAAAAGTCATAGTAGATAAAATAGGAAGGAAGGAATATGAAGAGGGGTAGTTATGTTATTATACCCTGTTTTGATTCATTAAAATCTTAATGTAGGAAAATCTGGGGTAGGAAATCTGCTTCCAGTGCTCCTAAATGGAGCCACGCTTCTACAGAAGGCAAAGGCCACCGGCAGCATTCTGTGCTGACACAGGAAAGGGACACGGTTGGCCACAGGGCGGTCCTGGCCTTCAGCTTCTACTTCACTTTGCCTTAGAGGGGAGAAGGGCTCCAGTGTATATTGGACTGGTGTTTGTTCTTTCTACTCCCAATTCTCCCCAGTTCTGGAGAACAGAATCTCGAGAAGACCATGAGATTTCTTGCTTCTGCCCATTACTCTGGGAAAGAGATTCATTTCTGTGTCAGTTCATCTGTGAAATGGGAATCACAGGCTTGACTCAGAGACTGCTTGTAAGCATTAAATAACACCAGGCACTGGTAGCTCACACTTGTAATCCTAGCTACTCAGGAGCCTGAGCAGAAAAGTCCACACAAGATTCTTATCTTATCTTATCTCCAATTAACCACTCAAAAACTAGAAGTGACACTGTGGCTCAAAACAACAACAACAAAAGAATGGAATAAATCTGAACAAAAGCACTTTGTAACCTTGTAAGGGATTTCCCCTCCCTCTTTCCCTTCCTTCCCACTTCTTTTGTCTGTCCAGTCATGGGGCTTGATCTTGGGACCAGGCACTGTCCCTGAGCTCTTTTGTTCAAGGCTAGCATTCTACCACTTCGAGCCACAACATCATTTCCCTGCCTTCCTTTCTTCTATTTTCCTCCCTCCCTTCCTTCCTTCCATTCTCCTATTCCCCCTCTCCTCCCTTACCCCCTCTACCTGGCCTTCTTTCTTTCCTCTCTCCCTCCTCCCCTCCCCTCCCTTCTTTTCTCCCTTCCCTACTTCTCTCCCTCCTCCTTACCCTCCCTCTGTCCTTTTGTCCTTTCCTCCCACCCTTCCTTTTTTCCTTCCACATGATAGGCACTATATATATATACACACATCTCTATCTAATTGTCTGTCTATCTGTGTCTGTTTGTCTGTCTATCCTCTCTGTCCTTGGTGGGGCAGCCTCTTGGAGAAAACAAAGACACAGAAGATTAGTCCTGTCCTGCAATGCCTGGGATCCCAGAAGGCCTCATGAAATGGCACTAGGCTGGAGGGATACCTCAGGAAGATTTTAAGAGACAAGGCTGAAAGTCAGTATGTTTAGGAAGCAGGTGGGTTCCAGTGTCTCTACATGTATTCACACATCCATCCATTCACCCGCCCATTCCTCCCACTACAGGGTGTCAACCATCCCCGATCGGCCTGGGAACAAGGAGGGAAAACCATGTGTTCTCTGTTCTGAGGAAGTTCTCTGAGCTGGTGCAGGGCCACAGGAGCGCAGGAATGTTCAGGACACAGAAAGTGTCTTGCTCTATCTGGAGACAAAGCGTCCTGTGTGGAGCAAGAGCAGGAGGAGACAGGACCAGGCCTTGCATGCAGTGAGTGGATGCCCCAAGAATGGCCACAGGAAGTTGGTGGCTTAGCAGAGCGTTAGGAGGAAGGCCCACAGGAAGCAGACGGGGTGACCTCAGCCTGATGGGTGTCTTCAGAAAGCATTTACGGCTGAAGGGTCAAGAATGAATGCGATGGGTTGGGGAGGCGGGAGCAGAGCAGATGGACCAGTTAGAAGGCTGTTGGGGCTGATCTCAGGGCGAGTTGAGGAGAGTACTTCTAGAAGAGAGGGAAGGGTTGTACCGAGCGGCAATGACAGCTTCTTATGGGCTCATTTACCAAACGAGAAGCTGAGGAATGCCAGGGCTCACCCCTGGCCACCACCCTGCTCAGGAGGATCCTGACATGCCGCTCAGGGTCAGGAAATCTGCGCCACGGGCTGGAGAACCACGCTTCCTTAGCCAGGCCTCGGTTTCTTGGTCAGCAATACCTGGAAGTTGAACGAGTTGAGTCCTCTGCTCCGGATGCTGACACCTGACCATCGCCACGTCAGCTTGTGCCAAGGATGGCTGGACACTAACAACTGGGCCGTTTGCATGGCCTGGCCCTCCAGGAAGACAAAGGCTGGAGTGTTGGTGGGGGGGCATCTGAGGATGAGGTGAAACTGGGGAGGACACAGAAAGAGGAAACATCCCCCCCTGGGGGAGGGAAGAGCCATGCAGAGGGTGACTCGTCTATGGCCAACACCATGCTGGACCTGGACCGAGCCTGATGATGGCTGCCCGGGAGTGAGAGCCGTTAAGGTTCCTGCCCTCCCTTACGAGGAGGTGTTTGCCGAGTAGGAGAAGGAGGAACGAGAAGGGAGACGCCTTGCGCGAATCATATAGAGTCCCATGTCGCGAGTTTCATCAAACCAGACGGAAGATGTGCGCAGACAGGTGTCCATTTTACCTGCTCCCTGCTCTCCGGAGCCTAGAGGGTAACAGTCTATGTTTCGGAGAGCTGGATCCTCTGTAATCTCAGGTCTTGCCCAAGCCTCAGGCGGGGGGTGGGAGGGGTGGGCAGGCCAGGGGTGTGAGTGTCAGCCTCCCCTTGCCTCGGTTTACCCATGTGGATTACAGGTTGGATATGGAACCAGCATGTCTTGTCTGCTGAGACGGCGAAAGGCCAAGGGTGCTTTGTGCATCCTCGGCAAAGCGCTTGGCACGCAGTCAGTGCTTAGAAACGGGGTGCCTGTTGTGGCTGCTTAGGGGTGCTCAGCGGGTCCTCGGTGCTCTGGCCTGTCTGGTGTGTTTCAAGTTGAACGTGTTTGCCTTGTAGTATCTAGAGTCTGAGACTCCCCCACCCCACACACCAGCCATGCCTTTCCTCCTCACAGACCCCTGTCGGTTCCGTACATTTTGCCCCATGACTCCCCCCCGGGGGCCCCAGCCCCCGCGTCTTGCAGTAGGTTTGTCAGCCTTGGCATTATTAAGAGGGCTGGGCCTCCCCGCTTGCCTCCAGCATTTCCAGGAGCTCTGAATGGCTGGAGGAAAATCAGCCAGGGCTTCTCACTGGGAGCAAGCCTGGCTGTGGAAATCCTTGGGCTATAAATAGCGCATGTGTGCTGTTGTTGTTGTTGTTTTTTTTAATATGATGGACTCGTTTTCTCTGATCATAAAACCCATGGCTTCTATTTATAGCCACAGTGGTTGCTCTCTAGCACTGAAGGATTGTAAAAATAGGCTTTGGGGATTCAGACGTTCTGGGCCAGCTCTCCCAGGGTGGAGGCTGCATTGGGGGGGGGGGCGGAGAGTGGGCGTTGGGGGGAGGATGTCTGCATTAACCCTGTGCTGTCTCTGAGTTCTCCTCCGGTGGGGGCCTTTGGCTTGCGTTACATTTGCTGGGGTTATGGGACAGACTCCTTCCCTCATTGAGAACCTGCTCTGGGCCAGCCAAGCATCTCCGCGTTGGAGGAAGTATACAGAGTGTTTGTCGTATGGGGGAAGAAATTGATAAATGCCAAAAAAAAAAAAAAAAAAAACATGGTACAGTGGGTGTTAAAGCCTGAGAGACACAGAAGGTGTGCACAGTGCTGCCCAGGACGGCAGGGAGCCTGCGGCAGGCGGGACAGTGGCCATCGAAACACCCAGGTCCCTGCCCTAGATGGCCGAGGTCTCACTGCAGGCGTGGGAAGTAAGGAGTGTCCCGATTGTCCAGATGGGTTCAATGTACTCACCAGGGTCCTTAGACATGGAAGGTGGGAAGATCGGAGGCAACGGGATCCATACAGGCAATGTGAGGAAGGTGATGGGGCCACAAAAGCAGGCAGAGGTGAAGATGCTCGCTCGGCCGCTGCCTTTGAAGGAGGAGGAGCCACTGAGAAGAAACCTCCCAGCCAAGGGGAAACCTTAACCAGCTATCACCAATATCTGATGTGCACTGACACCTAATATCCATCGTCATCCACTGACATAGGCACCGTCGTCCGGGTGCAGCTGCCCCTACGCAATACAGCCCACATGCGAGCAAGTCCTGATGCTCAGATGGGCATGGGGTGTGTTTTATCTAGCCAGTGTCCCTGACGATCCAGGACAGAAATACTGGAGGACAAGACCAAAAGCATCTGCCCTGTGGGGGTGCAGGCATGTGAGCTTACCCCGGGGAGAAATGGAACGAAGCCCTAAGAGAGAAGACCGAGGAGCCCAAGAGAGGAAATGAGTTTGAACTCTGGAGATCAGACAGTCGTGAGTGTGTAGCGTGACAAGGAGTCCACGGCCCCACGCCTCTCTTCAGTGGAGATTCTGCTCCAATGCCACATATGGCCACAAGGAGACAGAAGGCTCTGTGAAGGTCATGGGGACTGGGGGTAGAGGCCTAGTAGGAAATCCAGGAGGATTCCTTGTTTTCTGGGCATCGAAGAAAGTCTAGGCTGGACCGCAGGCGTGTGCCACGGTTTTCAGTGGTGTTGCCTACGTCTTTCGCCCTTCACTGCCTCAAGAATGAAGGCCTCACTCGAGGTCTGTGCGGCAGCACTGACGCTGGATCTGGTGCCTGGCTTCATTAGATCTAATATTTTCTGGTGTGTTTTTTTTTTTTCCTTAGTTGTTGTCTGTGGCCAGAAGGAGAAGGCCAGGCCTGGAGGTCAGCTGCAGCCTGATCATGACTCCCTAGCCCTAGCCCTCATTAGGAAGGCCAGGCCCATTCATTCTCCCGGCCTCTGTGTCTCTCCCCTGTCCTAAGGGAGGGCTCTGTTTCTCCTGCCACTGGTTCAGGGCTTGGCCTGACCTGTGCGGGGCTCTGGCCTGTGTCTCAGGACGTGACAAGGACCTGGGCATCTAACAGAGGATGACACCCCTGCTCCCCAGAGAGTTGTTGCTGTACCTGACCGTCAGGAGCGGCAGGACCCCTGGGGGTCTCAAGTACCTGCTTCATGTTTCCTAAATTTGCCCAGTGCAGCTCCGTGCACGGACTATCTGTCTAGAACAGCTCTTGTTTTCCCACCACCCCAGAATGTAATCTCTTTGAAGACATTGCAAGTGACAATTAGGGATTCCATTTAAGATAAAATCCAATGCTAGGTGGTACTGCCAAGTCAAATAACTCAAATGAGGCGACAGTCCCTGACAGGCAGAGGCAAATGTTCGCACAGAGAAGAGTTCTTTGTAAAAATCGATGTTAAGCTACAGCCTGATTCCAGGACCATCCACACTGGAAAAGACTTGATCATCGAATTGAAGAAATACAATGCAATGACTGTCGTATGCAATCAGCTACAGCGAATCCTTTGGGAAACTCTACCTTCCACGGGGTACAGCTGGCATCAGTGATTTCCTTGTTGCCTCTTTATAGCAGTCAGAGGTGAAAGGTTACCCAGTGTGGCTCGACATCAGGCCCAGCTGGGCAAGGATGGAGGTTGATAACCGGATGGCCCCACCTGACAGCTGTCTTTGGCATTTGACTGCCAACAATGGTTGGAATGTCTGAGCTTCGTAACGAGAGCGTCCGACGTAGGCCTTGCGAGCTGGGTGCGATGGGAGACTTAGGGGAACAGCAGATACTTGTACTAGAAAGGAGAAAGGTTTGGCCAATGGAGCAACAACCAGAGTGAACCACAGAGGAAGGAAGCTGCCCAGCAGGGGCAGCTGAGATAGCCTTAATGCGGTAGAACATTCCAGAAACTGAGAGCCATAGTTCAGTTAGGCAGAGCACACAGGATCTTCACTGTACAGAAGTACAATTTTTTTTTCCAACCGCCATTTATCAGAAGTTCTAGAGTTACGAGGTATTTGACCTTTATTTGATGCCATTTCAAGATGCTTTTCTACAATCAGGTTGGCACTAGCACTTCAGCCAAAATGAACTCTTTTCTTAAAAAAATAAATTAAAATGAAACCAGCCAGCTAGGCTATTACTTGTGACCTTAAGTACAAATATGACATTTCGTGCTAAACAAACTCCAAGTCAAGCTCTAATCAGCGCAGGTCTGCCCTTTCCAGCATTCACTCCACGAGGTGACACCAAGCCCCTACCCCACTCCACATCTGGAGCTTAGAAAGCCTCTGGTTATCCGGTTCTGACAGTGCCTATGCCCTCTCTGGATGGCTGCAGCAGTGGTGTAAGGAGAATGTGATCAGGCCTCTTGGCAGAACAGAACGCCTCTGTTTCCACAAAATCCCTGCCAATCTCTCAGGCTGTCTCTGTGCCTCAATAGCGAGATAGAGTAGCCTGGGTAATTCATAAAGAGCAGACATGGTTCTGGACACTGGACATCCCAATTCAAGGTGCTGGCCCCAGGTGAGGGCCTTGGTGCTGCCTAAGACCGGGTAGGAGGCAGAAAGGCAAGAGAGAACCAGAGGGGGCTGGCCTGTTCCACACAGCACCACCGTGCCTGAGGACAGAGCCCTGGGACCCCGTCACCGTAACATTGGGGGTCAGGCTTCCAGCAATAGACTGGGGTCACATGCAGACAAACCATTCAAAAAGCAACACTTAGAAACCATTTGGTGTAAAGCAACTGCACAACTCTTGGCGGGGGAGAGGGGAAGGGGAAGGGGGAGGGGGGAAATGAGGGAGGAGGTAACAAGTAGAACTAGAAATGTACTCACTGCCTTTCTTATGAACCTGTAAACCCCTCTGTATCACACTTTGACAATAAAGAAAAAAAAAAAAGAACAGTGCTATGGACTGGATTGAAGCATGTCTCCCTCCCTTGCAAATGGTGGAGTTCTAATTCTCAGTACTTATGAAAGTGGTGCTATTTGAAGGGGGGAGGAGGAGGAGGAGGAAGGGAGGGAAGGAGAGAGACAAAAGGAGGAAGAGAGAGGGAGAGGAAGGGAGGGAGAGAGAAGGAGGCTGCCAGCCTGGGGGCATCTTGGGAGCAGCTGTGGCTTCTCTCACAGGAAGGCTGCTCACTGGAAAGGAAGCTCTCGTTCCCAAATCTGTGCAGCCTGCCTGGCCTGCCAACCCCAGCGCTACGTTCCTGGGCTAAGGAGACGGACTCTGTGGTCTTGGTGGCCTGTGGGAATCAGTGTGGCTATTGTGGTTTTGAGAAATGCCCTGGTCTGGTGTCTAATTGCTCTCCTGTCCCGTTTTTAACCCAGAGGGGCTGAGGCAGTGCAGAGGAGGCAGAAGGGGAAGGCGGTCGGTACATCCCGAGTACCTGGGTAATTGCAGGCACTCAGTAGGTCAACTGGGCGCCTAGAACTTGGGTAGAGCAGGTAAGCTTGCTGGCCATGAATATGCACAGAAACATCAGACTCTCTCTCTCTGCACTGGGAACATAAAAATTGGAGTTACATGGTTTTAAATTATCTATTGAAAGAATTCATTGCTCTGGTTGTGGTCCCCAGAGTCTGGGGGCAGGAAGGTGGGAACAGGAAAATCTTAGTCAGATGGTACGAAGTTCTGGCCAGGAAGAGGAATTAAGCCTTTAAATCTATTGCACTGCCTAGCACCAGTGGCTTATACCTGTATCCTAGCCACTCAGGAAGCTGAGATCTGAGGATTGAGGTTTACAGCCAGCCTAGGCAAAAATGTCTGTGACACTCTTATCTCCAGGTAACCACCTAAAAAGCCAGAGGTGGAGCCGTGGCTCAAGTGGTAGGATACTAGCGTTGAGCAAAATACCTCAAGGACAGTGCCTAGGCCCTGTCAACCCCCAGGACTGGCAAACACACACACACACACACACACACACACACACACACACACACACCCCTACAGCATGGTGACAATGGAGAAGAAATATGTGTTATCTGTCAAAACTCTTAAGTGAAATTCAAATGTTCTCATCACAATGGGAGCCTCTGGGAGATGGCATTGGGAGCTGGCTTGTAATCAGGCCATAAGGGCAGTGTACACACACACCTATATCAGACCTGGGCTCCTGGGTTCCACAAACATACACAATTTGTCAAGTAAAAATTTTTTTTTGTAATGCAAAAACAAATTAGAACCAAAACATAAAAAAAAGAAAACCCCAAATCCAAATCTCACCATTCCCACCAAAACATGAGGAAGATCTTGGATGCCATAGATCTACCTGGGCCGAGATCTCTTTCAACCTCTGTTATGGATAACCTGAAGTACATACAGAAGCAGAGAGAAGTTTGCCACACTGCCACGCTGCACCCCCATACCCAACAGCCATTGCGTCATGGCTTAGACGGCTTCGTCCCTTTACACCACCAGACTCCCGGTCACTTCATGTAAAATGTGTTTACATGTGGCCCTGGAAGACCAAGACATAACCGCATAACCATCATCACTCTAAAAGAGAATTCATTCTTAATAGGAAATATTCCATCAGTTCCCAAATGCTCCTGTTTGTCTCACTGTTTGGCAGTGGGGGTGAGGGGGTCCCACTTCCTGAAGTTGCTGGGCTTGGCTTTGGGGTCTCTTCTAGTCTCTCGTGAGCTCCTTTCCTCTTCATCCTTGCTACCGTATCTTTTGAAGAAGCCACGTTTCTGGGTTCTGCTGTGACACGCACAGGGAGCACTGTGCAGTGAGCCTCCGTCCCCTTCATTTTCTGGAGACCGGCTGCCTAGCTCAGGTGAGTCTGAATTGCTTCCTACTTACGAGTGAATTTTTTTTGTCACTTAACAAAGCAGTTTATGAATGCCATGAATCTTGATCAATGTCACCCCTTTAACATTCTCACCCATCCTTCCCAACCCACCCCTCCCCTCATTTTTCTTAATTTTGTAGGATATATATTGGATTAGTGACGGCGTTCCCCCCCTTTCTCTCCCCTCAACCCTACTCCACCCCTTTCAAATATCCATTTACTGCCCCTCAATGAACTTTTGGATCAAGTCAATGTGGTATATATACACAATGGGATTTTACTCATTCATTAGAAAGAATGATATTGTCTCATTTATAGAGAAATGGAAAGACCTGGAAAAAAATTGCTGGGTGAAGCTCGGTCCAGAGAGACAAAGGATGCATGTTTTTCCTCATATGTAGAAGCTAGAATTCACTTACAAAATTATAAGTAAATACGTTGGGTGTATACAAACGTATCAACTGAAATACACTAGATTCAAGGGAGAACTCAAATAGTATATAATTCCTTGGAAAGGCAAAGTCAAAATTCAACCACAATGAGCGAATATGTTTAAGGCTTCTTAGACATGCCCAAAGAAAAGAGAAGGAGAGGAGAGCAGAAAGGATGGGGGGGGGGGCGGGATGGGTACAGTGGAAAGGAAATGGGCCTCCCGCACGTAGAAAACAGATTTACCCAGGGAACCTTTCAAATTTTATTCCTTTATGACAGTCATCCCTCCTTCCTACCCTAGTCTATAAGATATGTGCTAAATGGGAAAATACCTGAGATGTTTCTGAGTTCATACCTTTCATCTATCAGGAAAGCTAACAAATGAGTAAGGATAAAACAAACGGCCTGTGCCACCGAGAACATGAGCTCCATGCCCACGGCGGGGCATAATTGATGGGAAGCTCTAAATTTTCCACTGGATTTGCAAGAAGGCCAGAATTCCCAGCGGCTACTCACAGCCAGAGACTGAGCTGGTCAGGATGCTAACACGGCCCCTCCCTACAGGGTAGAAACTCCTTACGGGGTGCCTTGGGCTCCAGAAGTCCCCCGTTGTCCTGAGTGAAACTTTTCTGGAATTGCCAAGGCAGCCAGAGGCTCTGCCTGTTCAGCCCCCCCTCACTCATGCCAGGAGTCTGCACCCAAGGGCCCTTCCCACCGGCTTAGTCCCCGTTGCTCCCCGATGGCTCTCCCGCATGTCCGGATAATCTCCGCATCTCCCTCACACAGGACCCGACCTCCAAGTGCATCTGAGCATCCACTGGGAATTCTCTGGGTCACACTGCTTCTCCACTGCCTTGTTGTTCCGGGGAGCCCTGTTACTGGAAACGAGGGCGTGGGGACTCACAGTGCAAAAGGCACTTGTGCATTTCCACGGCCTCACCCAAAGACGCGGCCTGGCGAGCCCGTGTTCCCCACAGCCACCTGAAAAGGCTCCCGGGGAGGGCTGGAGCCACGGGGGACCTCTTCATCACCAGGAGGGAACAAAGCGGTTTGTCCCCAGCAACCCCTGCTCTGCCATGACACCCGATGTCAGCCGTTCAACCTCAGCCACCTTCACAACACTGCCCAGAATTCAGGGGGAGGAAAATAGAATGCATAGCATTGTGGAACTAGGAGGATCTACTGGTGCTTAATTCGTCATAGTCTAATCTAACAAAAGGGAAATGCTTTTGAGGTGCCATCCTCCACCCCTCCAACCACAGTCAAGGCCGAAGAACATTGGTGTGGGATACTGATATTTACACGTCCCCTACATCCAATGAGTTACCCTTGAACTTCAGAAAAGGAGTCTCTTGATCTCAACAGCTATGAGTTACTGGCTTGGGGAATAGAACACTAAAGGTGTGCAGCCACCCCAAAAGAGTAGCTTAAGGTTTCCCAGGGGCAAGCAGGGGAAGAAGGTCAGAGCAGGAGTTGAGACAGGAAAGAGTGGGGTAATGGGCTGCTAAGGCCCAGGCAGGGCCTACAGCGCAATCCAGACAGTGCATCTGAGGCCCGCAGGGCTGGGAGACGCAGGACCAGAAGGCGTTCCATCTCTGGGGATGGCTTGTGTGGAGAGAGAGGTGTGGCTTGAATGGTGGTGTTCCAGGTTGAAACTCAGTCCCCAACAATGCAGCAGTGTGGCCATTAGAGGGCCTGGCAGAAGCAGTTGGCCTTTCTGCCTTCTACCGCGTGAGAATGTAGCATTCAAGGCGCCATCTTGGAAGCAGGGAGCAGCCTCCTCAGAAGCCACTCCTTGATTTGGCACTTCAAGCCTCCAGACGCACAAGAAACGAATTCTTCTTTATGAAGAATTAGGCAGTCTTGTGCGTTCTGTTACAGAAGCCAGACAGTGGTGTGATGGAACTGAACAGCTATTTCTTTAGTTCAATGCCAGCCCAAAAGGCAGTATTCTCCAGTCCCTGAACTTGGGCTCCCCAGTGGCCAGGGGCAGCCTCTAAGTCACACCCAGGACAGAGGAACTTGCTGAATAAGTTTCTAAGCACGCGGAGCAAAGCCTCCCACGGGCCCAGCAAAGGTGGAACAGAAGATGTGGCCCCTTCCTCAGGTGGGAACAGTGAGATTCAGAAAGATTCATGAGAGACCCAAGGTCACAAGCACAGCACAGGGCAGAGCTACTTGAGCTTCCCTCTTGCCCTAGTCCTGTCTGCCCACAGCCTCTTCTGGCTGAAGGTCCAGCCCAGCACCTCCTTAAGCTTCAAGCCCTCTAAGCCCGTTTGCTGAAGGCAGGCGCTGTCTGTCACCTGGGTGAGGAGATCCCCGTCCAGCCCTCATTCACTCTCCCTTGCTTGGTGACTGTTCCTCTCCTGGGAGCCAGCAGTACCATTAGGGCCCTCCGTGCAGCATTTACAAGATGGAAGGCTCAGGCAGGAGCGTGCGGAGCAGCGGCGGCTTGGCTGAAGCAGGGGGCGAGCAGGCAAGCGGTGAGAAGCCAGGACAGGATCCTGGGCTCTGACTTCAGGAGAAGAGGGCAGGGAGGCGGAAGTGCGGAGCCCTGTAAACATGGGGGGGGGGGGTCGCCAACCAGAGGCTGCCACCCCCGGCTTCTGTCTTCACCACTACGTGATGAGGCAGAGATCTTTCTTTTGGAGATGAGAGAGCTGATGTCCAGAGAGGTTAGGTAACTTGTTCAAGGCCACAACGATTGCCTAGAACAAAAAATTATATATATATATGTATATATGTGTGCATATACACACACACACACACACATATAGAGAGAGAGGTCTTTTCCATGAACCACGAGTCAAGCTTCTACCCGTGGGTCCATCATCTCCCCCAGGGAGAAGGTAAGCATGAAAGGCCCCTCTGGAAGACCATTTTCTTCAGCTCCTGAGCCAATTTGCCTTTAAACTGGACGCCTTCCCTTCAGTTCTCTCGGCTCCAACCTGGGAGGATGTGGGGAAAGGGCGGGATGAGGAGGTTCAAGCAAGCAGACTCACCCCGGACCTCCAGGGGCAGGGGGCTACGGGTGTCCTGGTGTGTCTGAGGTGACACCTGAGCCGGCACTTCACCATGGCTCCCTCGGTGGAGAGCAGGTAATGGGGGACAAGAGCCGGGCCCGGGAACCAGCTCTGGGCGGCTCACCAGCCTGTTTGATAAAAGACTACAGGAACGGTCGGAAGCGTCGTTATCGTCTGGGAAGCTGCTGGGGGGGGGGGGGCAGAGGCCTTGCACACGCGTCTCCCACACCAGACACGCAGTAAGGACCTTGGAGGACTCGCGGCAGGAACTAGAGGCCGGTGCTCCTGAGATTTCTTTCGAAGCGCGTGGTTGTGCTTTCCCCATCACTCGCCTGCCCCACAGACAGGGTACTGTGGCCTGGACCACGTGGGGTTGGAACCACCAAAACCAGACAGGCAGGGGCCGCAGTCCCTGACGGCAGAGCCGGGGTCTCCCAGGCCCCGCTGCTGCTGCTGCTGCTGCTGCTGCTGGAGAAGCAATGGCTGGGCTCTCAGGACCCAAGGTGGGCCAGGTAGCCACAGCGGGACGCTTCCATGTTTAGAAAGCAGCGGTGGGTCAAAAGGGCTGTGTTTCCTGGAGCTATCACACAAGTCATCAGAAAAACAGAAATTGCTTTTTTAAAACTCACTCTTTCTTCCTTTTTATTTGGGGGTGGGGGTGGGGGAGCAGTACTAGGGTTGAAATTCAGTGTTCTTTGTTTGCTAGGCAGGTGCTCTACCACTTGAGCCGTGGCCCCAGCCCTTTTCCTGGAGTTATTTTTCAGATAGAGCCTCCCGCTCTTGCTCAGAGCTGGCCTCGGCTGGAATCCTCCAACCTCTGCTTCCTCAGTAGTTGGAACTACAGTTACAAACCCAACCTGGCTTCGGTGGGATTTCTTTTAATTTAAAATAATGTGTTGTGTGTGGCTTGGTTTTTGAGATAGGGTCTCTCTAACTTTTTGCCCGGGGTTGTCTCAAATCTTGATCCTCCTGTCTGTGTCTCCCAAATAGCTAGCATGACAGGTCCACCACACCCTGTCCCGACATTTATTCTTTCATAGTCTAGGAAGCATAAGTTCAAAGAGGGACAAAGTGTGGGAGAGGCTGGTTCCCTCCGGAGCTCCGGGAACCACGCTTTCCTTTCCTGTTGGTTGGGGCTTGAAACTACATCACTCCTTGTCTTTATGTTCTGTGGGTGTGCGGGGGATGGGGCGAGAACAGAACTTCTCCACTTTCATAAGGACACCGATGGCATCAGGACAGACCAGTGCTCATCTGCCAAGACCATTGCATAGGTGGAGAATTTGCAGGCTCCAGAGGCCTGATGTCCTTGGGTGACCTCTGTTCAGCCATACGGGAGAGTAGGAAGGGATTCAAGAGACTGATCCCCAACTCAAGACTTGGGCATCCGCTGCCTGTCATGGTAGCCTGCCTATACAGCGCAGGGGGTCAGCACACCTGCTGTCATCATTATCCCTCCCGGGCTTGACATGATGGCTTTTAGGATGCTCTTGGGGGCTTGGCCTGCATGGCAATCTCACCAGTATATACCCAGAAACCAGATCCTGAGTCATTTGGGTGAGACCTAGTGCTACAAGGCTGTGGCCTGCGCATCCTGTAGCAGCGGTGGTGCGGCTCATGGCTACACGGGGTGAGCTGGGCCTGGAGAGCCAGAGTGGGCTGCCACAGGAGAGGGCCACTGGCTGACAGAAGGTTGAAGCCCAGGTTAGGTTCTATGAAAGTCAGAGATCCCGCACAGCTGCTGAGCAGGCCGGCCGGGGTGAGAGGCCTACCGGTGAGAAAAGGGGGTACACAGGGAAGCCTTGCAGAGGCCCCCCTCCCCTCCTGGGAAGTAAAGCTCAACAGAATCCACGTGCCTCCATTCATTTGAATATCCTCTGCCTTTCCCCTGGGGCTCCAGAGGGTTGCGCCAGACAGAATCTGCTTGCTCATAATATTCCCATCTCCTAGTACAACGCCTAGAAATAAGAAAGTGTTCAGTACACACCGCTGAACTGCTAAAGGAGGTTCTTATTTATCACTCACACGCATACGGATTCTAGGACCCAATATACCTCTCTCTCTCTCTCTCAACTCCACCATCTAATGGGTACTTACTAATTATAGGAATAAGGACACTGAGCCCCAAGAAAACAATGTAACTGGACTGGCAAACTGATGACCACTAGAAAAATCGCTGAACTCAGAGTTGCCCCAAGTGTGAGATTCGTGTTCCTACCACTGTCCTCCCCCTCTTCCCGCCCCGCAGGCCTAGCATGTCTCCCTGACTGTGAGTCAAAGCCACAGGGGAGGTGGCAGAGAGCATAGGAAGGGGTCACCTTGAAATGGATGGAGGGCCCCCTGGAAGGAATAGAACCAGGCCACTCTGCTTCTGCTCACGGGAGTAGCCGGGTGATGCCGACCTCCCTGACCACGGAGTCGGTCTGGTCTCCACCGTGCCACCGGCTCCCGCTTTCCGAAGGTGGCTTAGTAGAGTCCACGCCCCTGGGCAGGAGCTGAAGGCAGCAGGGAGCTGCTGGCCTGTGTCTCTCCCCAGGGCGGATGTGGAGGGATGCGAGCCACGTGGGCAGAGCTGCTCAGAGCCGAGGACAGAGCCTCGGCGCCTCTGCCTCTGGGAGCCTCCGTGGGACCCCGGGGAAGGGAAATCCCACAGCCTCCCTGCCTCCGGTCACAGAGGGGGGTCACACTCTCCTCTGTGGCCCTGGCAAGGAAGGGGAGCTGGAAAACAAGGAGCACAGCACCAAACACACCTGCTGGGTGGGCTGTGGACCTCATGTGGTGTCGCTGAGCCTCCTTTTCCCACGTGGAAATGCAGAAATCTTAACCACTCTGTAGGCCACAGTGCAGTGTCCTGAATAACCAAGACCTGTACCCATTTCCCCACCCGCTTCTGTGTCCCAGCTCCAGGGCACTGTGCCGAGACAGGGCGCAGCCCATACGCTCGACCAATGAGAAGACGGAACCTCAGGGAGCTCGCAGCTGAGTTGCTTGCAGTTATAACTCGCTAGGACTTCCGGCCATCTGCCCATTGTGCACCTTCCTCCTCTTCCTCCTTCCTAACAGAGCCACGCTTTTCAACCCAGTAGCCCTGGGTCTTCACAGGGGAGGGCCACCGCACTCCTATATCCAGAGCTTGGCGTCCTTATCCCCAATCGATTAACAACGTCTGTCACTCAAGATCAGTGTCATGATACACTTGGCTAGTGAGGGCTGATGTCCTTTGAGCGAATGCTCTTGCTAAGGCCGTGACCCCACATTTTGCTGGCAGCCACTGAGTGAACATAAGGGGGCCACCTGGGGATGGAGCCAATGCTGAACAGAGAAAAGGAGAAGCGGGGGCGGGGAGGGGGGGAGTCATGGCTGGGTTGGCAGAGTGCTAGCCCATGAGTGACAGTGTCAGGTGCCAAGTTCAAGTCCCAGTCTCAAATCACCACACACACACACAACAAAAGACAGAGAAAAGGAAAAGGCTGTCTCAGTCAACATTATGGAGCCTTGAGCCAACCACTCCTGAAGCCGGAACTCCCTGTAGGCTCCCTTGGCTGTCAGATCACCAGTTTCCTTCAGACTCAGCTGCTCCCCTTCAAGCCACCCTAAAGTATACAGTTCTTACACAGCGGAAGTGGGGTAAACGGAGGCAAACTTCAGTGCATCCAACTCAAGCTCATTGCAATCAATAACTAAGGAAAAGGAGTCCCCATCTCGGTGGCGTAACTAAGGGTGTGATTATGTTAACAGGAAGGATATCCTTCCCTTCTCGTCATAGTATAAGAGAGGTTACGCAATAGAGGGAGCGGTCACCTGCTGCTGAGTGGCGGAAAATGGCTGTACACAGGACTCTCTCAGTCCCCAACCCACATTTTTTTCCCCAACACTTCACACCACTTCCCCCAAGTTCCAGCCCTGTCCTCTACCCAGTGGGGTTATCAACAGCCACCCGCAGGCCAAGTCCAATCATTGTCTCTGAACCCCACACACAGCCTGGAAAACTGTCCTTAGCCTGCCAAGGCCTGCGCAACTTGGTCTTTCATCGTGAGATCAGGTGAGAAAGGCCAATGGACCATTTGGAAGAGGGGAGAGGCTGCTCTTCCCGTTTCCATTACAAGGAGCTTCCTCTACAAAGGAAGTGCTGGAGTGGGACCACTTGTCTCTCACCCCTATCCATTTCTTCCCCCAGAAAACTGCACTCACCAACGCAAACTCATTGAGCACCTACTACGATGAGGTGGGCTCACTTCTAAGTGCTGAGATAGATCAGCAAAGGCACTGGGTCCTAGCAGCCAGGAACTTTCTCTTCTCTTGGGTGTGATCTAGAGCTTGGCATCTGCATGGCCATGATTTTCAGGTACACAAGGCCTATTTAGAGAGCCATGGCTCATGGTCCATCTGTTTTCTATCCTCTCAGCATGCCAATTTCCAGCAAAATAGCTCAGAGGAGAAAGGAGACTTGAATGTTTCTATATATTTTTAGATACAGTTGTAAATTAAAAATTACATAACGTAGTTACCAAACTTATGCTGTGGCAGAAATGCACACATTTATAAAACAGATAGCTCAAGAAAAAATAACCTGGAATGCCAAGAATACAATGCTACACCACCATACGATTCGTAAAATAAGTAGATAATTTATTCAAAGTGTATTTATTCACTGTCTATATTCATTAAGCCAGTTTAAAGTTGCATTCAACATTAAGAGTGTGGAACTGGCACCTGAATAGAAAAGCAAATCAATGTTACAGAAAATGGGCCAAAAATTCAGTGTATGAATTTTTCAGAGCTTTTCTGGAACAAGCATTTGTTATTTTGGTGAAATTCAATTTATTCATTTCCTCTTTTATGAGTTGTGCTTTTAGTGTCAGGTCTAAGAAACCTCCCTAGGCTGAGATCACAGAGATATGCAGTGGGGGTAGTTTTCTCCAGTAAAAGCTCCACAGCTCTACCTTCTGCATTTACGTCCATTATCCACTCTGAGTTGGTGTCTCATAGAAGGCATGAGACAGGTCAAGGTTCATGTGTCTGCCTATGGCGTCATTTGCTTTGGAGGATAGTTGTCCGCAATCAAACTGCCATTGAAGTTCGTCAAAAACCAGTAGAGATATTGGTGAGGCTGCCCCCCCCCCAAAACCTGGGTTCTCTGAGTATCTATTTACCAATACCACTTGTTCTTGATTATTATAGCTCTGTAACAATTTTTTTTTTTTTTTGGCCAGTCCTGGGCCTTGGACTCAGGGCCTGAGCACTGTCCCTGGCTTCTTCCCGCTCAAGGCTAGCACTCTGCCACTTGAGCCACAGCGCCGCTTCTGGCCGTTTTCTGTATATGTGGTGCTGGGGAATCGAACCTAGGGCCTCGTGTATCCGAGGCAGGCACTCTTGCCACTAGGCTATATCCCCAGCCCCTGCTCTGTAACAATTTGAGCAAGTTGATTCTTTCTTTAAAAATTATCTATTTCGGCTGGGAATATGGCCTAGTGGCAAGAGTGTCTGCCTCGTATACATGAAAGCCCTGGGTTCGATTCCCCCAGCACCACATATACAGAAAATGGCCAGAAGTGGCGCTGTGGCTCAAGTGGCAGAGTGCTAGCCTTGAGCAAAAAGAAGCCAGGGACAGTGCTCAAGCCCTGAGTCCAAGGCCCAGGACTGGCAAAAAAAAAAAAAAAAAATTATCTATTTCAACTCCTGTGTGTGTGTCTCTCTCTACATAAATCATCCTGCCCATCATTACAAGAATACTTTCTGTGATTTTGTAGGAATGACATTAAACTTGTCTATCAGGTCAGAGAGCACTGATACCTTTACTATGTTCACTTTTCCGGTCTATGAACGTGGCATGTCTCTCCACGTATCTAAGACTTGGTTAATTTCTTTCTTCGGTGATATGTATGCCCTTCACCACACACACCCTCTACATGGTTTGTTACTTTTATAGCTAATATGTCTTTTTTAAGTGACTAAATGCAATGGCCACTTCTTCATTGCTAGGATATAAGTGCAATTGATTTTTTTTCTGCATTCATCTTGTATTCTATGGCTTTCTGAAGTCACCTGCTCTAGGAGGGTTGAATTGCTCATATTTCTTGAGATTTCCTACAAAAGCAATCATGCCATCTGCAATAGCCACCATAGTTCCACCGGATGTACACCAATTCCTTTTGCAGGCAGTACCATCTACAACCAGGTCACCAACCACTAGGCCACATCTCCTAATGATCCCACTGCCTCTTTTTTATTTCCTCAGCACTGGGGCTTAAACTCAGGGCCTCACATTCTCATTTGGCTTATTATGCTCAAGGCTAGTGCTCCATGACTCAAGCCACACATCCATTTTCTGCTTTTTGCTGGTTAATTGGAGATAAAAGCCTCATGGAACTTCCCTTCCTGGACTGGCTTCTCACCATGATCCTCAGGTCTCAGCCTCCTAAGTAGTTAGGATTATAGGTGTGAACCTCCAGCTCCCAGCCTTACTATCTCTGAACATAACAATGCTGGGTACAAAGATGTCAGCATCCAAGCTAAAACATATACACCTCCACCATTGTCAGTCATTAGCATCATCACCAGCATTAACTGAGCTTCTATTCTGTGCCACTTCTCTTCTGCTGTCGTTCTAATTGGACCATGAGGCTTAGCCCCTATTTTCAATGTCTATTTCCTCCTCAGTTGCTTCAATGAGGAAATCCCTGTCATCCTATTTTCCAGGTCATGGATTCTTTTCTCCTTCCTCTCTATTACTCTCTTCAGACCATCCACTAAGCTATTTATCTTATCGTATTCTTCAGCTCTAAATTTTCTCTTTGATTCTTCGTGACTTTTAATTTTTGCTGAGACCTTCTACTTCTCATTGGTTTTGGAAAATAGTCATCACTACTGGTTGAAGTATTTTTAAATCATGATGGTTGAAATCTTTGTTACAGTTCTAGCAGGTCTGTCATCTCCATCTTCTCAGTCAGTGGTGATGTTTGAGTCACAGTGCTACTTGCAGTTTTCTGGTGGTTAATTGGAGATAAGAGTCTCACAGACTGTCCTGCCCAGGCTGGCTTTGAACTGCGATCCTTAGATCTCAGTCTCCTGAGTAGCTAGGATTACAGGCATGAGCCACTGGTGCCCAGAGACAAGTGATTTTTCCATGGAAACTTGGACAGTGGATTGTGCAATAAGGCCCTTGATTTTATTTAAACCTATACTTTGGGCTATTTTATTTTATTTTATTTTAACCATTGACTTATTGAAGAAGTAGGGGGAATGGTTGCTGTCAGGTAGAAGTCATGATTCCACATTTGGCCTAACAGCATGGAAATCTGGAAGGCTGAGGTTCCTTCTGAGGGTATGGGAAAACCTGCCCCGGCTCTCCTGGCTTCTGGTGATCCACTGGCCATCTTGGCCTTGCTTGGCTTATTGACTCATCATCTTGGCCTCCATCTTCATGTCCGCCTGACATCCTGAGGGTGTGTCTGTGTCCCCTTTCCCTTCCCTTAAGGGTACCCTCCAGGTTGGATAAGGGATGCTCCCCACTCTACCATCTTAAAGAATTCTGCCCGCAAAGATGCCTTTTCCAAATAAGGCCACGTTCCCAGATACCAGCTATTTCGGTCTTGAGTATCTGGATCGGGAGGGCAGAGGATGAAAGGACAAGACTGGGCGGCGGGGGGAGGAGGGAGAGGCAGATGATGGTAACCTTCAGTGAGTAAAACAGCATTTCCTGAAGAGGAGAATGAGACTTCCAGACTTAAGTTACAGCACTCAAAAATCTCCAATTTTCAACCAAAAATTCCTAAGTAGACAAAGAAGCAAATACTATGGCCCATTCCTGAAAGAAAAGAAAAACAAAAACTTGTCAAGGACCATTTCTGAGGAAATCCGGACACGGAAGTGACTAATTAGACAGTAAGCTAGTTGCATTAAAAATGTTTCAGGAGGTAAAGGAAACCATAAAGAAAGAACTAAAGGTTAGGAAAATGATGTTTGAATAAAAGGACACTATTGGTAGGAAAGTAGAAATGATAAAAGGGGATTCTACAAATTCTGAAGCTAAAAGGTATAATCACTGAAATGAAAATTTTACTGGAGAGCTCCCCATCAGATTTGAGCTGGCAGAATAAAGGACCGGAGACTTTGAGATAAGACCGAATTGAAACAATCCAGTCTGAGGAGCTACAGAAAGAGGAATGAAGAAAATGTACAGAACTGGGACCCATGAAATACCATTTACTGTACTGATGCACGCTGCATAAGAAGTCCAGGAGAACAGACAGAGAAAGAACAAAAGTATTTGAGGAAACCATGGCTTAAGGTCTCCCCAAATCTGATAAAAGATAGGAACCTACACGTGCACAAACTTCAGTGAACTCCAGCCAAGATAAACTCACAGATTCCACATCAAAGAACATTATGATCCGGTTTCAAAACCCAAATACAAAGGAGAAATTCTGAAAGCAGCAAAAGGCAAGGAACGCATCACGTCCCAAGGAACTCTCTGTAAGATTAACAGCTGATTTCCATCAGCCAGGAGGCAGCAGAGTGACACAGTCAAAGTCCTGAAAAAGAAATCTGTCAGCCGACAATTCTGTTTCTGGATAAACAATCGTCCGATGACAAAAGAGAAATCATGACCTTCTTTTTTTTTTTTTTAGAGAAATGGAAGCTGCAAGGGAGAGATCAGGGAGAGGGGTCTGGTCCCTGTACCTGGGCCAGATGGGCGGTTGGGGCATCTTTCAACTGACCTCCTCCCCAGGCTGGGATGAGAGGGACGAGCAGGTGTGTGGTCAGCACTGCGCCTTGGACAGATGGCCTCCAAGACTTCCTCAAGATGGCACCTGGAGCTTTTGTGACGCTCTAAGGAATCAAGTTGGTGAGAAGATGGAGATGGAAGGCAAGTCTTCTGTGTGTCCCCCAGGATCCCAGGGGAGACATAAACCGTACCACTAGGGGGCTCCGTGCACCTGACCTGCCAATTCCTCTGGAGAGGAGGGAAGGCCCAGATGCCCCATGGAGTCACTGGCCCCAGAAAGTGGAATCCCCATAGGAGCCAAGTGCCAGAGCTGGACAGCCTTCCTTCCCCAATCGTGATTAATTGCTCCCTGTCCTAACCATGTGCTCCCTCCCCACTGCATTCCTCTTTCCAGATAGAACCCGGCAACCTCTGCCTGTCAGTCCCTACCCTCACTTTCTCCAGAAGCCCTTCAGTGCCTCCTTCTCTCTCCTTCCCTCCCTCCAAGACAACAACCATTGAGCTGTCCTCTGGATCTGGTCCTTCCACCCCCCGCCCCCCTTCTCTGGAGTTACTGTCCATCAGTGATAAGCAGCCTAAAGTACTGGCAATATGTCATGGCCTCCTTGCCCTTCCAGCACTTGGCCCACTCTTGGCCTCCTCTCTCTATCCCTCAAGTGCGAGCCTCCCTTGAATCCCCAATGGGACACAGAGACTCTCTGCAAGTCCACCATAACAGTCAGTGTAGCAGGTGTACCGCCTGCTTTCCTGTCTCTGAATGTATTCATCATCTCTAATCATCTCTGAGTTCCAGGTTTAATCCCCCTGAGAATGAGAGACAGTCCCTGAGTTCCATGCTGGATGAATGAATGAATGTTTGTATGTAAGGGGACAAGATGCCTTCGATTTACACAAATGAAGAAGGCTGAGGCCAGCCATTGGGAAGCTGTTATATTATTAACGCTGGCTTGACATTGGCAGAATAAATAAACTCCTGGCTTAGCCCTCGGCACTCTGCTGCCTTTTGAGTTGCCCAGGCATGAATGACTCAGAAGTCAGACCTTCTGGTGACTATCTTTGTTTCCTCCTCTGTCCTTACAGGAAATGTGGGGCCTTCTGTGTCTGCATCCAATAAAGCTCTCTGATGACTTTCTTTATTTAAATGCCCCAAAGTGCTCCAGCTGCTTCCCTGGGTACCAAGAAGCAATTGGCTCCGAGGAGCTTTCTGACGTTGGTGTTTGAAAGGCAGTTGGAATTCCGCCAGCTCTCTCCAAATGGGCTCCGACATCATCCCCTCGGTAGCAGGCATCTTCAGAGGGATGGCCCCGTGCTCGGGGGGCTGAGGACTCGGGCACGCAGGCCCAGCCGAGAAGGAGCTCATGGCCTAGAGAAGGAGAGAGACCCCTATGACGAGAAACATGTCCAGCACGGTGATGGCGATGGAGCCCATGCAAACCCCCGACAAAGCGTGTCCGGCCCAGCCTGGGGGAGAGGAGCCGGTACAGCCAGAATGGGAGACACGTAAAGGACAAATAGATGCCATCTGACATCGGGCTCCAAGCACTCCAGGCCTTGAGAGCCGAGGGGCAGGTGAGAGGCAAGGGAGGCCACTGGGCACTAGGTGCCCGAAGCAGAACTAAGAAGGCTGCAGAGCAGATGAGCAGGAGACAAGCGAATGAATTTGAGAGCCAGGGGCCTTCGTCCACGTTGGTTACACACATCAATTTCCTCCAGTTCCATCTCCAAGCAATCACTAGCGTGGAGAATAGGAGGGCAGGAAGGCCCAGCGAGATCACGGGGCGTCCGAGGGGCTGGCTGCTAAAGGGGGGCTGCCGTTGCTCCGAGGCTCGAGCGAAACAGCACATCCCCCGGTACAGAGGGGAGAACAGGCTTTGATTCTGTGCGGAATCCACAGTCCGAGCTTCTCTGAGTGGAACAAAGGGACCTACAGGGAGATGGCTGGAAGTTGCCAGAAAAGCAGAAGCTATGGCGAAAATTTGGCAGCAGCTGTGATGACACAGAAATCTCAGCTGTTCTCCCCTTTGCCTGGCATACAGAAGGCATGCGGTGTCCTGGCCCTGCCAGGCAGGATGACCCCCTTCTGTCCACCCAGCAGGCCTTCGGAATGACTGCCCTGGCACCTACCCACAGAAGAGGGTCGCCTGCTACGTTGACGTCAGCAACTGGCGTGCACCCTCCGTTCTTCCGTCAGGCATCGGGTTACTGTGCAAGAGCTCCCGGGCACTCCAGTAGAGTCTTCAGTAAATGGGAGCCATTTCCAGGCCTCTGCAGCTGAAGGAGGAAGCAAACTGCTTTGGGCTGAAGGATACCTAGAGCTCGTGCTCGTGGGGGAGTCCTGGATGCAAGAATTGCCCCTCAACTCTGCCACGGGGCTCCGCACCCTCAGAGCCTGATAAGCACACGTGTCACACGGGGAGTCCCTCCACCTCCCTGAGGCTCCCCCAGGACCAAAGCACCTCGGCTCCGTCTCTGGTGGCTGGTCTTGTGGTCGTGACGGCCTCCCAGCCCCTCTGGCCGGCTGAGTCCTGCGCATGGACGCCAGCGGCGTGGATGGAGTGTGGTCAGCCATCTGCCCAGGCAATCTGTCCCCTCCAAATTCACTGCAGCGCTGGGGTGGGCTGCAAAACGGAGGCAGGGAGGCTGGGTTTCGCCGCCTTGCCTGACCGCTCGCTGTTGGCTTTGGGGGAATGGGATTGGCGCCTCTCTGCGCCAGTTTTGCATCTACGAAGCAAGGGGACTGGTGTAGCGCAGCCCGTGCCGTGAGGAGAAGGGGCTGAGCCAAGGCGTGTGGAAGGCGGGCTAGCGTGTTGGGGACCAGACGTGCTCAGTGGATCTTCCTGCCATCCATTTACTTCCTCCAGTCTAACTGCAGTAAGAGGCGATCGGTAATATGTGTGTAACGTGAGACCACCATCCACCTGAGGGCCTGGAACCTACGCTTTATTCAGTTGGGAAAGTTCCAGAATGCGGCCGGATAAGCCCTGGTTTTCCACCCTAGTTCTGGCTCTATCCTTAACTGTGTGACCCACAGAGAGACACATCCCTGGTGTAAGTCCCCAGTTTCTCATTTACACAATGAAAATGTCAATTTAGATGTTCTCTCTGGACCCCTCTGGCTGGAATGTCAATGAAGGAAACTAAATGGAGCCACTCTAATGGAATTTCAGAATCAAAGGAAGGAGCTCAGCAACACCCTTCAAATGACCCCACGCCTCCCTCCTCGCGGTTTTGGCACCTGTGGACACAGCTTTCCTTAATGAGAACAGCACCTTGGGTGGGCAGCCTGGGCCAACCCTGGCAGTGAACTCAGAACAACAGGCGGGAATACTAATGACTCCAGCCCGCAGAGATACCAAGAGCTCCCTGGACCCCATTCTCCTTGCCGGTTTATCTTGAGTCTTGAAGATCCTGAACGAATTCATGTTGCTGCCAAGAATGCGTTTGCCCTATAAATATGACTCGGGAATGCAGGTCAATTTGTTGGGTGTCACAGCTTGAGAAGACACAGGAAATTCAGATACAGTGCTTAGTGACAAGTTTACGGTCTGGAATCGCTGCCCTGCGTGTCACTTAAATTTATTTGCTGTGATATCATAACCAGACTCTGTGGAAACGGGGAGGTACTGTCCGTCAACTCTGCAGGAATCACCTTCAACAGATGCCACAGAGAAATGTCTGCCTCTCCTTAAAAGCCCTAGGTCCTGAGCATTTCTGTGTTTCTTGTGCATTCTCACGTCCGACTGGCTGGCAAGGCAATCGTTCAGAAGCACACACTCAAGGCAAGCCATCACCCCCAGAGGTAGAGAAATTCACCATTTAGAATGCTTGTCTCCACCCGTGATCTTACCACCTTTCACACCCGACCGGAGTCTGACCTTGAATGCCAGTAGGGTGTCATCTTCACTCTGTGGCTTTGAGCAGATCACTTACCCATCCCGTGCCTCAGTTTCCCCATCTGTCATCTGAAAATATTTTGTCAGCTGGCATTCCTAGACACCACCCCCCCCTGAGGAATTTCAAGACTGAAATTGAGCTCCAAGAGCTGTCTCCATATTTCAAAGCGCCTCCTGGGAATTCTCCATTTGTCACACACATTAATTAAAGTGTCACACTTCTTTGCTGTGGGTGGCACGATCACAAGTCGGGCCGTGGCTCAGAGTCTCTCATGCGGATCCGAAGCCCTGTTAGGTATTAAGTGACATCACAGGAAACTCTGCCATGCTATTTTATTGCCTACTCTGCTGTAATACAGCTCTCAGAGCCATAAAATGTATGGCTTTATACCTGCAGGCTTGTGTTCAAACCCTGCCAAAGAAAAAGATGAGCGAAGGAAAGTGTGTACTCCTTTAGCATGGCTATGAAAAATGTCCCTGCTGCCCAGATGGTCCCTGAGATTCCCTTGTCAGCTCTAAATGCAATGATTTCAATATTCACAACATGTTTTGGTTCGAGGGGGGAAATGACAGAGGGCATTGTTGTCTGTTTGCTTTTGTAAATAGCCCCTTTCCCAGGGAGGTCACCCCAGGCTGTGGCAGGAAGGAAAGCAATTCATTACAGAGGACAACTTCCTGAAAAAGGCCACGCGGCACCAGTGGCTGGAGACGAGTTGGGCTATGCACTGGCGTCCGGCAGCTGTTGGCTTTGCCGAGCAAGATGAAGAACGGATTCCACCGGGGGACACCCTCTGGCTTTGAGGATCTGCGGATTAAAACATGAGACATGTTGAGAGTAGAGCGCCTTTCGTATGTGTGCAGTACTGGGGCTTGAACCCGGGGCCTCTCTCTCTCTCTCTCCCTGAGCTTTCCCACTCTAGGCTGGTACTCTCCCACTTGAGCCACATCTCCACTTCTGGTTATTTTGCTGGTTAACGGGAGATGGGTGTCTCTCACAGACTTTTTTTTTTTTTGCCATAACTGGCTTCAAACTGCAGTGCTCAGATCTCAACCTTCTAATTAGCTAGGATTACCCGAGCCACTGCTGCCCAGCAGAGACAGGGAGAGAGAACAAGAGGAGGTGAATCTCTTTTATTTATCACAACATACTCTCGCGATAACTACCTCACTCCTTCAAAACGACATTCAGTCAACGCATGCCTGGATCCTATGGTAGAGGGCCTACCTCCCCTTACTGTTGCGTTATAGACTAAATTCCCAACGCCTGGACGGCCTTCATCTTGGTCATGTGGAAGTGAGATCTGATGGAACACAGTGTTGGAAGACGCTCTGTCCTTCAAAGCTCCAGGGCTGGGTATGTACTCGGTGGTAGAGTTGCTTGGCAGGTGCGAGGCCCTGGGTTGGATCCTTCCCTCTCTTGCCCTTCTGCCTCCCACCATGGGATAACACAGCATGAAGGCCTTTGTCAGATGCCATGGCCTTGGAATTGGACTTCTTAGCTTCCAGAAGTGCCGGGCTTGCTCTACTTCCCCTCCGCTTGGGGTTCCTGGGCTTGTCCGCCCCTTCCTGGGTGGTCCTTTATTGCTCTCACGTGGGATCGATGGCCACAGGTAGCCCTCGGTTAGTGTGTGGTCACAGGGTGCCCCAAACCCGCCAAGGAAGACACGGATGCGTGGGTGTCCCTGGAGAAGCCTCAGGGGCGTTCTGGTTTAGTCAAAGGAGGAGCCAATAATTTATACCCACAAAGGCGGGCACAGGAGAGGGGCCACTGGTTGGCCACAAGGACTGTCCCTCAGGTGATGTCACGGGACTTCCTCAATGGGCGGAGACCACAGCCCCCCAAGGACTGGGTCCTGGGTCCCCGCCATTAGACACGTGCTCGCCCCCAGGGGCAGGGGCTTCTCTTCCTGTGAAAGGAGGAAGGAGAGGGGATGGGCTAAAGCCAGCTGTGCCCTCTTAAAGGCACAGCTGTCCCCAACACAGAAGTACGAGACAAGTGAACTACGAGTTCAGATTTCAGTATGAACTCCCCAGCCTCGGATCGTCTGTGAAATCAACACTCTCTATAATTAAGACGCCCGCAATCGAGATTCATAAAATCGTATGAATGACCATAGGCAGCTCCTTCGAGAGTGTTGTTACGTAGCCACAGGCGGTGACCACATCTGCCGTCAATGGGGGCTGACAGGATCATCCCAACTGGAAGTCAGACAAGCTGGATGAATCCCATGGACACAGAGCCCTAACTCTTAGCTCGCTCACCGTCAGTCCGTCTTTAAAGTCACCACGGTGTGAGCTGAGGCAGATACAATGATAAAATGATAGCAGAGGTAGCGCCGACCCAAAAGTTCAAAAGACTTACTGAGCATCTATTATGTGCCAGACGCTGCATGTGAGATTAAAGGATAAAGAGCTCACAGGCTTGGGGGGGGGGGGAATCTAACTACAAAATGCACTGTAATGAAACTGTGAAGTGCAACATGACACCGTTGATCACAGAAGTGAGTCCAAGGTGCTTTGGAATCCAAAGGAAAGCAAAACTAACCCAGCCTGGGGCTGGGAGGGCATCTCCGAGGCCTCTCCAGGACTTGCTAGTGGCCCGAGCCGTCGTTGGTACTATCAGTGGAGAGATGCAAGCAACCCACATCATTGGAGTTCAGACTGGACCGGCCTGGATAATTTGTCCCACGCAGACGCAAAGCAGGCTGGGTCCCTGGTGGGTGAGTAGCAGTGACATTTACCAGGACAAGAAACCCCAGGAAGAGGGAAGCGATATTGGCTGTTCACCAGGGACCGCCAGGGGCCCTGCCCGCCTGGGGATAGGGCAATCTGCGTCTGGTCTGACCCCCCCCTCTCCAAGGCCCTGGCTCTGTGTCTCTCATGCTTTGCATAGCCCAGTGCCCCCTGCTGCCCCCTGTGTGGAATACAATGAGCAAATGGGTATCCCATCGCACTGGATCGCAGGGTTGCTGCTTCCACTAGAACAAGGAGCAATGGAAATTTCTAGAGCCCTCCCCGGAAGCTTCCAGAGGAAACATCCCTGTAGGATGCGGGGCCAGACCAGAGCTCCTGTCTCTGCCACACAGATACGGTTGCGCCTGGAGGAGGGAGCCGGGCGCCATGTGCACCTGTCGGAACCCTGTGCCCGCGAGGGAAGCCGGCCCCTAAGTGGAGGTGACAGGCGTCTGGCTCGGGCCACCCATGTACACAGTCTTGGCCCTGTTTCGGTGGCAGGCAGAATTGGCGGTCTGAATCCAGGCGTGGGAGCAGCCCTGGGCCAACCTGGAGCAGTGAGGCTTGTCTGGGTGCCTCCCTCAGCCCAGCTCCCCTCCCTCCAGGAAGAGTTCCCCCACCCACCCACCTCACCCCGCCATCCATCCATCGCTGTCTCTGAACAAGCATCTGTCACCAGCCATCTGTTCCCCTAGCCGCCAGCGCCGGGGCTGCCTGCCCTCGGCCCCTTGCCTGGGACTCTGTCCCTTATCTATTGCCGCCTGCCTCGCCACCGGGCAAAGACTCAAAGCATCCTTTCTGAAGCCCTGATCTCAGCACCCTGCATTAACGGGGGGTCCGCACAGCACCCCCCACTTCAGTGCTTCAGTGTATGCTTGCTGAATGAACGTTGAGTGCAAGAACAAGATCGCCTCTGGCCTGGGACAGCCTGGGACCTGGCACAGGAGAATCTAGAGAGGGAGGCTGGCTTGGTCAGAGTTGGGACCCGATTTTATGATCCCAGTGCGAATTCTGCTGCCTAGGAGACAGGTGACTTATCTCTGTATACCTTGGTCTGCTTATTTGTGAAATCCAGGTATTCGGAAGGATTCAATGAGATGATATGTAAGTGCAGGACATGAACTAGAAAGTGGCATCACAGAAGGTGCTCAGAGCAGTTCTTGAGAGGCCCAATCGGTGACTGAGTGAGGGGGCGTGTGGAGGAAGGACAGTCGAGGACCACAGTGCTATGGGGACCACAGGAAGTCACTGAAAGCTGAGCAAGGTCTGACCAGGCAGAGCTGGGGAGCGTCACTCTGTGCAGAGGGCTCGGCCTGAGCAGAGGCCGGAGGCAGGAAAGGTGCCGGGTGGACACAAAGTGAGGCGGCTTCATCGTGCACGGCCGTGAGCAGTGTCACGGGGTGAAGCTGTCGACGACGGTCCAGCAGGGTTGGGGGAGCAAGCCTTCAAGTCTTTCCACCTGCACCGCAGGAGCATTCCTGCCTCGGAGACTCTGCCCACAGAGTAGTCCACCCTGCATCTCACCCGACTCTCCCAATCCGCAGAGAGGGAACTGGAGTCCCCGAATGGAACTTACCTTCCCAAACTTGAGACTTCTGGGACCTCTGCCTCCAGGAACCTGAAGTCACGGAGGTAGGAGAATGGCAATCAACACCGATGATAAAGAGCTAATATTTTGCCTTTGTAAAAGGGCAGGGAGGGCAGGTGGAGTTACGGGCCCAGGGGCTGAGTGCCGAGAGAACCTATGGTTCAAGGACGTGTCCTGAGACATCCATTCCATCACTCGTGCCTTCATCCTTCCATTCAACAAGTGTTTGCTGAGTGTCTCTCTGTTCTGGGCATCCTCGCGAATGGCTTGAGCTGTCTCACTTGGAAAGGCCATGGGGTTTGGCATCCAACAGCAGGCTAACTCGGGGCCTGCCTTTCCCATCGGGGTGGCCTTAGGCCAGTCACATCCTCCCCGAACCTCGGCGTGTCACCCGTGAAGAAGCAAGGACTGGTACGGAGCTGCTGGCGTCCCGTTCCTGCGAGCACCGGGTCACAGGGCAGAGCGCGCCAAGAAGGAGACGAGGCCCAGGGCCCCCAGGCCAGCGCACTGCAAGTCACCTCCCTCGCGGGTGCGCTCGTCACGCGCCAAGGAAGATTCCAGGGTCTGGGGAGCTTAATTATTCCCTTCTGATAAATATTACAGGCCATAAAAGCTGACAGCGGCAACTGGTGCGGCTGACATTTCAAGGCATTGAGTCTCCTTGTGGAACCATTGGCCGCGCGGCTCTGCGGGTTGAGGAGCCTGGGAGAAGAGGAGCCATGACAGCATCCCACGGGCCCTGCGGTGATGGATAAGGTGTTGTCAGCCGCCCCGGCCCCCATCCATGCTAAAGTATCGGCACGCTCGGTTGAAAATGCCAAACAGATTCCTCCTCCAGAACCCGTCAAAGGCCACAGGGGCTCTGGGAATAAACAGAAGAGGGGCTGAAGAGAGATAAATGCGTTCCTGAAGCAGTGCGGCTCGTCCCCGTCTTTCCTCCCCATCTTGTGTTGTCGCGTGTCAGGTCCCGGGCCCCAGGCAGGGGCCTTGTGCCATGTGCACACCGAATGGTTGTGCATGAACCACTCAAGCCACGGTGTCTACAGTTCTTGGATGCAAAAGAAACATAGGTTTATTGCAAGGGTTATATGGGAAGTTTTTTTTTAAAAATTGATGTTCATAGTACAATAGTTGTACAAAGGGACTATGATCCTCTAAGTCAGGTTATACGTGCAATGCTTCTTGGTAAATGTCATCCCACTCGTCATTCCCCGTCCCCCCATTTTCCTTCTCCGGTCCCCACCTTCAATTTACCTAGTTCTATATGGGGAGTCTTAAATTCTGCATGACAGAGCCCTTGTACCAGGGACTCTTAACCCTGGCTGTATGATAGATGCAACCAGGAGACATTAGAAACTCTTTTCGTCAGGCCTCATCTCTGCAGTTTTCTTTAGTTGTCCCGGGCAGGATTTGTGGTGAAACCTGCAGTTCAGACTAAGAGCTTTGATGTTGAATCTGCTTGCTTGCTCGCTCAAAGTTTGAAGCACTGGGGAAATGGGGTCATATTTACATCACGGATCAGGCACACTGGGGACCGACCATGTGGAGAATGGGTGGGTTGTGGGGAAGGACGGAGCCTGGCTAAAGAGCCACTGTTTGGAGCCTTTCCATGGGCTGGGAGCCCCCTGGAGCAGCACGGGTAGAGGGCAGGACCCTGGACACATGCTGGGCAGAAGCTTGAAGTTTCATTGGATCCCAGGTGATGCACACGTACCCAGAGCCGGGGGGCGGGGGGCGGGCAGGACTAGAAGAACAGATGTGGCAAGGCTCCTTGCCACGATGGAGACAACCTTCCCTGAGCAGGGCAGCGGTGGCTTTGAATAGGAAACAGCTAGGGGAAATAGCTTTGGGGTTAGAACCTTTCATTCCACCCTGGTAATTATCTTGCTACTTTGGTACATTGCTTAGTTCATAAACATCCTCACTCTGGTGGGGTTAGAAAAGGAAAGGTGTGTGTGTGTGTGTGTGTGTGTGTGTGTGTGTGTGTGTGTGTGTGTGTGTGTGTGTGGTGTGGTATGTCCCAGTAATGGGGCTTGAACTCAAGGCCTGGGCACTAACCCTACACTTTTTGTATGCTCAAGGTTAGCACCCTACCACTTGACCCATAGCTCCACTTCTGGATTTTTTGGTGATTAATTAGAGATAAGAGTCTCATGGAGTTTCCTGACCAGTCTGGCTTCAAATCATGATCCTGAGATCTCAGTCTCCTGAATAGCTAAGGTTATAGGCATGAGCCACCAGTGCCCAGCTAAAATGAATTACTTTAATGTTAGTTTTCACATTTGGAAGCAGGCTCGAGAGAGTTAAGGGCTTGCTCCTGACTAAACATCTTACAAACTAGAGAATAAAGGCTAAGCACAAATCTGACTTCAAACCCTGGGCTCTTTCCTAAGCCTGTGTGATATTTCTTTGCTTTGCAGCTGCTGTGTCTCAGGGATATTTGCTATGATTGAGTGTCCAACTAAGTCAACATCTCTGATAAAGTCTTTCTTAGTAAGCACCAGTCCTTTCAGAGGACATATTCCTGCAAATAAGAGGCACACTCTCAACATAACAGAGTTTGGCCACCAAATGAGTGGGGTGCTGTCCCCAGGGGCCAGCTCTCTGTCACCAGCATAGGTCCTGTCATTCAATTCAACCACGGTGCGTTCTACATGGAGTTGCTCAGACCCCACGGTGAAGGGGTCACAGCCCAGGGCTGCCCTCAGCTGAGGATTCTCACATCCTCCTCCCCCTCCCCCCAGGTCCAGTCACGTGCTAGGATTGCTCATAGGCCCTGTGTTTGCCCGTTTATTGCGAAAGGATGAACTCAGAAATAGTCCCATCTACTCACAAACTGCTTGGGCGAATGGCAACTCCTTTGTACAGCTACTTAAAGATAATCAAATACACTTTAACAAAAGGAAATGGCCCCATGGAGGGCGTGCAAAGTACAAAGGGAGGCGCACAGAGCATCTGTGCCTTTGGGGGAACACTCAAGAGATCACAAGGATTTTAAGAAGTGAATAATAATATAAATTATACGGAGCCAGGCACGGGCAACTCACGCTTGCAATTCTAGCTACTCAAGAGGCTGAGATCTGAGGTTCACAGTTTGAAGCCAACCTAGGAAGAAAATTCTGTGAGACTCTCAACTCCAGAAGTAGCAGCATGCCAACCCAGAGTACAAGGCCCCGAGTTCAAGCAGCACGCATGCAAATACACACACACACACACACACACACACACACACACCCCAGAGGCACTGATCTGTGCTTTGCAATCCTGGAAGAGGTTGGCAGTGGGCACCTGGGGACAAGATGACTGTGTCCTCATGTGGCCTCTGCCTTCCGCCGCTGTGTATCCTGGGAGAGCCTCTGCTCCTCCCTGGCTTTCTGTCTCCTGTCTTGTGAAATGAGAATATCTCCCTTCTAAATCACTAGGTGTCTATGAGACATTGATCGCAAATGGCTTTCTTCTTTTTTTTTTTCAGCATACGTCTATAAATAATATAGCATAAAGAACAACTTACAATAAATAATGGCTGGGAGGTGAGCTACAACATAACAGCAGGTGCTCAGGCAAGGCCGGATCATTACGCAATGCTGGAGAGGAGCAGGGCCCTGGGTTCCAGGAGGCGAAAGGGGCACGGGACCTGGGGAGAGGCAACTTCACTCTTTGTCTCGCTGACTCTGCCCCACGCCCACCCTGCACTGAGCACCCTGAGCCGTGGCAGAAATGGGATCGTGTGGGGGAGAGGACAAAGACGCGTGAAGAGGGGGGAGAGAGAGAGAGACAGTGGGCACCAGGAAAGGCTGCATTGGAACTGACATTTGAGGATGGTGGGCACCTGAAGGAGGGGAGAGACAATTCTGGGTAGCAGGAAGACCATGGTACAGGGCGTGGGCACAGGAAATGGTTGAGCAGAGTAACAAAGAGGTGGGACTTCCAGAGGCACTGGAGCACAGAGCCAAGGTGGGGAGGGCTGGGGGCCAATGGGGATAGGCAGGTTGCTTCTCTGTTAGGAAAGTTCTCTTACGTCATGGCAGGGGTTTGGCCCTGTGATGGGTGCGTTTACTAGACCTGGGCCTTTAAAAGGGTGGCACTGACCAGGATACCATGTATTCATAAACTGCTTGGTTTAATGGCAACTCCTTTGTACAACTCCCTAAAGGTAATGAAATAATAATTAGAAAAGATGACTGGAAAAAGGATAGAGATCAGTTACATACAGGTTAGAAGAAGGGAAGAAAGAAAGAAAGAAAGGAAGGAAGGAAGGAAGGAAGGAAGGAAGGAAGGAAGGAAGGAAGGAAGGAAGGAAGGAAAGAAAGAAAGAAAGAAAGAAAGAAAGAAAGAAAGAAAGAAAGAAAGAAAGAAAGAAAGAAAGGAAAGGAAAGGCTAAAGGAAAGGAAAGGGGGAAAAAAAATCCGTCACAAATAACAGCCTAACCAGTCCCTGGTGCTAAGAAGCAATAATTGTAGCAGTGAACCTTTCAGGACCAAGGCCAGCTCCTGGCCCCCTCAGCCCAATTGGTCACATTTTAAGTATTATATGTAAGCATGATTTTGTTTTGTTTTGTTTTAATAGCTACAGTTCATTGCATACACTGTGTTTCATTTGAGGGATGCATTACTGGGGCTTGAACTCAGGACCTAGGTGTTGTTCCTCTGCTTTTTCACTCAAGGCTGGCCTTGAGTGTTTTTGAACCAGAGAGTTTTGAACCAGAACTCTCAGATCTCAGCCTTCTGAATAGCTAGGATTACAGGCATTCGCCACCAACTAGGATCTAAGGTTGGAAGTTGGAGAGGGCACAGCATACGATTTGTAGAGATCTTCAAAAGCTGAATTTCTCTAGGAAGCTGAGCAAACTCTCAGCACTCCAGCCCATCCCTTCCTTTCCCATCTTGGGTACATTTCCTTTCATTTCTACAGCAGCAAGCCTGCCATGATTTTCCCCTGTCTGTGTGCCTCTATGAGAGAGATGGAGAGAGAGGAAGAGAGAGAGAGAGAGAGAGAGAGAGAGAGAGAGAGAGAGAGAGAGAGAGAGAGATGGATGCATATGCCATAAACTCCAGAGAGTATTTCTACCTCAGGAACTTGGGGAGTGTTCTAGAACTTCAACTCAAATGAGAATTCATTACAGTACCTCCAGGAGTCTGGGTGTTGCTGGGGTCGAAGTTCAAACCTTTACCCCCTCTCCCAGGATGCTGGATCTCTCCCCAATGTTTCCCCTTTGCATGCATTCTGCATCAACTCTAATGAAGTTACTCCCTTACTTCAAGCCTCTCGCTGGCTCCCAGTCTCCTCCCTCTATAGCTTACAGTCCTCAAGCGGGCGAATTAGCCACAGCCTCTTGCTTGCTCCCTGCCTCCTCTCCCCACAAACTTCATGGACATCCCGCAAATCCATTGCTCAGGATGTGATATCATCTTTTTTTAAGTGGTATTTTGGAGGAAAAAGTGTATTGCTCCAAGTTTTAAAAAATTCTGACTCATATATTTTTATGCTTAATGGTCAAATTATATATGAATGGGTACGATACTGTCAGATAGAACCTCTCCTAGGCATCTGAAATGCAAATATCAGAAATCTTTGGAACAGGCAGCTATAGTTAGATCTCAGAGCTGGATGGAACCGGGGGGATTCATATGCCAGGAAACTGAGGCTCAGAGGCCATTCAACCAAAAGCAGAAGGATGGACATGCAGTTTCCTGTTTCCCAACCCAGGATGCCCTATGCTACCCCAGCCTCCTCCCCCATTTCCTCCACCCTAGGGCCTCTCTGCTCTGTGCCACAATCCCAAATGCCCCAGAAGTGCAGTCTGGGTGGTGTCGGGACTACCAGCCTCAACAACCCATTGCACGTTTCATCCGCCATCTTCTGATGGCTCTGCAGACATTCATCATGATCAGGAAAAGAAAAGGAAGCTTTAGGAAGATAAATCTGTTTCCTTCTCTCGGTAAACTGGAGACAATCACCACAAATTACAGAGCACACCTCCTGAAGTGTCATCTCTTGGAGGAAACGATGATACGCCAAGTTCTCTTGATGAGTGATTTACATTGGGCTGTCCGTCCACTAGGTGCCAATCAGCCTTCGTATTCGGAGCCCAACACGCAGAGTCAGAAATAGAACCACGGCATCCTCTCTCCCAGCTAAGTCAGGCCGGGAAATGTCCCTCGGCATTGGCTGTGGTTGGTCCACAAATATACAGCAAGCACCTAGTGTGTGCCAAGCACTATATCAGAGCTGGGGGTGGGGGTAGGGTGGGTAATAAAGCTGAAGATGACTTCCCTGCATGCATCTGCCGTTGTGGAAATGATATACATACAATGACATGAATTTATGATCTCACAGTTTCGGTTGGTCAGAAGTCTAACACTGGGCTAACGCAAGGCTGCATTCCTTCCTGGAGCTCAGGGGAAGAATTCGCTTGCTCAGGTTGGTGGCCTTATTGAGTTCTTTTGTAGTTGTAAAGCTAAGGTCCCTGTTTAGTAGTTGGCTAGCAATGGGGGGCTTCTGTTGCTTCCCAAAGGACATCTGTCTGGGCCTTGGCCTTGGCCCCTGGGCCCCTGAGCCACCAAAATGAGTCAAATCCTTCTCATCCTTGGACTCACTGTGAATCTCTTCTCACCCACCTGTCTGGCTCCGGCCAGAGAAGTTTCTCTGATTTTAAGGTCACATGGCATTAGCATGGGAATACAAAGATATTCCAAGATAAGGTCACCACCTCAAACTCCCTCATCTCAATTGCATCTGTGAAGTTGCTTTGCAATAACACAATGCACCTGTGGTAAGTTAACAGGCGTTGGAATCTTGAAGGATGTGACAGGTTTATTGTTGCTGTCTTGTTGGTTGTGGGACTTGAACTCAGGACCTGGGCACTGTCCCTGAGCTCTTTTGCTACCTCCTTGAGCCACAGCTCCACTTCCAGTTTTTGAGTGGTAATTGGAGATAAGAATCTCACAGGGATTTCTCTGCCCTGGCTGGCTTCAAATGGAGAACCTCAGATCTCAGCCTCCTGAGAAGCTAGGATTACAGTTGTGAGCCACCAGTGTCTAGGTGGATGTGCTAGTTAATGTCATGTGTACAACGTGACTGGGCCACTGAGTACCCAGACATTTGCTCCAACATTGGGTGTGTATGGGATGATGTCTCTGGATGCTATTAGCATTTGAATTAGTAGATTGAGAAAAGTAGATCATGCTCTCCATTCAGGTGGGTCTTATTCTGTCAGATGGAGGCAGATCTTGAACCGAAATATGCTATTCTTACGACTATTTTGGAATTCCTGCTCTTATCTGTCTTCAGGCGGGGACATCAGGCTTTCTACACTTGCTGTCTTGAACTGGACTTATCAGTTCCTCTGGTTCTCAAGCCTTTGGACTTAGACCAGAACTAAATCACCACCTTTCCTGGGTCTCTAGAGTGTTTTATTTTCCTGGGGCCTGAAAGCTTCTGTAACTGTGTGCGTGTGCGTGTGTGTTGTTGTTGTTGTTTCTCTGGAGAGCTCAGTATATAGAGGAATGTCTTCAAGCATCCCCTCTTCAGAATTCACTGTCTACTGGAGCTAAAGCCTCCAGTAGAGGTTGGAGTTTCAAATGGCTTGGTGAACAGGGGAAAAAAACGGAACAGCTAGATGGGGCCGTGGAGGGGTGGGCAGTTCTTTCCTAACGACGGTCGGGCTCAAGTCTTCCAAAATCAAAGAACTGGCGGGACAAAACATGTCTGTACACAGACAGCCAAGAGGCAGTCTCCAACAAAATGAAAACTGCCATCCCAGAAGAATGCTGTAGAACACAACGAAAGGGAGGCTCTCAGCGCTTTCTGAGACACGCACTGAGCCCTCGCGGGGAAACCGGAGGCCTCGGAGGAGGACGGCGCTAATGAATGAGCACAGCATAAGCAAAGCAGGGGCAGAGCCCTGATGAGGCCGCGGCCCATGCCTGCCCCGAGGTGGGCAGGAGCCCAGGGCTCGGGCTGCAACTAGGAGGTAAAGGGGTGAGTCTCCCCGGAGGCTCTGCTGCCATGCTCTCCCAGGACGGGTTTCAGGTACTAGGCAGGCATGAGCTGGCAGTTTTGGATCCGCTAGAGATCCATTTCACGTCTATAAAGGGATGTCATTGTGAGTGACGGAGATGACCGTGGCTAGCATAGCCAAGAAGCCTGCAGACAGGCCGGCTGCACAGCAGGGCTGGGCTAGCAGAGCCGGTCCCGAGGCCTCAAGCACCGGCCTTCTCCAGCCAGCACCTACATCACCAGTAAGAACCCAATGCTTTGGTTTGAATGTCTCATGCACAGGCAAGCCATCCTCCAAGTTGAAGCATAAGAGTCTGCAAGCCACCCATGTGGCAGGGGGCAGCACCAATGGAGAAAGGACACACGGACACACACACACACACACACACACACACACACGAGTAAATAAGTAATGACGTCTTCATTGTGCCTATCCACAGCTGAGCACAGGATCATTATGAGTTAGGTGCAAGATCCCTCTTTGCTATCCTTTCATTGCTCTCACTGGCAAGACAGCTTCGGATTCCTCCTTTTCCCCCACCAGGCTCCCCACCTGCTTCCTTCAGCTCCACAAAACCACTGCGCTGCCTGGCTGTTACAGTCACTCAGCGACTGCTATATCTCACCTGCCCATACGGCTCAGGTGAGCCCCCAAAACGTGGTGCCTGAACACCATGAACTGCTCCCAGAAGAGCACTCAGGAACTCATCCATGGATGTCTACAAGAGGGAGGAAGCCAGGGGGCGAGGGAGTCGATGACTGAGCCCAACAGAGCTTCTCTGTCCCAGATCAAATGTGAGGCAAATCTTGGCCCTGTGTAATTTCAGTTATGACCAACAGAGGGCGCTCTGCTTTGAGGTTCATAAACACACTGAGATTTCTCCCTGGTTATGCAGCTTTGGAGCTCAGTGGCATACGGCTTTAGGAAATGCTTTTATTTACTTGACTGGTCTGAAGTGTTCCCTTCTCCAGCAGAACTCCCAGCATAGAAAAGGCAATCAAACAGCCCCATTTGGGCTACAAAACCATTTCAAGATGTAGGTACAATCCCACTGAAGACATTTGATGGTATACCTTTATTAGCAGAGTCGTTAAATTCTTGAATTGGGCGCTAAAGGGGCTGGGACTTACAGAGGCATGGAAATAGTGGCTCTGTGTTCCTCATATAAAACCCTGGAGAAGAGACTCCACTCCTCATTCACTCCATTTACCGAACAAATACTCTATGAATATCAACACTGCCAAAGGAACAAAGAATATATGAGAGCCAAAAAGCCAAGTTCTCACTCTGAGGAGTTTGGAATGGAGAGAGAGAAGGTAGACGCACAACAATCATTTCCAACTGTACTGCAATCCTGCAGAGTAAGTAGGATGGCACAGAAGCACAAAGGAAAACCCAAAAACATCCCATTCCTGGCCTGGGGTCAGGGCACACCCAGAAAAAGGTGGCCTCCAGATTCATCTGGAAGGGCAGATGAATGGACAGCCAGGTCAGCTGGCTGGCAGGGTGCATCCACCTTCAGTGCACTGGAGAGTCCCCCTGAACCAAAGGCCTTTGTTCAGGGCCAGACACTGAAGGGCCTCGTGTGTACCAAGAGAGAAGGACTCCCTTTCCCTTCATCTTGGAGGAAGGGTAGAGCTCTTGAAGCATCCTTAGCAGGGGTACACAGGGTCAAGTGTGTATTTTGAAAGATCGCTCTGCCAACCACGCAGTGTCAGTGGGGCTGGGGGACAGGGCTGCACAAAGGCCCAGCTTCCATTTTCTCAGTGGAGACATCTAAGAATGGAAGAGGATGGCCTCTAAGGTCTCTTTGGATGCAAATTCCTATTTTCTATAGATAGACTTTAGTCCTTCAGAGTGAGTAGAGGTTATCAGAAACACACCAGCGTCAGGAGGGGAGCAGGGGAGGAGGAGGGAGTTTAAAAGTTTCCCAGCAAGCTTGGGTCTAAAAATACCAGGATGTGACTGCCTGGCTGTCACTGTCTTCTTCAGGGCATCTGACGTGGTGTCAAGAAGCTGATGTCTGTGTCTCTTGCAAGCTGCAGTGCAGAAGCACCTGCAGGAGGTGATCACAAAGGGAAAGTGTCACTCACGCGGCTTGACAGGCACTGTGTGGGGACAGCGCCACTCTACCATCATCTGGAGGCAGACACTTCCCCAGAGCTGGCCCTGATGTTCCCAGGAGGCAGTGGCTTAGCTGCCTCCAGAACTCAGGGCTGAGCTGATCTTTGCAGATCTGTGCTTCCCCTCATAATGCTGCGGAAAGAACTCAGGAAGAAATGTTCTCTGCTCCTCTTTCCATTCATTGAGACTGTGACACTGAACTGTATACCAGGAATGACCTTGTCTGTTATTACAGGTCAGTCTGCTCCAGTCAGCCTCCCGACTCAAAAGTTCACATCATCCAGAAACACCTACACACACACACACACACACACACACACACACACACACACACACACACACGATAATGGAGGACCAAATACCTGGGCACCCTGTGGCCAAATCAAGTTGGGAGGTAAAATTACCCATTATTAACAGAGGACACGAAAATGTCAAACTCAGTCATGTCTTCTCCTTGTGTGCATACAGATGAGAATCATAGTGATGGAAACCGTCCTGCAGGTGTTTGAACAATCGCCTTGGGCTTCCTCACATGTCCAAGGATGAGTGAACCAATGGAACTAAAGTGGAAATTTCCATAGGCATATGTATGGCTGTTAGGATCACGTTGCAAATCGGCTCAGACTCATTTTCAAGGTGTGTTGGGAGGAGGGGTCCCATGTGTTTAAAATCACTAACCAAGTTCAGCCAGGCATTGATGGCTCACATCTATAATCCTAGCTACTTAGGAGGCTGAGATCTGAGGATCATGGTTCAAAGTCAGCCCAGGCAGGAAAGTCCATAATACTCTTATCTCCAAATAACCACCAGAAAACTGGAAGCAGAGCTGGGGCTCAAAGGGGAAGAGCACTAACCTCCAGAGAAAGAGCTCAGGGACAGTGCCCAGGCCCTGAGTTCAAGCCCCACAACTGACAAAAATACCAACAAAGTTCATGCTCTCACCTAGGCCAATTCAAACTATAAATGGCTATGGATCTAAAAGCCAGCCACGACAAAGGACCTCTGGGTGGCACCACCATAGCTTCTTAAACACCCTCCTCATGACAACCCTTCTCTTGCAGTACTTCCTGATGGCAATACTTGGGTCCCCTCCCAGCCCCCATTCAGCATGAAGGAGCCAGACCAGATTCCCATGTCCCCAGGCTCTGACAGCAGTCAGGAAACAGGTGGGGAGAGGAAAAGGGGAACTGTCATAATGTCTCAGGTGAGCCACCATCCTTCCGCTACTGCCCAGGGGATGGGAGGGTCTTGCCTGGTTTAGACAAGCCAATCACAATCTGACAAATCGCCCTTAAAGGGAGGAGAATACAAGGGAGACAGGGGTTAACATGAAACAACAGGCCAGAGACCCCCACGACGGACCATCTGTTTCTGGGTCCTGCTGCTCCCTCTCCGGAATGGCCTTTACTTGCTCTTTATTAAATAAACTCTTTGCTACCTCACTGTAACTGTGGCCGTCACTGCTGATTGAATTCTGTACTTGCAGAGAGCAAGAACTCTCATGCCTTACAAGGATCAAGGTAATGTGGTAGTTATATACAGCGGAATATCATTCAGCCATGAAAAAGAATACAAAAGAATACACTTTCAGGGAAACAGATGAGTCTGACATTGTATTAAGTAAGCCGGGATAAAGAACAAGCAGAATGGACCCAGGAAAGACAAAGGATGTTCTTTTCCTTCACATGTTAGACCCACAGAATCACAGGTATGAGCAGTCTGACTAAAGCAGGCCATATGCATTGTGAGAGGACTCGATGAAGCCCTGTGGGTGATGAACACACAGTGTAACTAGTAAGAATATTAGGAAGGTAAAACATCTTTTCTGAGGTGTCAGTACCAGCAGGAGGGGGTGGGCAAGTAGAGGAGGGAGGAGGGCAAATCGACACAAAATGCTTTAGATCCACAAGTGTCATCCTGGAACAAAAAAGCTTAGGGACAGCTCCCAGGCCCTGAGTTCAAGCCCTAATACGGACATGTAGGGGCATGTATGCGTACACACACACACACACACACACACACACACACACACACACTCACACAAATAAATAAACAATACCCTCTTGTCAGACTAATCGATGCCAACAAAAAAGCAAATAACTGCATCAAACTTTTAAACATTAAGTTTTTATGATAGAAACAACACCAAGGGCAGCCTACATGGCCGCACCACCAGGGGCATGAGGGGCTCGGCCTCTTACAGTCCCAAGATGCCCTTAGGAACCAGGCTCCCCCCCCACACCCGCGTTCCCCCCCCCCCCCAGGCACCCAGGGCTTGTCCCCTGCACGGAATGAATGCTCCTCCCTCACCTCAGCCGCAATGGTGCCGCACCCATCCCCTCCTCCCACCCTTCCATCCCCTCCTCCCACCCTTCCATCCTATCTGGGAGCCCCAAGCTGGGATGCTGGGACGCACGGACACGGGGACGCTGGGACGCACGGACGCTGGGACGCACGGTTTCTGGGATAGAGGGATGCGAGGATGCTGGGATGGTGAGATGCAGGGATTCTGGGATATAGGGATGGGAGGGCGCGGGGACGCGGGGATCCTGGAACGCAGGGACGCAGGAACGTGGAGAAGCGGGGATGCTAGGACGCGGGGACAGTGGGACGCGGGGACACTGGGATATAGGGATGGGAGGACGCAGGGACTCGGGACGCTGGGACAGTGGGACGCGGGGACAGTGGGACGCGGGGACAGTGGGACGCGGGGACGCGGGACACTGGGATGCAGGGATTCTGGGATATAGGGACGCGGGGACGCAGGGACGCAGGCCAGCTTCAGTGGCTCCTGCCCCTTGACTCCTCCCATCCTTCTTCCGGCCGCCGGAGCCTGGAAGCCGGGTTCCTGGGCTCATGCCACCCGCTGTGGTCTCCCGGGCCTTCCCCGCCTCGTTTACTGTTTAATATACCCAGCGTGGGCATGGCGGCGGTAATGACTTTATAAATAGTAACACCAGCGATGCTCCAGAGGCTCCTGAAATCCCGCCAAGCGCTTCCCCCACATCCTTCTTCCACGCCAGAGACAGGGAGCGCTGGGGTTCCACGTCCCTGGTCTAGAAACTCGAGGGGTGCCCGGGAACCCCAGTGCACAGTGAGTGTTGTGCAAACACCCATCAGCGAGTGAGTGAATGAATGAAAGAAGTACAAGAGCCCGGACTCCGGGGCTCTCGGTCCCCTAGCTGGAAAGCAGGGGTCAGGAGTGTGACCCCAGATTCCCACTCTACCTCCCGGCTCCTTGCAGGAAGAGAGCAGAGGCCAAGGGTAGCTTGCCAAGCTGGTGAGTACGGACTGAACAAAGCTGTGCCGGCTCCAAAGCACAGAGAGCCACAGAGAGGGGAGGGGAGGTGGGTCCTGGCTTGCTGGGGTTCTGTGTGTGTGTGTGTGTGTGTGTGTGTGTGTGTGTGTGTGTGTGTGTGTGTGTGTGTGTGCGCGCACGCGCGCGCCCGTGTGTGTGTTAGTCCTGGAACTTGGATTCAGGGCCTGGGAGCTGTCCCTGGGCTTCATTTGCTTTCCCTCAAGGCTAGCACTCTACCACTTGAGCCCCAGCTTCACTTCTAGCTTTGCTGGTAGTTTAGTGGAGAGAAGAGTCTCACAGATTTTCCCACCCAGGCTGGCTTTGAACTGGGATCCTCAGATCTCAGCATCCTCGGTAGCTAGGATTACAGGCATGAGCTATCAGTACCTGGCTTTGTGGGGTTCTTATGACTAAGGAGGCCACAGGGGGCCCCCTTCAACACCCCACCACACGCTACCTGGGGCTCCTTTTCTACATCTCCCCCACCTCTTCCCTTCCATGGAGTCTCAGAAGGGTCACTGTCAATTAATGGACCTCCTTTTATCTAGATAATAGAAGGGAAGACCAGAAAAAGGCAAGAGGCTTGGTCGAAGGCAAACCGCACCATGTCAGCACAGTTGGGAGCAGGACCCAGTTTCTGCCATTGCTAAGTCATCGCCCCTGGTGACCTTGATAAACACGGTACCTGCATTCCCCTGGCATCCCAAGGGGATTGATGAGGGGACTGGCGTGACTCCCCCATCCTGCCCCATCCCATGGTGAACGATGGCATTATGCCTAGAGATGAGGTCCAGAAGATCCTACCTGTTAGTGCCCTGAGGCTGTCCCTCAGCCACCATTAAGTGTGTGTGTGTGTGTGTGTGTGTGTGTGTGCTGGGGCTTGAACTCAGGGCCTGAGCACTGTCTCTTAGCTGTTTGTTAACTCAAGATGGGCCCTCCACCACTTGGCCCCAGTGCTACCTCAGATCTTTGTGGTTCCTTAGAGATAGGAACCTCTTGGTCTCTCCAACTTTCCTGCCTAGGCTGGCTCTAAACCGCAACCCTCACATCTCAGCCTCCTGAGCAGCGAGGATTTACAGGCGTGATCTCCCAGCCTATGAAGCATTAGCTAAAGAAATAAAGGCTTTTTCTTGGGGCCACATTCTAGATTCTTCTTCTGCATCACTCTCCGAAGCTCTCTCCAGGTTCCAGAGCAGCAATGACTGGGCCACAGAGCCCAGAATTCCAAATGACTGTTGGACCGGACTCCCCAGCTCATCTGGCACCCACAGTTTGGCAAGGAAGGAAACCACAGTATGATAGACAGTCCCTGAGCAGTTTCCAGCCCGGTGGCGGCAGAGGCACCGTCTACTGTGCCATTACGAGGGAGCCCACGTTTGGCAAGGGAGAGGCTGCACACACACGTAAGGATTTTACGATCCAACTTGGAATAAATTCACTTTACAGGCCTGTGAGCTTCAGGCAAGCAGGAAGAGATTAAATAAGTTAATGGATGCAAGAGCACTTTCTAAAGTGTAAACGCATTGTGCGAGCACTTTCTAAGTGTGGCATGTTATGTAATGGTGAGCTGAGGCGGCCAGGAAGCCACCCAGGGAGGAAGCTCCAGCGGTGTGGGCAGCTCCCGTCCCCTCCAGGGTTTCCAGCCACTCCATCAACGTAGGATATGATTTCTGCTCTCATGTGAATAGGGATATTCCCCCCTTGCCTTTGAGGAACTTTCCTAAGCTGCTGGACATTTGTGACACAGTGCCATGCTGACTGCATCACGGGAGAGTTTCAATCATTCCTTTCTTTACTCTGTAAATTCCAGCTATTCAGGAGGTTGAGATCTGAGGATCGTGGTTTGAGGCCAGCCTGGGCAGGAAGGTCTGAGACTCTTATCTCCAATTAACCACCGGAAAAGCAGAAGTGACTCTGAGGCTCAAAGTGGTAGAGTGCTAGCCTTGAGCAAAAGAGCTCAGAGACAATGTCCAGGCCCCAAGTTCAATCCCCACTACTGACACGCACAAAAAAGGGAAGAAAGAGACAGAGAGAGATGAGGGAGGGGAAAGGAGAAGAGAGGAAAGGGATTGGGAAGGGAGAGGAGAGGAGGAAAAGACATATGGCAGAGAGAAGAGAGAGAGAGAGAAAATAAGCACATGGCATAGTTATGCCACAGAAAGATGGTACTTTAGGCCATTCTGTATATCTTGTGCTGTCTTCAGAGTTACAGAGCTTGGCCTTGTGTTAAATCGGGATAACTGGGGTCCTTGGAGATGCCTTTCTGTATGTCTCCCTTCTATTCTCTACAAGGTCATAGCACCAAAGATTTGTGCTCCATACAGAGTCACTTATGCTAGCCTTGTCAAAAGTAATGAAAGCCATGCGGTTAAGAAAAACTAGTTTGCAAGCATGGCTGCCTGAAGCCTGGGCCTCAGGTTTTTCCAGGGCAGAACCCAGATGCCCCTCTTCCTTATTAAATTTGACATCTTTCATGTTTTAAGCATGTCAGTGTTTCCTTTTGCCTAGAATCGATCAAGCTTCTAGTCGTGGAACTGGAAGCTCTACCAAGGCCCTGGAGACTGTCTGCTTTTCCATCAGTGCCTGGGAGGCAGCAGAAAGTAGCTGGAAGGGTTGTCATCTCATGTCCCTAACAGCCATCAGGGATATCTCATAACCAAGTCCCAGCACAGGGCATCAGGTGGGTGCCTGACCTGGGGGAAGGGAGGACATGCCTGGTGCTGAGACAGATGGACTCCAAAGGCAGGGAACTCCAGCAGGGAGCTTTGGTGGTAGTCCTGGCCAGCCTGGAATGGAGATATGGGCATCCTGGAAGACACGGTGTGCGGACAGTGCTGAACCTGTCCATGTGTCATGAGTGTCTGTCTAAACCGGCATGGGTTCGTGCAGTACTCATGGCAACTCTGCAAGTGAGGTCCCATTATCGCCCTCATTTGTTGTTCCCTTCATTTTTCAGATAAAGAATCCCGAGAGACGAGAAGTAATGAGATGGTTTGCCTGCAGACATCTGGGCTAATGAGTGGTAGAGTTGGGAATTGAACAAGCTGTCCTCCACCCTAGAGTCTACCCTACTTCACTACGTTCTTGTGATGCCCGACAAAGCCACACACTCACCTAACTGGCTGGCCTCGCTCAGGGCTAGCAGCTGTGCCTTTGAATGAGAGGCCTGCATTTCCTCACCCGCAATGAAGGGAATCACAGTCTGGGAGCTGGGCTGGGCTTCACATGCTCTCTCCAGGACCCTGTTGTCCTCAGCCATGCCTTCTGGGCCTGAGGACTTCCACAGTCTCCTCAGCCTTCCCCAGCTCCACTGCACAGCGCCGTCCAGCCTAGGCCCAGACTTCCATGTTGGGTGGAACAGCCCTTCAGGACGCATGCCCAGAAGGGGATGTCATCGGGTACCAGCATCCCTTGAAAGGACCTAGCTGATTTCCAGAGACACGAGAGACATCACAGGCAAGCAGGATTTTCATCTACTGAGCTTTTACTTCATGCAGACATTCTATACGGGGGTCTTCAATGACCTTCAGTCATGAAATAGAGGTGTTTGCATTTGTGTTCCTAAGGACCAAGCTAAAGAGAGATGCAACAAGGCATTTTCCTGAAGTCATTATTAAAAAAAAGGACAGAGTAGAGCAAGGAGCCAACATGGGGGAGGGGTTGGGGGGGTTGGGCGGGGCTGGCTGTGCACTCGTTCCACCTCGCAATCCCAGCGGCCCCTGCCCTTGTCCAGCACCTGTCCTCCTCCAGGGATGCAAGTGACCTCTGTATTTCCCAGGGACCCTCTTCCACCTCAAGAAGAGCAGAGCTGCCCTGGCGATACGATCTGGGGAGAAAATGCGCCCGTAATGCGCTCATCCATCACCCACTCCAACAGAAAAGACAAATTATTAAACATGCCCCGCGCGCCCTTTCAAACCCTGGTGGAGAAGAACAATTAAAACTTCTCATTGCAGGAGCTGCCCTAGAGACAAATGAAAGGAAATTGAATGTGGAAATGAAGGGAGAGAGGGATTTCCACAGGGGATCCGAGGGTCTCTGAGACTGCTTAGAGACCGGGTCATTTTATAGCAGGCTTAGCTAGCAGGCTTCAGCTGGAAACACTCAAGGACAAGCCTAGGAAACTTGTGGAATGGTTGGCATAAGACAGCGTTGCTCAGTACGAATATGTGTGCTACGTTGCATAAACATGTATATGCCAGTGTGCATGTACTGAGACACTTACTTGTAAAAAGAATACTTTCTAACTTAAAAAAAAAGTTCACTTAGAACCCTTGGGTATTTATCCAAACACAAGTCAGGTTACAGTCAAGACACTTATATACCCATGTTTACTGCTCCACTGCTCACCACAGAGAAACATCCAGGTGCCCTACAATGGACGAACAGAACGAGAATATGTGACTGAGATGTGGAGGTATATGTAGCTATATATATATATATATATATATATATATATACATATATATGTATTGATATGTATATATTTAATAGAATTTTACTTAGTTATCAGGAAGAATATTATGTCATTTGCAGGGAAATGGATAGGCCTGGAACAATTCTATGAAATGAAATCATTTAAGTCAGGCTCAGAGAAACAAAGGACACACGTGGAGGTCAGATCAAAATTATAAATATATGTAAACAAATGCATATATATATATATATATACAAACAAGATGGCTAATGTATTGCATGCACAGGTGGAAATTCTAATGTTATGTAACTCCTTTAAACAACTAACTCATAGTTTCACAGAGTGAATACCAGGAAGCTGACACGAGCTTTGTCAGTGTAGGGAAGGAAGGTCAAGGTGAGGAAGGGGTAGGTGAATGGAGAGAGGAAGTGTGGGCAGATATAGTCATAGTATTCCATGTACATGTGTGAAAACGGATCCCAGCCATGAGAGGAACAGTGGGTGGGGTTGGGGGAAATGAGGGGAGAATGACAGAGGGGTGGACATTGCTCAACATGCATCGTACTGACAAACTAACATGTCGAATTGAAACCTCTCAGAACAATGGCTGAAGGATAATTTTTAAAATTCAATTGAAAAATAAAATGAAATAAAATCCTTTGGATCTTGCCCGCCCGCCCCCCCCCCCCCCCGCCCTTCAACCTCCTCCAATCAACAGAGATCTTCCGGAAACAGTTTACTCCATTCTGTTCTGCATGGACTGCAAACTACGGGTTTGGAAGGAAAAGCACCAGGGAGGTGCTTTCTGTCGCCGCACTGGGTTCTCAGCTGTGCCATTATTCCTGTTGGAAGGATGAAGATTAAGACCGGGCTCTTCCTCTCAACTGCTCAAAGTGTAGCAGGGATTGTAGGAGAGGCACAGCACTGATCAGAAGCCCAACTGAGATGCTGCGAGTTTCACTCACCTGCTTTGAGACTTGAATGCACTTTCAAGAGGAGAGAGGCAGAGGGAGATGGGAATGACGGAAGGGCTGATGTTTAGGGGTGGTCTTGAGATGGGGGGGTGGCGTAGAGGGTGTGTGAGAGGCCCACGGGGGCTGAGATAACAGTGCCAGGAAAGGAAATAAATGTTGAACACTCCGGAGTCGGGAATGAAAGGTTAAGATTCATTTGGTTGGAATCGGGGATGTGAGGGGAAGACACAGGAAGTGAAACTTGAAATGAGGTTAGGGACAGGTACGGAAGGGTTGTGGTGGCTTGGCTGAGGGTTTGGCCTTCTGTTACTGAGCAGAGAGGAAACAGGCTCTGAGCCACGGTCTAAGGGTATCCCTGGAGGAATATTACGCAGGTTGGAAGTGGAAAGGCGTTCGTGGAAAGCAAGCAAGACAGGCTGCAGTTCCGTCGCAGAGGGAACGGTGGGAAGGTTAACAATATTGATAAGGGACTGAACGGGGTGCTGGGGTACTAGAAACATCTGTCATAGGGCCAATGAAGAGTAAGAAATAGCGGTGTTGACCTGAGTCCCCGGGGAGATGGTAGTGTGTCCATGGGAGAAACAGGCAGTGGAATGAGGGTCTGCTCAGGTGAGTCAGAGCTGACTCTAAAGCATGTGGATGGGACAGCCCACAGGTGAGCTGATGTCGGTGCCAAGTGCCTAAGAAGCTCGACTAGAACCTTCTACCACATCCCACTGCAGGCCCCGGAGGTCTTCCTTTTAATCATCAGCTTCCAGCCTCCCTCCCCCCACCCTTCCCTCTGTTTCTGCTCGCTCTGTCTCTCTTGCCTTGGACTGGCCAGCCAGATGCAGAATGCTACTGAGTTCTTCCTTCATCAGATGCATCAGCCGCCCACCTCCCAGCAAAACCTCGCTGTCCACCGTCTGGCTCAAACTCAGTCTCTGCTGTCCCGCCTCCTTGCGATCAAGGGTGAGACGCAGTGTGGAGCCATGCCTGGGTGTCCACAGAACTCTGCTTTATTTCTGGTTAAGGCCTCAATTCACCCACCTGTTAACGTCCAAGGCACAGTTCTGTGGTGAGCAGGGCAAAGGATTGTGGGCGACACTAAAGGGCATGGGCAGGATAACAGCAAAGGGCGGGCTCATCGGGTCCCTTCAGACCAATCAGGAGCGTGGACGCCATGCTCTCTTGCCTGATTCCGGGCTTCTGGGAGCTGCCATTCCACCCTCACTTTCCTGTCAGCCATGTGTCCCCTTGTCTTGCTGTCAGCATCCTGGGAACCACCTAGAAGATGCAGGTAACCCTTGGGCTTCCCTCTGAGCTGTATCCCCACCCCTGTGCCCTCTCTTGACTTGGTTGTGTTGCCAGTTTACTGAACTGTAATTGCTTGTCTCATTAAAAATGGCTAAGCTAATAACTACTAATTACTCGCGGTGGGGGGGGGGGAGGAGGAGGAGGAGGAGGAGGAGGGGGAGGAGGAGGAGGAGGGGGAGGAGGGGGAGGAGGGGGAGGAGGAGGAGGAGGAGGAGGAGGAGGAGGGGGAGGAGGAGGAGAAGGAGGAGGAGGAGGAGGAGGAGGAGGAGGAGGAGGAGGAGGAGGAGGAGGAGGAGGCTCTCGTAGAGCATGCACGGCATGGGCGATGGGCGAAGGCGTCCCAGGCCACAGACGCGGGGACCAACTGCTTAGCGAGGGTTGATCTCCTCTCTGGAATGAGGGAGCACTTTTCAGATTTTAATTACATTTCTCAAAAACAAGCCCTATTCCCCTGTGAGACATCCATCCCGTTTTTATGGAGCGCAGGGCCTGCTGTGTGGAGGAGCAGGAAACAGAATGGGCCGGGGCCATGGTGGCCTCCGTGCCGTGGCCACCTGCAGAGCAAGAGTCTGGGGGGGGGCTCTCCCAGGATATCCTAGACCAAGTCCTGGGGGTGGGGGCATTCCAGGATATCCCAGAGTAAGGGAGGAAGAGGGGGAGACACTCACTCTGAAACTCTACCTCCCCAGAGCTCAGCAAGGCAACCGCTCATCTTCACTCACGTGGTGGTGCTGGGGTTTGAGTGCAAGGCCTTGCTCTCGCTAAGCGGGAGCTTCAGTACTCAAGCCACGCCCCCATCCCTGCCATCGCAGCCTCTGTAAGTAGCAGCTTGTAAGAATGGAAAGAACCTTGGATTGTTTGGACTCTCCTGGTCTGTCCTAGGAATGACTGGGGAACTGGGTTCTTCAGAAAGTGACTCAACCTTTCCTTTTCTTTCTTTCTTTTTTTTTCCCCCTGTGCCAGTACTGGGGCTTGAACTCAGGGGCCTAGGTGCTGCCCCTAAGCTTTATTGCTCATGGCTGGTGCTCTACTACTTCAGCCTCAGCTCCATTTCCAGCTTTTTGGTGGTTAGTTGCAGATCAAGAGTCTCACATGGGCTGGGATGTAGCTCAGTGACAAAGCACTTGCCAAGTGTAATGTCCTGGGTTCAATCCCAGAAAAAAGCAAAAGAAATACAGTTAAAAGAAACTTTAGCTGGGCACCAGTGGCTCATGCCTGTAATCCTAGCTACTCAGGAGGCTGAGATCTAAGGATCATGGTTCAAAGCCAGCCCTTGCAGGAAAGTCTGTGAGACTTATCTCCAATAAATTACTCAGAAAAATCCAGAAGTAGCGCTATAGCTCAACTGGTAGAGAGCTAGCCTTGCGCACAGAGACTCCAAGACAGTACTGAAGCCCTGTGTTCAAGCCCCAAGACTTGTAAGAAAATATAAAAAGAGTCTCACATTCTCCCTGGGCTGGCTTTGTACCACAATCCTCAGATCTCAGCCTCCTGAGTAGGTAGGATTACAGGTGTGAGCCACCGGCGCCCAGCTTGCGATTCAGCCGTGGTCTGTTTCCTTTGGGGCCAATGCATTCCATTTCTGTCATCAAATTTTACACCGGAACCTGTGGGGATGCCAGCCGTCGGTGCCGGTCCCCACGACACAGGAAGAAGGAAAAATCAAGGTGGCTCCAGCACTTTGCAACTAGAATACCAGGAGACATTTCAGACAGCCTATCAAATAAGGACTTTGCAGCAAGCTTTATTTTCTAAAGCACGAGAGTGACTGGCCGCACACCGTGCTCTTTTCCCCCTCTTGAGCGAGGCTGGGGAGAAATGCCCTTCCAACAGCTCTAGCGACAAACAGGCTCCCCAGCCTCCCTGCATCGTGGCTCTGAAGCGTTCTTCCCATCACCACGTCGTGTTCTTGAGAGAGCCCGTCAGGACTCTCTGCCGTGCGGATGGGGCCGGGCATGACAGGTTGCATCAGCCTTGCTGGAACTCGGAGCTGCTGCAATGGTTGGCGCACCCTGTCCCTCCACGCTGACCTTTTGCCCGAGGGTGAGGCTGGGGCTGGTGACAGCTCCGATAGAGCACACTGCCACTGCTTCCTTCAGCATAACTGAGGTGCGTGCAGACACCTTGTCAGAAACAATAGTGCCCAATGAGGCGTGAGGCTCCTTCCGCCGGCCTGAGAGAGAACTGGGGAGCGTGGTTCTCGCTTCTAAGCCCTTCATCAGGGACTGTCTGGCTCAGTACTGAACGCAGAGTCATTTTGTTCACCCCGCTCATTTCTGAGATTGTCACAAGTGAGGGGACTACTGGCATCTAGTGGGTAGAGGCCAGGGGTGCAGCGAAGAATAAAAAAGTCCCACAATGCACCAGATGGCTCTCTCCAGCCAAGGAAGAGGCAGCCTCCAGTGTCAGTGGTGTGGAGGCTGAGAGTTCAAGGCTTCCTGAAACATTTGGAGGCAGCTGCCTGTGCCTTTGCAAATGGCCCTGGGGAAGCTCCGCCCAAACACAGCACCATGAAGCAGATACGGGATTCAAGGCCAAAGAAAGGGTCTCCTGTGTTCAACAGAACAGCGGTGGCCCCCACCTCCTTTTGATGCAGGGTCTGTGAGACCCGCGCTGAATGCACGCTGAAACAACAGAGCTAGTGGTCTCTCTGCCATCCGAGCCTTGCTTTAACTATCGGGAAAGGTGGGTCACTGATGACGGTCCTTCGCTGCCAGGGTCCTAGAAACCACGTACACAACTAAGCACTGCATCTGCATACCAGGGCGCAAACTCAAATCACATTCAATGTGATTAAGACCCCAGTGACTATCATTTAAGCGCCTGTCAATCTGCTCAGGGAAATATGCTGAGCACCTTTCATCTCCCAGCCTGAAATTACACGGGAGTCCACACGTCACACCGCAAACATGAGCAAACACCTGCAGAAAAACACCTGCAAGGGGCAGAATGGACAGAGGGTAGAGGCCAGGGGCAAGAGACTGACCAGCTGTCCTCCAAACCTGCTCCCTTTCTTCCTGCACACACAACTGGACTACTTACCAGCTCTCTCTCCAACACGGGTCTCTGTATTCTAGGCCTTGGGACTATGAGCCTGGAGTGATGAGATTCACTCAGAGCAGAGTTCATGACACTTTCTCATGGCTGGCTGCTGGATTGCCTTGTCTCCTATCCAAACACAGAGGATCTAGAAAAGGACTTGAAGACCCTGCGATATTATCACACAGCCCCAGTATGAATGAGACATTGACACCTGAACAATATGGGAAAATTAGCCCCTCAAAGGAATACCCACTGTACTCATCAGAGTTACCCTGCTGAATAGAATCAGCTGGGTGGATGGGTAGATGATGGGTGGGTTGGGAGGGATGGGATAGATGGTGATTGAATGGATGGACAGACAGCAGACAGACAGACAGATAGATACATAGACAGAGACAGATGGGTGGAAGGCTAGCTGGGTAAATGGGTAGATGGATGGATGGGTAAATGGCTGGATAGATCAGTAGATGAATGGGTAGATGGGCAGGTGGCTCATCGATGGGTGAGTAGACAGATGGGAGGATAGATAATTAAGGCTGAATAGTCCCACAGTCTGTTGGAGAACCAGGAACACCAATCACATAGTTCAGTCCCAGTCATAACCAAGGGAACCAATTGCATAAATTGCAGTCCAGATCCAAAAGCCTAGAACTTGGGGGTGGTGAAGTAAAAACTTGGGGGGGGTGATGAACTAATAAGCCCTGGTCTGAGTCTAAAGGCCTGGCAGCCAGAGGTGCTGAGGTGCAAGACCAGCGTCTTCTCCACCAGAGAGCACAAATGACCCCTCCTCTACCCGTTAGTTCCATGGGAGACTTTAAAAAGTTGGACAGTGCTCTCTCCCTCTCTCTCTCACTCTCTCTCTCTCTTTTTCTGGTAAAAGATGACTTTTTTTGCTCAGGATATTGACTCAATGCCATTTTGGAAACACTTTCATCCGTAGCCACACCTAGAAAGGCTGTTTTACCAGCTACGTCGAAATCACTTAGCCCATCAAGTTGGCACATGACATTAACCATCATACCCAAGCTGGAATAAGACATCACTTTGCTTTCTGTTATACTACAAAAGCACATACCTGTCTTTGTTACACAGCACCTAGTACTAACCTATACTAACTATAAAATAATGTTTGTATCCAAGGCTATGGTTCAAAGTGGAAAGGATTCTCCTAGGTGTCTCCATTACACTACACAAAGACCTTTCTCACAGCACAGGAGAGGCTTGCTGCGTCCGTGTATTATTCTCTCTTCACATCTGCAGTGGTTGCTGTAGACGTTCTCAGTAGAAAGGGCCTAGGATGCAAATTTGCCTGGGAGTGGAGCTACGAGACTCCTCTTGACACTGTAAATGCTCACAAAATATGGTGACAGTTCCAATCTATAAATAAGCATTTCTGCAGGTGTTCTTGGGTATTTTGTATGAGGATGAGAAAAACACCCACTGTTCTTTTACAGAGAAAGGATAAGAGGTTTCCCTCCTGGACCACTGAATAACTCGGTTTGAATCCAGGCTCTACCACTTATATCTGTGACAGTGAACAAATTATTCCAGGATGCTCAGCCTCCTTCATTTATAGAGGGAGGAAATGAAGGGTATCAGAAAATTGGTATTGAAAAAGATGGTGTAGGCAGCATTCTAACCTAGGCCCTGGTTCTTAATGTCAGCCATCACAATTATTACTTCCCCAAACCCAGCATTTAGCAGAGTGTCTAGAACTATAATGTTTGTTGTGAGAATGAATAATTTAAAAATTATCCAAGTCAAAGCAACACGAAGATAAAGATACTGTTCACACCCTGCTGACTCGGCTATCATAATTAATTTTGCGGATACATTTTCTTGGCACCTTTTCAGCAAGGATTCTCCTCTAGATTTAATTAGCAAGGCAAAGTCAACATCCTATCTGGGTCCTTCTCCTATTTTATGCTCTTCCTTATTTTGTTTTTAAAGCTACAATGCTATTTTGTCTAGCATAGCAGAATGGATTTTCCTGGGTCCTCACCAGAGCAACGCACATTGCATTGACCCATCAGCCAGCTGTGCTACCTGCCTTTGAAAAGAGACCAGGGAACAGCTTCAGAGATGCATGAGCTAGTGGTGGTCTTTGTGGAAGACAGCAATGGAGCTCAGAGGTCATCAAAACACAAAGGGCTGGGTGCCAGTGGCTCACACCTGTAATCCTTGCTACTCATGAGTCTGGGTGCCAGTGGCTCACACCTGTAATCCTTGCTACTCAGGAGTCTGGGTGCCAGTGGCTCACATCTGTAATCCTTGCTACTCAGGAGTCCGGAATCTAAGGGCCACAGTTCAAAGCCAGTCTGTGCAGTAAAGTCTTATCTTCAATGGTCCAACAAAGAGCCAGAAGTAGAGGAGAAGAGCAGAAGAGAACTGCCTTTGACTTAGAAAGCTAAGAACCAGTGCCCAGGCACTGAGTTCAAGCCCCAGTACTGGCACAAAAACATATAACAGCAAAGAAAAACACAAAGGCGCTTAGGGATCATCTCAAGTTATAGGAGGAAAAGGCTGGTGTCTTGGGGAGGGTTTGAACTCCACTTGCTTCTGTACTCTTAGGAGTCTGGGTGGGGGCATCCCTGGGTTTTTTCTAGGCCTGCTCTCCTCCCTCTGCATCTCTAGCACCTAATGCCAACAGAGTAATCCATTCCCGCTCCTCCAGCACTGGGTCAAGCACCAGAGGCCCTGGCCACAATCTGGAACCTTGGTGTCCCACCGCACAACAAGGAAACCAGAAAGCACAGTGAGACTCACCGTGAACGGTGCACCCTTCCAGAAGAGCGCCACCTCCAATTGCCATGAATGAGAAAACCAAGAATACCCTCTGGACTCCAATTGCCTGTGAAATATCTCAGGAGCTGGTGTGGGAGGTAGAGGCAGCCAATGACTGCAGCTGTCCAGTTCGAGCCTCCTGCAATCAACATCTGGCCTGATGCCCGTTCACCCACAGGAGCCAGATGAAAAAGCACAACTCGCGAGTTCTACTGCCCAGGCGTGGAGCTAGCTTCTGACTCAAGTTTCCTCCTCTGTCAAAGGAGGACATTCATGCATGGTGTCCACGTCTGAACATCTCTGCTGGGTGGAGCCCCGATCCCAGATGTCTAGCAGTCATGGTAGAGTACAAGGAGCTGCTATCAAGGTAAGGGAGATGAGAAGCACGGTCACTTGTCCAAACTCAAGGGATGGACTTGGAGGTATGACATACAGCAAAAGCACAACTTGAATGGTGGTCTTTCACGATTGGGTGGTATCTGTCTGATGGGAGGCACCCACTCCCATGATTATAGCAACTATTTTCTACCTAGCATGTGGGATCCATTCCTCACAAGTCCTCATTGGTCTAAGAAAGAGGGGTTAACACTCTCCCAGACACATCAGTCACATTCATCTATTGGGTAATGTGAACACATCCACCTCTTGTGGTTGTTTGCCTTTCAGAAGTGGGACTCTTGGCCGTCTCTACCACCCTCCCCCTTTGTTCTCCGTTTCTACCCATTTTCTCAGTTTACTGTGGGCCATTCTAATCATCCCAGTCCACTTCTAATCCATCCTGTTTATGTACAGGCTTTCCCACGCATGTACTTTGTCAGATCCACAAGTCACTATCGGTAGTTCCAACTCACAATTAAATGCCATGCCTTGGAAATGGGACCCTCATGGGCCTTGTCTGTAATAGGAGCTAAGAGGAACCACAGGACTCCAGTGCTAGCTGAGTGGTATGGGTCCCAGGCAGGCCCTCCACGTGTGTTATGGTGGAAGTAAATGTTGTGGGCTTGGGGTGAATACCAGGATGAAGACAGCGTGGTCCTGGGTTCTGTGGAGAAAGGAGATCTCAGATGGTGGTGTGGGGAGGAGGTGCCAGGGGCAGTGAGCTGGGATCCCAGTTACAGGGAGGCGGGCAGATTATAAACCAGTTCCAGAGCTTCTATGGAGGACAGGTTTGGGAGGAGAAAGGGCTCCATGCTTAGGAACAACCTCACCTGCCGTACAGTTTAATTGCACCGTCGCCTCTGAGCAGGGCAGGGTGATCATTTCCTGGCATTACTCAGTGCCGCCATATGCAAGGCCCTTCCTCGGGGTTTGGCTTCTGGAAACTCATCTACTCTTTCCCCAACTGCCCTTCTGATTCTCCTACTTACAGAGAGGAAAAACTGCACCCTGGGAGGTTAGGTGGCTTGTCCAAGCCCCCCCAGCTGGTCCTGGATCCAGAGACACACAGAGCTGTTTCCACAGGCCACAGCCTCAGTCATTCAGTGGGCAGAGCACAGGGCCACAGCCTCAGTCATTCAGTGGGCAGCACGGGCCCAGCACTGGGAGGAAAGGCCCTTGGGACCAATGGCCATATAGAAATCAGAGCTGAAATGAACGGGCACTTACAACGAAGACAGACTGCTCAGGAGGCTGAGATCTGAGGAGTCCAGTTTAAAACAAGCCTAGATAGGAAAAGTCTGTGAGACTCTCATTGCCAAGTAAGCACCAGAAGGAAAAAAGGAAAGCTGGAAATGGAGCCGTGGCTCAAGTGGTAGAAAGCTAGCCTTGAGCAAAAGCTCCGGGACAGCACCCAGGCCCTGAGTGCAAGCCCCAGGACCAAATACACACACACACATGCACACACACGCACACACACACACATACACTCAATGGTATATAGCAACACTCCTACCCCAGGGCCCTAGAATGAGTTAGGTCCCGCTATCTGTCTCAGGATTGCTCCTGAATTGCATGATCACTGCCGATAAGCCCACATCTGTGAACTCCTCTGCACAAACAGCACCAAATATGTACCATGGACCCGCAGCACAACCATCCACGGCTCCTCTCCCCACCCTCTGGTGCCGCATCTGCTCCCTTCGATTGTCCCAGAGGACCTGCCACCTCTGCGCTTCAGTTGTGACACTCACTAGCTTGCCTCTTTAGCAAATGGGCCATACCCTCCTCATCTGTAAAACTAGAATGGCATTTTCCTCCTTCTCAGACTTTTGTGAGGCTTCATAGAGTAAATACGTACCAGTGCCTAGCACAGAGCAAAGAAGATGCCTACCGTGATCAGCAGTTCCCAGCCCTCACTCCCTACCTGTCTAATTTTTACTCCTCCCCTCATGAGCTGTGACAGTCGGGAGCCCAGAGCATGTTATTTCCGCCTTAACTTGCTCATCTTGGAAATGGGTTTTGGATCCCTCTTGCGTACCTCCCTAGTAGGGAGCACAAAGCTCCTGCCCTTATCCCACCAACGAAGCCACTAAATGATGGCTGTCCTTCCAGGCTTTATGCAGGTACTGCTCTGCACTGCCCCATCTCAGGGTCTGGCTACCTGTCGCTGGGGCCCTACATCCCAGCGCGTCTCTTCCTCCTGTCGCTCCTGAATACTTCAGATCTGACAAGTAGAAGCATGGGAAGTGAACACCCTATGGGCAGAAGCTAGTACCCTTCCACTTTCTCCTCCATGGGGACAGGCACTGCTTGTTTGCATATAGTGACACAGAGGTCTCTTGGGTCCCACATCCAGTCATTTGTGGTGGTGGCAGCTTAAGGACACCTCCGTATACCCCTCCTTCCCATTTTATTTCCCCAAGCCCTCATTCCTGATTTCAGGTATTGCACTTTTAAAAGTATTCTTGTCGTTACACATGTTAACTATACCAAGTCAGGGGTTTCGGGGTGAAACTTCTATTACTCCTTATCACTCCTTTCTCCCTTCACTTCCAAATTCATCTCCTTTCCTCTCAGTTTTATGATCCCGTTCTCTTATTCCCTAGCTTTCCCAAACAATCGTTGTCTTTGTGGGACAAGCATAGGTTCATTAAGACGATGCTCTCCAGCCCCGTCCATCTCCCAATAATCGAAACGATTTCACTATTCATGAGTGAGCAAATCTTCATGGTATATATATATATATACCACATTGCCTCTTTTTATTCATTGTCAACAGGCACCTAGGCTGTTATAGGCTACTATAACTTGGCTATTATAAATAGTGCCATAATAAACAGGGGTTTCCAGACACCTCTGTAGTAAGCTGACTTTGATTCCATATTCAGAAGTATTGTTTAACTGGGTCAGGCAGAAGTTCTATTTTTAATGTTTTGAGCAACTTCTACACTGGTTTCCGCAGTGACTGAACTAGTTTACATCCAAGAAGTGGGAAGAATTCCTTTGCTAATCTGGTGTTGGTAGCTCACACCTGTAATCCTAGCTACTCAGGGAGCTGAGATCTGAGGATCAAGGTTTAAAGCCAGCCAGAGCAGGAAAATCTGTGAGACTCTAATCTCCAATTAACCACCAAAAAGCTGGAAGTGGGGATGTGGCTCAAATAGCAGAGCAACAGCTTTGAGAGAAAAGACTAACGGACTGTGCCTTGGTCCTGAGTTCAAGTCCCAGTATCAACAAAATAAAAATTATTTCCTTTTCTGCAACATCCTCACCAACATTAGTTGTTACTTGTTTTCTTTTTCTTTTTTTTTTGCCAGTCCTGGGGCTTGAACTCAGGGTCTGGGCTCTGTCCCTGAGCTTCTTTGTGCTCAAGGGTCTTACCAGTTGAACCACAGAGCCACTTTCCATCTTTTCCTAAGTAGTTTATTGTAAAGAGTCTCACAGACTTTCCTGCCCTGGCTGGCTTCTAACTGTAATCCTCAGATTTCAGCCTCCTCAGTAGCTAGGATTACAGGCATGAACCACTGACACTAGCTTTTGTTTTCTTAATGACAACCATTCAGACTTAAGCCAGGACAGATTTGTGTCACTTTGATTTGCATTGTTCTGATGGCTATGGGTGTTAGACACTTTTCATGCACTTATTAGTTATTCACACTTTATTTGAAAATTATTCGGCTCATTCATTTATGGATCAGATTCCCGAGAATGTTTTATTGTTGGATTTTATTTTAGTTTTTGGTGCCTGGCCTGGGGCTTAAACTCAGGGCCTGGGTGTTGTCCATTGAGCTTTTTTGCTCCAAGCTAGTGCTCTCCCACTTGAGCCACATTCTGCTAGGGTAGCTAGGGTTACAGGCCTGAGCCACCAGTGTCTGGCCTTGATCAATTTTTAAAAAATTTATTTGTATATGCTGGACATTAAAACCCTGCCAAGGTATATAGGCAAAGAACTCCCATTCTGAAGGCTCTTCAACTTGGTTTCTTTTGCTGTGCCGATTTTCCATTTGAAAGAGATTTACTTGTCAATGCTTGCTTTTATTTCTGGAGTTTTGGAGCCCCATTTAGAAAGTTACCACCTCTGCCTACTTCTTCAACTCCTTCGCCCTACTGTTCCAAAGGAGCCTTTCTCTAAAGCTCCACTGCAGAGGGGCCCAGGTAAGGGGCCTTCTTACAGTAAAGGACAAGGCCAGGAATTCTCTGTCCTGGAAATAGAAAATCTGAGAAGGGATCTCTGTTCCTCCTTCCTTTGCCCATCTCCTCCCACCACATCAGGGGACTGCAGTTCCAGTGGATTAACTTCACTTCCTGGCCATTCTACTTTACTGTCTACTTTGTTTCCTATTGCTTTGGCTTTGCTTCCTGTCCTTTCTTTACCTCCAGTAGATTTTTGAAAGGGCCCCTGGGCACCACCTAGGCCTGGAATGCAAACCAGATACAAAAGAGACAACATTGTTGCAAGCCAGTTCCATTAGCGTAAACCAAGCATCCTGCCTGGACCTCTCCCTTCCCCCTTCAGTTTCTCAAATTCTACTAGCCTTCCCATCATCCTGGGGGAGGGAGGAGAAGCTGCAGAAGGGCTTTATCCTGAGGGCAGCCCGGAGCTGCCAGCTTCCCAGGTCAGAAAGTCTCAAGGGTGACAATCTGAAGCTAAGGAGATCATGTTGCCTAAATTATTCTGTATATTCCAAAACTAGTATAGTTTGGGGCTCCTAAAAGATACATCAAAGGGTGGCAAAAGTCCCCCCCTCCCCTCCAAGCAGAAGATTGACCATATCTTTTATCCACTCTTCTATCCAGGGAATTTCTGCAACTCACCACATTGCATTTGCCAGTACCTCCGAAGGCAGGGAGCAAGCTTGCAGAGTTGGACAGACTGAGCACTTTTAGCACCAGGGGACTCACGAACCCACTGTGAGCTGGCGTCTTGTCCTGAAATAAAAGTGCTGCTTCATCTCTAAACAAGAGCGCAGAGCAACCAAAGGGAATTAAATTAATAAACTGCAACTCAAGCACAGACCCACCCCGGTCCTCTCTGAATCATCTCCACTGTGCTCTCAGCCTTTGTGCTAATCAACTGCAGTTTGCGGGAACAGGAAGCCTGGAGTCCAGTGTGTATATTCTCACCAGTACCAACCACCCTGACGGCGAGGAAAGGCTCCGCAAGACTGGCGTAGGCTCAATCTACATTATGCTTGTTCAGGGACTAAAAAGGTGCATTTAGGGCTTTTGAAAAACAACCCACATTTTTATATCCACCCTCGCATTTAGCTTTCTTGACTGGTCAAGGTGTATCTTCTTTCCTTCTCCTCTTTCCTTCTTTTGATGCTGGCACTGAGTCTTGAGCTCAGCTCCTGGGTGCTGACTCTTACCTTTTTCACTCAAGGCTGGCACTCTACCACTTGAACCATACCTCTACTTCCAGCTTTTTAGTGGTTCATTGGAGAGAAGTGTCTCGTGAACTTTTCTTGCCTAGGCTGGCTTCAAACCACAACCCTCAGATCTCAGCCTCCTGAGTATCTGGGATTACTAGTGCCTGGCCAGTTGCATCATTTTATTCTGTTTACAGATGGAGAAATTGAGGTCTCAGGAATCAAGGACTCTATTCTAGACTTAGAGAAGAATATCTACTTCTCTTTCGAACCATGACACCTTGTTGAATCCATCTTAAGCTCTTCAAGAATGATACTGCGGGCGCTGGGGATATGGCCTAGTGGCAAGAGCGCTTGCCTCGTATACATGAAGCCCTGGGTTCGATTCCCCAATACCACATATACAGAAAATGGCCAGAAATGGTTCTGTGACTCAAGTGGCAGAGTGCTAGCCTTGAGCAAAAAGAAGCCAGGGACAGTGCTCAGGCCCTGAGTCCAAGGCCCAGGACTGGCAAAAAAAAAAAAAAAAAAGAATGATACTGCAGTGGCCAATATGACTTTTCTGAGGGGAAGGGCTCTGTTGTCATCAGGGACTTACTTTCTTATCCAGAACCAAAGGACTTCTTCATATCCAAAGCTTGGCTGCCTTTGGGAGCTGCTTAAGTGCTGCTACTGGCGGAAAACCCCCATGACCACTGCAGAACGCACTGCTCATCGGAGGCGACTCCAGTTTTCCTCAGCATGCAGCCTCGTGCCAATCCTTTGGCTTAATTAATCCTTCCTCACCCTGTCACTTTTCCTTTCATTTGAACAAGGAAGCCTCCTGATGGGTGTGTGTGGCAGGGTGCTAGTGAGCTGACACAGCGGTAACCAGATACCTGGGAGGAACAAATACCTTACTGGAGGAAAAGCTGAGTTTGCTGATGGTTTCAGAGGTTTCAGTCCATCGTGGTGGGAGGATGTGGTGGATCAACATGGTGGCCAGGAAGCAAAATAGAGCAGTAACAGGAAGTGGGCAGAGTGAGATACAGTTCCCAAAGCATGCCCTAGGGAGCTCTTTCCTACAACTTCCATTGCCTCTCAAGTCTCCTCAAGTTTTAAATCCATTAGTGGGTGGAGCTATTCATGTCAGAGCCTTACATCATCTCACCCTCTCTGGAAATGCCTTCAGATACACCCCCAAGGGTATGCTGTGTTCATTTCCTAGGTGCTTTCAACCCAATATACTTGACAATCAATATCCTAACTATAGTAATGCTAGCTACAAAGGAGACTGAAGCCAGCCCATGCAAGAAAGGTCATACGTCTGTTATCTCTAATTAACCACCAAAAAGCTAGAAGTGCAGGTATGGCACAAGTGGTAGAGGGGTGGCTCAAGTGTCTCAGGTCTTGAGCAGGAAAAGCTAAGGGATGCTGCCCAGACTCTGAGTTCACACCTAGTACCAGCGCGCACACGCACACACACACACACACAATCAACCATTACAAATATACAGACAGAAGACAGCATGGAACAGGTATTTTAGGCACAGACTTTCACAAAGTATATGTTGATGGCTAATTAGGATCAGTGCAGCTGTGTGCATTTGCATACAAATCTTTATCTGAACATCTATTTTCATTTCTTTGGGGTAAATGCCCACAAATGGTATATAGTGGTACCTCATTATGGTTTTAATTTGAATTTTCCTGAGTACTAGTAAAGTTGAGTGCCTTTGGAGGTATGTCTTAATTTGAGTAACATCTGTTCAACTCTTTTGCTCATTTAAAAATACTATCTATAGGGGGCTGGGGATATGGCCTAGTGGCAAGAGTGATTGCCTTGTACACATGACATCCTAGGTTCAATTCCCCAGCACCACATATACAGAAAATGGCCAGAAGTGGCGCTGTGGCTCAAGTAGTAGAGTGCTAGCCTTGAGCGAGAAAAGAAGCCAGGAACAGCGCTCAGCCCCTGAGTCCAAGCCCCAGGACTGGCAAAAAAAAAAAAAAAAATACTATCTGTAAATGAACTGTACAACTTGTGGTGGGGACAGGAGGGAAAAACTGAGAGAGAACAAAGGAAGGGGTGACGTTGTCCAAAAAGAAATGTACTCTTTACCTGACTTATGCAACTGTAACCCCTCAGCATATCACCTTTATAACATTTTATTTTAAAAGAAAATAGATAGAAATTAAATTCAGAAAATAAATTTTATTCAAAAAAATGCTGTCTGTATTCTTTGATCATTCCTATGTATTTTGGTTCTAAGTCCTGTGCCGGATGCATATTTCTTCCAAGTCTGTGGCTTGTCTTTTCAGTGTCTTTTAAAGAGAGAGGTGTTCAATTTTGATGACACAGAGAAGGGAAATATAGCCATGGCTTCAGAGATTCCCCCAGAGCTATCAGGAGAAACTGCAAGCAAAGCTACAGTCACGGTGCAGTGGGATGAGTTGCAATGATTGAGGTAAGCACAGGTGTCCTGGGAGCCCGGGAGGGACGCCCAGCCCAGCCTGGGTGGAAACTTCCAGAAGAAATAACATCTAGGGTTGGAGGTATGGCTCAGTTGGCATGGAACCAACCAGTGACCTCTAAAGTGTTAGGTACTGAGTTCAAGTCCTGGTGTGGGTGGGGGTATTGAGTATTGAAGGATCAGTCATGAAGCGAACGAAAGGAAAGGGACAGTCTGGTGTAAAGACAGAGCTTGCACAACCCCAGGAGAATGCTGTGCACGATACATTTTACCTCTCTGAGGACATTTTGGTTGGTGCAAGGCATGTGAGGTAGAGATAAAAGGAGGGGAGCACAGAGGAGGTGAAGGGCCAATCACAATAGGTCTTGGCTGTTACAAGAAAATGCGAGTGTCCCGGGAAGACACCAGGAAGGCACAGTAAGGGGAAAGGAGGAGGATTTTCTATCAAACGTCCATCACAAATCTTACTCCATAACATGCTTTGGTACTGATATAAAAATAAGCAAGTAGAACAATGGAACATTACAGACAGTTCAGAAATGTACCCACGTGTATAATAATGATGCATCACCAAAGGGTTATCATAGGGCAGCCGGTAAAGCACGTGTTACTAGCCAATGGGATTAGGACAACTCATGTGAACAAAGAGGACTCTTCATAGAAATCACAAAATAGGTTCCAGACATCTTAAAATATTCGAAAATACTTTAACATTTCTGCATCAAATGAAATACCCTTACCATATCAGAGTTGGGGTGAAATCCTACTAACCAGAGCAGGAAAGAAGTCCAGGGTACATTTTCCATGTCTCTCATTTTCATCAGTGGAATACCACTGTGGCTTTGTTTGCATTGATAAATAATACTATTCAACGCCTCTGTGCCTTATTGCCCATTGGGATAAACTCTTCTGAAGTGTCTGCTCAACTCATCCTCCCATTTTTCTATCAAGTTGTTAGAATTCATTAGATATCCCGATACGAGCACTCTGTCAGATCTACAGGTTCCAAATATCCTCTTCCACACTGTAGGTTTTCATAGTCTTAAAGAGAAGATCTTATTCTCTGGAAGTCCAATTTACCAATGTCCTTCAAGGAGAATTTACAGTGAAGTTTGGGTCAGCTATTAGTAGTTCACACCCGTAATCCTAGCTACTCAGAAGGGTGAGATCTGAAGACCATGGTTCAAAGCTAGGCTGGGTAGAAAAGTTCCTGCCACTCTTATTTGTAATGATCCAGCAAAAATTCAAAAGTGGAACTGTGGCTCAAGTGATAAAGTGCCAGCCTTAAGTAGAAAGGTAAGGGATAGCACCTATGCCCTGAATTCAAGTCCTAGTGCCAATTCAAGCCCAGGACACATGTGCGTGCACACATGCACACACACATGCACGCACACACACATACACATACACACACACACACACACACACACACCTGAGTTTGATGCTTCTCTTTGTTACTCTCACTCCCTGTTCTGGCAACCCAGTGAACTTGGCCCATTTCCCATGGTAAAATTTTTCCTGAGCCAGGTGCCACCAGAAGGCTGAGATTCACAGTTTGAAGCCAGTTGGGACAGGAAAAGCCCGCGAGACTCTTATCTCCAATTAACTGCCATAAAACATCTAAAAGTGGAGCAATGGCTCAAGTGGCAGAGTGCTAACCTTGAGCAAAAAAGCCCAGGAATAGCATCCAGGCCCTGAGTTCAAACCCCAGGACTGGCACCAAAAAAAAAAAAAAAAAAAGTATATTTTTGGATTCTAGTTCATCAGTCACGCTTTTCTTGCCTACTAAGTGCCATCCTGCCTCCCAGCTACTTAGCGTGTGAAGATGCACAGAAAGTGTCTGTCCTTGTGGAAGCGTATTTGCTGACGGGGAACTGAAATGTGCGTCAAGTCTGAGAACTTCAGTGTGAGTAATAAAATAAACCAGCAGGCCTGCTGAGTGGGCTGGGCTGGGCGTAGACAGGATGAAAGTGTAAAACCAGAAAGATTCTATGACCGTCTCTGAAGACACTCAGAGGCTTGGGAAGAGAGAAAGTCCCCAGTACCGGGTTGTACGTTTAAGTAAAGTAAAACCAGCAATTCTTTGGCTTCATTTTCCAGAAACACATTCCTGTCTCCAGATGTTACTGCTGCAGCTAGGTCTCCTCAGTTTTAACTCCAGCCATGCCCTCACTAATCCAGAGGTTCTATTTTTGGCACAGAAATGGCTCAAATGGTAGAGTGCCAGCCTCAAGGGGAAAACTTCAGGGATAACACCCAGGCCCTGAGGTCAAGCCCTGGCGTTGGTGTATGTGTGCACACACACAAACACATGCACCTGTCCCGACTCTCTACATTTTAAGAAGATCCTCATATATACTTTAAGAGGATTTAGAAGTTAAAACTGTTCCCAGCAGTAGACTGTTCTAATTAAAGAGAAGGAGGTCGCTACATTGTAGTAAAGCTAGATCATTTCCTCAATTCTACCTGGAATGTCCTTGTCACAAATACGCCACTTGTCGAGAATAACATCTTTTTACCTTTTTCTTTGAGCTCACTTGCAGTTTTAAGTATCTAAAATATGACCCAGAACTAAATACAGCCAGAAAATCCACCTGGGGTATCGATGTGGATTCCAAACATCTCTGGACCGCAGCCTCTGTGTTTTACACACCGGTGAGACGAGACCTCAGGCCCTCGCAATTCCAATAAACTCGGAGTTCTGGTTCTCCGCCCAAAGATGATTGGAGCAGCAACTTTAAAATAGAGCAAGGGGACAGAAGAAAAAGATGAAATTCAGGGTGGGGGTTATGATGAGAATTGATGGCACAAAGCATGGCTGTGACATTTTCATGGTTATTTAGTTTTAGAAATGTGCTCATACCTCAAAAAGTGAACTTCAATCTTACAGAAATAGCACTTGCCTGACTTCATGGTAGAATCACCCAAAGAGTCCAAAAGAAAGGGAGGGAGGAAGGGAGGGAGGGAAGAAGGGAAGGAAGGAAGGAAGGAGTCAAATTTCAGTCTCAGAACGTGACCTGCCTCTTAGACAAGTATGGGACTCGGGCTCAGGTATGTCAGTGAAATACCCCAAGTGACTTTTAGTGGCCCAGAGGCCTGCACACCTGAGTACCTTCTAGCAGGCTCTGTATTGCTGATCCAGATCAGCAATTAGGATGCAATTAGGATTAGCAATCCTAGTTAGCAAGTAGGATGAATTAGGATGACCTTGATAACCAGAATTTTCTTGTAAGAGGACAAGAAGTTTTGTATTCAAAGTCATTTTAGCAGAAAGCAACGTGGTCTAGAACTAAATAGTACTGATGTACCTATCCAACTCTTGGGTGCTAGAAGCATCTAGAGACCGTTGATGTCACAGGGCAGACCCCCACCCTGTCTCCTTGTGTGCCTCTCCTGGTAGACCGCTTAGTCTGTCCTTCCCACGCGTCACCTGGGGTGGGGATTGCGCTCAGGTCTAGGAAGGACTTAGGTCCTACAGTCTGTGAGCTGTGTGGGTGCTGTCGAGATGCATTTCATTCCCTTCTGGGGAATCGAGACAAGGAAGATGGCTTCCCCATACCTGAAGAGTGTGTCCCACCGGAGTTCTTGGTACCCAGAGCCCTGTGCTCGAAGCCACCGGCTTTTCTGAACTTGAATTCCCATCTCATAACCATCCCCTCCTCCCTCCAGACACCGGTGCTTGAGGATCAGGCCCTGCCCAGTGAGAAACGGGCTCGGAGCACGTGAAGCCTGCTCATTGATTACAGGAGTGGGGGGCTGAGGGCGAGCTGGCCATGATTTGTCCGCTTCACAGGTGCTGAAGATTGAGTCATAATTAGATGGAGGGCCGGGCATAAATGCATCAGATAAGGAGTCTGCCATAACGCCTGCTTTGCAAGCCACCCACTTGGCTTACCCTCTGGGAACTGGCCAGGGCCAGGGAACCTCAGCCAGCAAGAATAAGCTAAAATGTGGCTGCCTGACAGTGAGGGGAGCCCTAAGATGAGGCAGATAACATGGGGGAGGGGGAGCCTTGGTCTCTGAGACCACACAATGCCTATTTCCAGCTCTTGTGGAGTCTATAATCAAGGGTCAAGCCCCCCCACCCCATCCCACTCCCCGAAGCTGACCTAAGAATGGCCTGCTGTTCTTATTCCATCTTCATCTTTTGGAAGTCCTTTAGAAATACTTTCCTAGGGGCTGGGGATATGGCCTAGTGGCAAGAGTGCTTGCCTTGTATACATGAGGCCCTGGGTTCAATTCCCCAGCACCACATATACAGAAAATGGCCCGAAGTGGCGCTGTGGCTCAAATGGCAGAGTGCTAGCCTTGAACAAAAAGAAGCCAGGGACAGTGCTCAGGCCCTGAGTCCAAGCCCCAGGACTGGCCAAGAAAAAAGAAAAGAAAAAAAAATACTTTCCTAGATCCCATGTCAAGAATGGTATCTTCTCTCGTGCAATATTAAGAAGCACTTAGGCAAAATGAAAGGAATAATATTGTTATTCAAACTGGGGAAAACACCAATCATGTTCCCAGAATGTTTAAAACCTGACCCAGCTGATTTGGGGCTCCATTATTTCTTTTCTCACATCCCCTTAGAAAAGCCGGGTGGGTGAGAAGGAAATGGGCAGATTCGGTGGGTTCTGGGCTCGCTCTGTAGCCATCAGTATGGCTGCTGGATCAGGCTACAAAGGCTCCTGATGGCTCTGTTCCCTGGTCACAGAAGACCACCAACAACAACCTGTTTAAACTGGATGTAATTACTGTTGTTTCTTACCTCCAAACCCTGGGTTGACTGAGACATCCCAGAGAGCAGATTCTCAAGGTTTTTGTGCTCCTGTGTGGCTGTCTGGGTCTGGAGTCACAGCTACACTCACTCAGCCTGGAAGTGACATGTTTAACTATCAAATACTAACACGAAGAGAGCTGGGCTCTGGTGGGGAATGTCTATAATGCCAGCTACACAGGAGGCGTAGATCTGAGGATCTTGGTTCAATGCTAACCCAGGCAGATGCTTTTCTCCAATTAACCACCAAAAAAAAGCTAGAAATGGAGGCGTGGCTCAAGTGGTAGAATGGCAGTCTTGAGGGAAAAAGCCAAGCAAGAGCTTGAGCCCCTGAGTTCACACAATACTGGCACAAGCACAATAAAAACCCCCTAGAGGCTGCACTGGACAAGAGATTGCTGAGCTCAAGGTCTGGCCTTACCCCCATCTTTACCGCCTCTTCTATTTGTTTACCCGGTTTAGTCAATTAGGCCTCTGACTGCCTTGGACCCTAAGCCTCTGGGCAAGTCTTGGCCATTTGGCTTTCTGGAGGCAAAAACCCAGTTGGCAGCTAAAACAGGTGTTCTCACTTGATTGCCCATTTTCACTCATGTGACATTTCAAAGACCCCTGAATGGTGTCCCAAGTCCCTCCACAGAGAGGAGGGAAAGAACTAGAAAGTGAGGCTGAATTGCTACCAGCAATGAATGGTGTTTTGAAACCCAGCCTGGAGCTGGTTTCCATGTTTCTCATTATACTTTCCTAATTGCCTTAATAGGCATGTGTTACTGCAAAATAAAGGGAAGCTGTCCTTCTTATTTATTGTAATTTACAAAGAGACAGTTTTGAGAGTATAACCTAGGGACTTTTCAAACCCCATTGATCTTGGCCAGTTGGAAGGGGTTTTTGTAAATGTCCACATTAAATAATGTGCCCACGAATGAACTCGAAGTATCAAGGGAAAAGCACAACACCCTCTTTCACAACAACTCTTCAGATGGCCACAGCATCTTCAAAGCCATGGAAAACGCATGTCTTGCGGGGGGGTGGGGGCGGGGGAGACGGAGGCGCGGCTTCAAGAGTTGAACTTTGCCAAGGAACTTGCCTTCATCACCCAAAGGCCCAGGGAAGGGGATTAAAGGAGCCGGCCGAGGAGAGCCCAGGCACGGTTCAGCTCTTCCCAGAAGAGGTGGAGAAGGTCCTGGATCGGGGGTGCCTGGCATGGGCTGAAGATCCGGAGCCCGGGTCAGGGCGTGGCCCGAGCAGACCCTCACAGAGGCCGCCTGGGGAGTCAGGCCCCGCTCTAGAGGAGGGCGGTGTCTCCTCCCACCCAAAGAAAAGGCCTGGGGGTCTCTCCCGCAGTGGGGAGCGCCCGGGGGCCAGGCTGGCCGAGGGGGGGTGGGGAGGCCGGATGGAACCAGATCTGCACTCCAAGAAGCCTGTTGGATCTAATCACTGCCTCTTAAACTTTGCGCTTGCCCCGGCCCCCCTCACATCCTGCCCACCCCACCACCTTGCAACCTGCCCTGCAGCAGCCTAGGTGCCTTCGGAGGGGCATCCGGCCTCCCACCCCGCCCACCCCAACTCGGCCCCTCCCACCCCGCCGCCAGAGGGCGCGCGTGCGCACCGGACAGCTATAAAGCCCTCTGGCCCGGTGCGCACCGCCACCTGCCCGCAGCCCTGCCCGACGGCTCCGGCTTCTCCCCCTGACCAGGAGCCATGTACTACCCCGAGGTCAGCGAGCCCCCGCAACGCCTGTGGATCTGGGAGAAGGGCGTGTATAAAGACCAGGACGCGCGTATCTGGCTGTCCATAGTCACCCAGGTATGGCGAGGCTTGAGCCGGCGGGCGGACGGGCAGCGGGGCCTGGCCTTCCCGGCTGGGAGCTGGAGCTGCCCCTATGTCCAGCGAGGCCACAGGAGGGGCCCCTCCTGACCGGCAGGACGAGGCTGGGGGGCGCACGGGGGCCTGGGACGGAGCGGCCCCTCCTGACCGGCAGGACGAGGCTGGGGGGCGCACGGGGGCCTGGGACGGAGGAGGCCATCCAGCAGGACGTAGCTGGAGGCCCTGGAGGGCGGGGTGTAGCCCAGGCTGGTCCCAGGTGAGAGCGCTTTGAGCTGGGTCTTTGCCAGGTGGGAGGAAAGTTGTTGGGGGAGGGGGGGGGAGGCCATGAGGGATGGCTCCCTGTGTAGGCTATGTGATGTTTTTAGGCTTGTCTAAAGCAGGGGTTTAGGGCCGCTGTGCACAACGTGGAAACATTGCTGGGTGTCTTATTCACACACGAGGCCTTGACTGGACTCTCCTTGGGCAGGTCCAGGAATCTGTACTTTGTGTTTTTCTTCTTTGTGGCGGTACTGGCAACTACTGCTTGAACTCAGGGCCTGGGCTCCATCCTCGAGCTTTTTTATTTTATTTTTTTCTGTTGTTCAAAGTTGGTGCTTTACCACTTGAGCCACAGCTTTGCTTTCAGGTTTTGGTGGTTCTTTGTGGATAGGAGTCTCACAGACTTTCCAGCCCAGGTTGGCTTCGAATCCTGATCTTTTGGTCTCAGTTTCCTGAGGAGGTAGGATGGCAGGCTTGAGTAACCTGAGCAGGGCTCAGAAATCTGTGTTTTTAAAAGCACATGGAGAGTATTTCAAAGTTCATTTGTGCTTTGAAACAAATAGCTTTTTACAAATAATAGTACAGTATTGAAACTGGCATTGAATAAACGTTTGTGTGTGATGCTTGAGATGTTTTAATGTTATTTTTTTGTTATAAGATATACAGAGGGCTGCTGTTTCATAAGTCAGGTAATGAGTACATTTCTTTTTAGACAGTGTTACACCTTCGTCTCCGCCCACAAGTTGTATAGTTCATTTTCAACATAGTGTGTACTGAGTACCTCTGCTACATGGGTTCCTTTGCCTCCATTTTTTTTACCCATTTCACCCCCCCCCCACACACACACAAAAAGGAAAATAATGGGGTTGGGGATATGGCCTAGTGGCAAGAGTGCTTGCCTTGTATACATGAAGCCTTAGGTTCGATTCCTCAGCACCACATATATAGAAAAGGCCAGAAGTGGTGCTGTGGCTCAATTTGGTGCAGAGTATTAGCCTTGAGCAAAAAGAAGCCAGGGACAGTGCTCAGACCCTGAGTTTAAGATCCAGGACTGCAAAAAAAAAGTAAACTAAATTGGGGGGGAGGAGGGAGGAGGTAACAAATAGTAAAAGAAATATACCCATGGCCTAACAGTATGAGACTGTAGCCCCTCTGTACATCCCTTTGACAATAAATAATTACTTTTTTTTTTTTTTTTTTGGCCAGTCCTGGGCCTTGGACTCAGGGCCTGAGCACTGTCCCTGGCTTCTTCCCGCTCAAGGCTAGCACTCTGCCACTTGAGCCACAGCGCCGCTTCTGGCCGTTTTCTGTATATGTGGTGCTGGGGAATCGAACCTAGGGCCTCGTGTATCCGAGGCAGGCACTCTTGCCACTAGGCTATATCCCAGCCCCGACAATAAATAATTACTTTAAAAAAAAAAAAACCAAAAAATGTTTCCAGGAATTGTTTTTCTTATTTCCCTAAAGAAATAGAACCCTTTGTAAGTATTTTCACCAGATAATGCCTTTACTCAAAGCAATTGAAGCAAAATTATTCAAATTCTTTCCATACACAAATCAGAAAATGCTATCAAAGCAAAATTTAGCTGGGAAGTGGTGATTGATGCCTGTAACTTAGCTACCCAGGAGGCTGAGATCTGAGGATCGTCCTCAAAGTCTGCAGTAACATGGGAGACTGTTCAGTTAACCATCAAAATTCACCGTCTTGAGAAAGAAAAAAAAACAACCCAAAACCTAAGGCAGAGTGCAAGACTGTGTTTAAGTACTATCGCATGCATGTGCACAAACACACACATAAAGCAGAATTAAAATAGATGCTGTGAGAATGTTCAGTGATTTAATAGCATACAGTAACTTGTTGGGTATAAACTATCTCCATTGTGAAGATGGGGAAACTGAGGCTTAAGGACACCTTGTGCCACTAGGACTACCAACAGGTGACCTACCATGTAAATTTTCATTCTTGGCCCATTTATTTTTTTTAAATGTACATACATACTTTTTTAAAGATCAGGTTAAAGGGCTGGAGTTGAGGCGAGGTGATACCACATCAGCCTTTTAGAAGAAAGCTTGAAACCTTGAATTCAAACCCTGAAAGGGCACTGCCTACCCTTTTCCCCTCCCCCAGAAGAAAGAATGAATGATAGGAAAGCGAGCTGGGCTCTGTGTTGGAGGGGGGGCTGTTCTGGGCTCTTGTGTTGGAGGGGGGGCTGTTCTGGGCTCTGTGTTGGAGGGGGGCTGTTTGTGAGAGGAGAAGGGCTAATCAGGAGGATGGATGACTGGCAAAACTAGTTTAGTTTCTAAGGAAAACAGGAAAGAATCTGCTGGAAAAGGCAGATTGTAGTGAATTGAAAGGAGAAGGGGTGTGGTAGATCAGCATACATTGTATGCATGTATGTATATATGGAAATGGCCACAGTAAAACCTACAACTAAATAAAAGGGGGGAAATAAAGTTAAATATTTACTTTTTGAAGTCTGAAGAAAATTTAGATGCCTATCTCTGGTTGGGAAGTATCTTTGTATCCAAACCAGGAACCAGACTTTTTTTCTTTTTCACTCTCTGGTAAAAGGCCGCCTGAAAAACAATCTATTAGCAGACTTAGTTCAGGATTTGCCTACCAAGATTGAAAGAACCAGTATTCTACTTTAAGTTAATGAATAAATGATACAAATTATATAAACAGTTGAAAGACATAGAAGATTGTATGGCAAGCTGGCCAGTTCTACAATGCTTACATGTTATAATTTGAATTTTTAAAAATCTTTTCATCATCTTCAAAGAATTGTATAAAGGAGCTGCTGTTCAAAGCAGTTTTATGAATACAGCGCATCTTGGTCAGTGTTACCTCTTTCAATATTCTCATTCACCTACCCATCCTTTTTTGTTGGTGGTGGTGTTAGCCATTGGGCTTGAACTCAGGGCCTGAGTGCTGTCCCTGAGTTCTTGCTCAAGGCTAGTTAGTACTCTACCACTTTGAGTCACAGCACCACTTCCAGTTTACTGGTGGCTTAATTGGAAATCCGAGTCTCACAGATGTTTCTTCTTGAGTTGGCTCTGAACCATGATCTCTGATCTCAGCCTACTGAGTAGCAAGGATTACAGGTGTGAATCACCAGTGCCCTGTACTTTTCTTAATTTGGTAGGATATGTACTGAATGGGTTTTTTTTTGCCATCCAACAAAGCAGTTTTATGAACGCAATGCATCTTGATCTGTGTTACCCTTTGACCCACCCCCTTCTCTTATTTTTCTTAATTTTGTCGTATTATACAATGAGTTACTGACTGCATTCTCCCCCGTTTCCCCCTTTCATCTGTTCACCTCTCTCCCCTTAGCCCCACCCGCTTCTTTTGAGTGCCCATTTCTTGGTGCTTATTTTGTTGGACTTTGACTTAATCTTTCTAAAGAATTATACTACATGAGCTCTCCATATAGAGTCTTATCACTTGAGAAAATTACAAAGCTATTCCCTGGGAGAATAGTTGTTGAATAAATAGGAGTGTGGTGGGTTTATATGTGGAGTGCAGTTCTAGCTTAATGAGGGTTTGGAATACTGGGATAGAACCCTCACTACTTGGGCAGCTGCACTGCTGGAGAAACAGACAAGAAAACACAGCTGATGGTGGGTTGTGAATGGCATAGGAGAATGTGCCGGAGGGGAGCTGGCCTCTAGTGGTGAGGGGTCTTCAGGTAGGACCCCTCAGAGTCCTTGTACTTGCCATCTTTTATAACTGCAGTCCTTCTGGGCCACCCCAGGTACATGCTCTTAGATATATTATCCAGTTGGATTTACAGCATTTTATTTCCCTTCAACTAATGGGTGAAACTTCACTTTCAACTCGTGGCTACCCTGGCCTGGTTGATCTCCATTCTGTCTTCATGCCGTCCTGTCTTTCTCTTTTGTTTTTGTTTGGTTCGGTGCTGATACTGTTGCTTGTTGAACTCAGGCTCTGGGCACTGCTCCTTTGTCACTGAAGGCTAGTGCCCTGCCACTGAGCCCCAGCTCTACTTTTAACCATTCATTTTGGTGGGAGCTGGGGGTGGAGTGTTAATTGGAGAGAAGAGTCTCCAGGAGTTTCCTCTCAGAGCTGGCTTTCAGCTTTGATCCACAGATCTGTCTCCTGAGCCGCTAGGGTTACAGGTGTGAGCCATCCAGTTCCTGACCATTTTTTTTTTTTTATTCAAGAGGAAATGGGACAACATGAACAGTCCAAGAGAATTCCATAGCAACTTGAACGAGAACTTGGTGGAAAGAATAGGCAGTTGGTGGCTACTGTCCCAGTGTCCAGACTCATAGTGGCCCAGCCAGTGTCTGAGACCGCAGCCAACTGGTCCTGAGAGTCACTAGACCCGGCTTGGAGGTGTCGCCTTAGGCCAGGGCGGCCCTGGTGGCTCCGGGGTCCTTGGGCTTAGTGAGTAGAACCTTAAAGGTGTGCTGTTATTTTCCTCTGCAGAAAGAAAATATCTCCCACGTGCTCATGCGCCAAAAAGACATCCCCTTGGGGAGGGCTCTGAGCCCCCAACAGCTGACCCCGTCCCCGCTGCCTCTAATGTGGCAGCTGTACCCTGACAGGAAGTACAAAGCCGTAGATTCCAGGTACTGGCGGATCGTGTACCACATCAAGGCAAGCATGGCTTTCCCTGGGACTGGGCGGGTGAGGGATTAGCAGCTGCCCTTCCTCCCCTCCCCCCCACCCCTGCCTCTCCCCTCTCATACTCCATCCCAGCACCAAAAAGTAAGCTAACAGAGAGGGGTCGACGACTGACCTGGAAGGTGCTGGATGAGGACCGGCTCCTGGGCAGGCAGTGGGACAGGAAGCCCCTGGCCGCATCCCACGGCAGCGACGGGCTAGGCTGACTCAGCCAGGCATGGCAGGCTACTCCAGGCCGGGGAGAAGGCAGGGCTGGGCCTGAGGACAGTCAGTCTGCAGGGACCTCGGTGGTCTGATCACATGCTTTCTCTCCTTCCCTCTTAGTTCCAAGGCTCGGAGGAAATGCTCCTTGAGCTGGTGGAGGAGGAAAGGCTCCCTGAGATGTAGGAGGAGCAGAGTTGATGGTGAGTACCAGGAGTTGAGTGGAGACCAAGCTAGCCTGTGCCTAACTCCAGCCCCAGAGCTCCCCGCCCCCGCCCCCGGGGTGGGGCTGGTTTCCCCCTCATCTCTGCCATTACCCCTTCTGGAGCAGGCCAGAACTTTCTGGGAACCAGCACTAAGCTTCCCAGCTTTTGACACTCCCCAGCAGTCCTGATTCTGCTCCTCCCGCCCACCCACCCCCTATCCCTCATCCAGGCTTCCCTTTGCCCTCTGATGTTGTCTTCTCCTTTGCCAGGTTTTGGAGTTTCTGTCTCCACTGGCCCCTGGAGATGTTTGTTCTGTGTTCATCTTGTTTGCTACACCCTTGTGTTCACCACCACGCTGGGCTCCTGGAGGAAATGGATGGCAAGATGAGCCCTACCCTCTGTGGGAGAACTTTCTGCAGCCCCTTCAGCCCCTCAGCCCTCAGCTCTGCTGCCTCCCTGGTGGGTGGTATGGAGGAATCCCAGCTCAGATTGCTCCCTCCAGGGGTCCAGGACTTCCTGTGCCTCAGGTGTTCTCAGCTGCACGATGCTTTCTTACTCATATTCCCTTTATCTCCCTCCTCTTTCTCCCCTCTCTTTCCGCTCACCTCTCCTCTTTCTTGTCTCTCCCTCCCTCCCTCCCCCCCCTTTCTCCCGCCTTCCCCCCCTCCCTCCCCCTTTCTCTTTGTCTCATTTGTCCCTCAGGGCAACTAGAATCCCACACACCTGGGGCTTGTACCTACTGTGTTCTTAGCCCCAGGAAGCCCCAAGCCAGGCATCATAGCTTGGATCAGCTCTTTGCCAGGGGGGTATTGTGCCTGCACACAGCAGGACTGTAAATCACTTAACTTGTCAGAGAAGCCACTCCCTGCTCAGCACTCAGAACCTGTCAGTCAGGGACCCCTGGTCACCAGGACTAAGGACTTGAGCAAGAGAGCACCCCTGAGGCGCCCTCAGGATGCCCACCTATAGGAGCCTGCACACCTGGGTGTTTTTATGAGGTTGTATGTCGTGTGAACCCTTTATATAAACGTTAGCCGATTAAATACAGACCGTTCATCTAACTTGTGCTGGGCAGCTTGCTTCCATCCAGAGGTGGACAGAGGGGCTGGCGGAGAGAACTGTCACTCAGTAAGGACGTGAAGGGGAGACGTGCTGACAATTCCCAGCATTGCTCCCCCTGGCTGGAACTGCAGGAGTTCCTGGCACCGGAAACTGCCCTGCCGTTCACGCCCCAGCCACCGGGTGCCAGCCCTGCCCCTCTGTGTGTCCGGATACCACCCCTCCTGCTGCTGCTTGAGCAGGACCTCAGACTCCATCTGCATGTGACCATAGCCCACAGCCTCCTGACTGCAGACAGGCCAGGGGTGGGGCTCTTTGGGGTGATTCTGAGTGAGGGATAGAAGCACCTCAGAAGAACTGTGTAAGGAAAACCCAGCTCCCATTTTACAGGCCTGACCCCGAGCTTTGACCTGACCTGAACGGATGAGCTTGGCCACCTCTCACGACAGGACAGGCTGGCTCTTTCTGTCCACATACAGACTAGGGACACAGGGCTTGAGGAACAGAGCAGTGCCCACCTCCTGGGGGTTTTAGGACAACTTTGGGGCCCAGGAGAGGGAAGTCTTTTGCAAGACTAACTGGTTTGTCAAATGTTACACTACCACTATGATCTGTGCTGGGTGCCATGGCACAGCTGAAGATCTTGGTCCTACCCATATGATCCATGCCCATGTAAGAAACACCCCAGGATCCCCGACTCCCCCCTGAGGTGCCATGAAAGTGCTGATGAAGGCAGTAAGGTTCCTTAGTCCAGACCAGTCACTGTCAGGTCCTGATAACTGGGGGTGCCCCAGCAGGCAGAGCCCCCTGTCCTCCTACATAAACCAGAAAACAACCATGACCTCACAGTGACTTCCTGGCCCTACGGTGCCTGGCGATCAGTTCTATGCTTTGCACAGGGAGTCTGTACATAGCTTCTCAACAGATGTGGGCACGTGCGGATGTAGATCTGTTACACATGTCAGCCTGCTCACTTGCCCTCCCCAAATGCCCACATTTAACCTGGAATTGCTAAAATACCCAGTAAAAAATGCCTGGGGACTTGCTCCGCCCTGCCACTCTGGTAGTGCACTTTCCATTTTATTTTTATTTTTTGACCGTCCTGGGGCTTGAGCCCAGTGCCTGACTGAGCTTTTGTGCTCATGGCTAATGCTCTACCACTTAAACCACAGCTCCACACTTGCAGTGTTTCGGGGTAGTTATTTTGGACATGAGTTTCATGGGCTTTCCTGACCGGGCTGGCTTCAAAGCACAATGCTCAGATCTCGGCCTTCTGAGTAGCTAGGATTACAGATGGGAGCCACTGATGCCCAGCCATTTTAATAAACTTCGATCACTTTCGTTGTGGTTGTGTCTTGCTTGAATCCTCTAGCAATGCAGAAGAATCCAGGTTAAGCTGTGTACGTTCCTGATAACAGCAGACAACAGGAGGGGTCCAGTGAATGTGTGTGTGTGAGAGAGAGAGATCTGGAAGGGGATAGGCCAGCAGCTTAGAAATGCAGATGCCCAGGAGAAAGCAAAACCATAGAACTGGGGCGTCAGGTCAGCTGGCAGTAAATGGGCATGCTTTCTGGGTGTGGCATCTTAAGGCATAACCTTGAAAACAATGGAGCCAGAGGAAATAATCCTCTCCAGTGTTAATTTAATTTGCAAACTAAAATTCTCACTGAAGTGCCATTTCACAAGAATAAATGTCCTAACCAGTGAACCAGAAATGTAATACTGAGTGTGAGACTTTGATCAGCCAGCTAACCTTGAGAAAGCCTAAAGTGGAGTACAGAGAACCTTGCAGAAACGCTAAGGAAGAGTGCCCAGGCCCTGAGTTCAAGCCTCAGTCCTAGGATATGCAAACAAGTACTCTGAGAAGCTTTAATCCTATGTACATTATGTGATCATCTTTATGCCAAAAGTCCAGTCATTTTGATGGACTATGTCTCAGAGGTGACTGTTTGGGGTTGTATGTTCCAGACATCTCGTGGCCCCTTCATATTGATAGGTCCAGGGCCGCTTTTTGTGCTTGGGACAGCTTTCAGTAATAGTTTCTCCTCTGCTGGCTTGGTGGGGAGAGCATGGAGGGGGATGATTTCGTGCATGTCAGATTTTCATTGCTATAGCACTTGACCACTTTAATTCTACTTTTCTTTGTTCTTCTGTTACTCTAATTGCTCAGTTTTCTTGGGGACTTGAGATGGATAATAAAATTTCCGAGACCCTCTGGTTCTGAGCCTTTACTTGATTTCAAAAGTTACTTTGTTACAAATTGGGGATATCATGTATTCTATTACCAAGGCAGCTGACCATCAAGGCTGAGTTGCTCAGTGAGTCAGTCACCTGTGGAAAACACCATTTGCGAATGTGAGAAATTTCTAATTTTTTTTTGTCAGTCATGGGGCTTGAACTCGGCCTGGTCATTGTCTCTGAGCTTTGAGCCACAGGGTCACTTCCAGCTTTTGTGTGGTTAACTGGAGATAAGAGTCTCACCAGGAGTTTTCTGCCCAGGCTGGCTTTGAACCACGATCCTCAGATGTCAGCCTCCCGAGTAGCCAAGATTACAGGTGTGAGCCACCAGCACTCAGCGTAAGTGAGAAGTTATTTAAGAAGATACTCTTTCAAATACATTACTTCTGTGATCACTTGTACTTTAATTGTTTATGCCGGTACTGAGGCTTGAACTCAGGGCCTGGGTACTGCCCCTTAGCTTTTTCACTCAAGGCTGGCACTCTTAACACTTGAGTCACAGCTCCACTTCTGACTTTTTGGTGGCTAATTAAAGATAAGAGTTACACACTTTCCCAGTGAGGCTGCCTTGGAACTGAAATCCTCAGATCTCCGCCTTCTGAATAGCTAAGATTATAAGCATGAGCCATTGATGCTGGGCCTATTTGTAATTTTAGAGATTTAAAAACAATTGAAACTACGGAGCCCCCTATTTCAAGAACAGAAGAGAGATTTAGGAACTCACTTTAGAATCAGTAACAGGGGACTTAGCCATCTGGTTCACTGGCTAAGACGCCGGTCACCAGCGGCACCAGAGCCTCCCTTCCATTGGGTGTCACCTCTGCTCAGTGGTGACCTCATCAGCCACTGGCCAAGGACACCGACAGCCATGTCCACCTACCACCCTTCTGGATGGCTCGTACTGAGTGCTGCATCTGAGTGTCTGGTTTCTGCTCACCCTCCCAATTGTGGGGAGCAGGGAGCCTTGGCTGTAGAAGGAACACACCGGTTTTGCATCTCTCATATAGGAATCGTCAATTGATGATCAGAATATAGTCATCCTGTTTGGCCTCTCATGAGCTCCCTGTACCTGTGTCTGTATGTCATCTGGGGTGCTCTACCCTTCCACCGCACTCCCCATCACCCGAGTGGATAGGCCTCCAGAGAGCTCAGTCTCCCGCCCCTCCATCTACTGACCTGACTTGGTTTATAGATTCTCCTATTTGTGTTCAACACAGAGGCACCAGTTTCTTACCCCACTCTTCCCCACACTGACCCCTTGGCCACACGTCTGTCGTTGACAGGCTCTGGGGGACACATTGGGAGTTGTTTGAGGGCTTAGGGTTCACATTCAGATGACCGCACATGTGGGAGACTAGACATTCTTGTTCAGCTAAAGCCCAAGACAAAACTCACAATTCCTTTCTGGGCTCCTCTCTTCCTGGCATCCTTTCCTTGCTTTGTACCGCTCCCCCTCAAAGGCAGACATTCTATTGTGCAGATCATCTTGGCTCTCTGATTTGAGGCCAGCTTTCCTTGACTCAAAGACATATGGATAGCTAAACAAGAAGACTTCCATTTTTTTTTAAATGGTGTCTCTCCTAGGAGGGAGACCTGATCAGTTCCAGGCTTTCCGTTTTCTTTATTTCTACTACCTCCCTTTGTAGTGTGCTGCTCAGTGAGCTCTTGCGTGGAGAACGAAGGAAGAGAGTTTGTATGAGCAAGATCTGTTACAGAACTCTCTGGAAGGTGTGCAGGACTCAGGTCTACTGAGAGAAGTCCTTGGGGGCTTCACAAGAATAGGGTGTAGGGCATAAAGAGGAACGATGGCTGTCCCAGAACCAAGCGCAGCCTATAGTGGCTGAGACAGAGGTAATCTATCCCAGTCCCTTGAGGGCTCTGATGGTAATGATGAGAGCTGAGTCCACAGATGGTTCAGGGCTGGAGAGAGGCAGACCCAGATTCAGCCTGGCCCCGGAGCCCGTGACCTTCATCAGCATGCCGTATTATACACACTCGGCAACCAAATCACACCTGGCTGGAATCCCAGCTCAACCACTTCCTGAGCCCCCATAGCTAAAAGTGTGCCAGTGCGCACAGCCTGGAATAAAATAGCTGCATATGTTGCTTTGAATATTGGATCACTAACAGAAAGTACCTGGCCCAAAGTAATTTCAGTGAACTTCTAATATCCTTCTGCTACGGTATTTTCTATTTTTAGTAGAAAGTATCGTTGCCAGTGTTCTTAAGGGGAGAAGTAAAAAGTTTTCTACCATGATTTACTGGGTAGGGGAGAGGGAGGATTCTAAAAGCGGAGACACACACCAAGTATCAATGGCTGCCTTCCTACTCCTACCATGGTCATTTTAACAGAGGATGACTCTTGGTCTATGGGTGCAGAGACCAAGATTGTTGCCAGAACAACCCAATTGGCTCTATTTTACAAAAGCAAACAATTGCCTCATTTGATGGCCTCTTAACAAACATGACATGTAATCACAAATAATTAGGCCGATTTTTGCTCCGAGTTACAACTGCCCTCTTCAACATCTCTGCTTTCCTTAGAGACCATTTAATAGGGTGACAAGCCTGTCATCTGCTCGGGCTTCGGGCTACCTAAGAGGGGGTTCATCCAGGTACTCAGGTCCCAGGGTGAAACTGGCCTACCTCAGCCTTGTGGCTACTTCAAACTAAAACACTTGTCATTCACTGGAGGTGGGCTAGTCATGTGTTACAAAGAAGCATGAAATAAACTTTAGATTGGTGGGGCCTGAGCCCCTGCCCAGTGCCCGACTGGCCTCCAAAATGGAGATGCTCGTGCTAATGGCAGGTGACAACCAAAATTGTTTGCTGCCCTTTTGAGAAGTGAGGAAAGAGGGGAAAAAATAGCCAAATGCCCAAACAGTCATGGTAAGTAAGTCCCCTGTGACCTAACCTTTATAAGAAAAGTAATTTAAAACCACAAATCACTTTTGTTTTCATTTCTGCCTTTCTCAGCCCTTTTCTGATTGTAAAACCAACCTCTCTCCCCTGCTCAGTGGAATGCTTACTCTATTTTCAGAATAAGGGATTGCCTGATTCTAGATTCACTAGTAAAAGCCAATTAAGATCTCTAAATTCACCTGGCATTGGTAATGCACTCCTGTGATCCTGGCTACTCAGGAAACTGAGATCTGAGGATCTCGGTTCAAAGCCAGCCTGGGCAAGAAAGTCTGTGAGGCTCTTATCTCCAAGGAAAAGCCAGAAGTAGAGCTGTGGTTCAAGTGGCGAAGTACCCAAAACAGCCAAATGAGAGCTTGTACACATACACACACACACACACACACACACACACACATAAAGTTTAAATAACTTATAATTTTGTCTTTGCACAGAAGTGGGTATTCCAACAACCATTGTCATTTCCTGGTGAAGAAGCCCCTTGTTACACACACACACACACACACACACACGCACACTTTTTGAAAAAATAAAGCACCAAAATAGCCATCTTGGACAAGATACAAACAAATGCTCAAAGAAATTAAGAAACTGAGGATTGCTGAGCTGGCGGCTGACCTGCTGAGTCAGGGACTCCAAATGAAAACCACTGGTCTTTTTGGAGTATTATTTCATCTGGCTGTATTATTCTGTCCAATTTAGAAAACCAGGCAAGTCAAGTTCAACCAAATTTGGCAAATAATACAGAAGAAGGGGCATGCGGTCTTAGGTACTCGCAAAGGTGATTGTGAAACCACACGGATCGTGGGAAGGATGGGGTCAGTGTAGGATCTTGCACACTGCATTCTGGGAAAACTTTGTCAGTGTCTCCTGATTGTGTGTGTGTGCGCGCGTGCGCGTTTACTGTAGTGGTTTTGTAGTTGGTTTTTTTTTTTTTTTTTTTGCCATTGTGGGGTTCCTCCTGCTGTGCAGACATTTTTCATTTTTTAATATAGTCCCATTATTGTATCCTTGTGTGTTCTGTTTTGTGTTCTTAGGATTTCGCTATAATTCTTTTTCATGTTCTCCTCTAGTATTTTGTAATATCTTTTGTTTAAATTATTAAGCCATCTGGAATTTGTTTTCCTCTGGGAAGTGAGGTAGTAACTTAATTTTTGAAATTTCCGAATGACTAGCCAGTTGTTACAATCCCATTTTACTGACCGTGTGTTCTTTACTAGCCGTCTAAAATGTCACCTTGGTTGGGTGTGAGAGGCGAGATTTCACCTCTGCCATCTTGTTACCTTCAGCAGCTGGGCCTGAATTAGACGAAGGAAACATAACAGGTGTTAAACCCGGTGGGTGGGCGGAGAGGGCTGACGTGCGCATGTGCAGGGCCGGGGCCTGGGGTGTGCACTGTGGAGAGGCCGGGCCTGGGAAGACCGGCCCTTATTCGTACAGATTTCTTTTCGTCTGGTGGTGAGAGTTATTTCCTCTTCTTTCAGGAAAAGGGAAGTAGGAAGTTGTCCTTGGTGCCTGGCCCTTGCTGAGTCCTGTATGTCACAGTGGCATAATTGGGGGCACGCTCTACCACCCTTCATTCACACACCAGGTTCCGCGCGTCTCTACCTCACTGCAAAGGTCCCACGCTCACAACCGGGGTGGGCGGCTCGCCAGGGCGGTGCGCGCTGGGCGTGGCCCGGTGCGTGCTGGGCGTGTTCCGTTGCACACTGGGCGTGGCCTCGTATATGATGGGCGTGGCCTCGTGCGTCCTGGGCGTGGTCCGGCGCGCGCTGGGGGTGGCCCGGTGCGTGCTGGGCATGGACTGGTTCGTTCTGGGCATGGCCCGGGGTGCTCTGGGCGTGGTCCGTTCGCTCTGGGTATGGCCCGGTGCACGCTGGGCGTGGCCAGGTGCGCTCTGGGCGTGGCCCGGTGCGTGATGGGCGTGGCCCGGTGCGCGCTGGGCGTGGCCCGGTGCACGCTGGGCGTGGCCCGGTGCACGCTGGGCGTGGCCAGGTGCGCTCTGGGCGTGGCCCGGTGCATGATGGGCGTGGCCCGGTGCGCGCTGGGCGTGGTCCGGCGCGCGCTGGGGATGGCCCGGAGCGCAGCGTGGTCCGTCGCACACTGGGCGTGGCCTCGCGCGTGCTGGGCGTGGTCCGGTGCGCGCTGGGCGTGGCCTGTGACGCCCCGCCTCCCTCCTTCGTCCTCCTAGCACTTCCCCTGCTGAATGCCCATTTACCTTTTGGTCAATCGCGTGTACGTTGGATTTATAAATTCGCTTGGGAAATGCTGTATCTTTACAGTGTTCAGCCCTTCTGGTTAGTGACTCAGCTAGCACTTTCTACAGCTGGGCATGGCCCACGATGTGGCAGAACCTGGAGTCCGGACCACGGTTCTTCCCACGTGGTGGGCAGTGGTTGGGGCCGGCTGGTGAGGTTCGGAGATGCGGGGGCAGGCGTGGTTATCTTCCACAAGTAGGCTGTGATGGGGAACTGGTGCTGCAGGGACCGGAGAGGAGGCTCAATTGGCTCTGGCCAATTGGGCCGCACACACCCCTCGTGCCCTGCCCCCTGGAGGGTCTCCAAGGCGAAGGTGGGAAGTGCCCGCTCAGAATCCTGCCATGGTCACCAGGAAGTTTCCCCTGCACCTGGCTGTCCCAACCGGCCAGCCGTCCAGGCCTGGTACTGAATGCTCCCCCTGGGGTTCTGGGAGCCATTTCCACAGTGTTGAGAATCATTACAGGGGGCTGGGAATATGGCCTAGTGGCAAGAGTGCTTGCCTCATGTACATGAAGCCCTGGGTTCGATTCCCCAGCACCACATATATAGAAAATGGCCAGAAGTGGCGCTGTGGCTCAAGTGGCAGAGTGCTAGCCTTGAGCAAAAAGAAGCCAGGGACAGTGCTCAGGCTCTGAGTCCAAGCCCGGGACTGGCCAAAAAAAAAAAAGAATCATTACAGGGCGGTAGAGAGCCTGCCTCTCATGCTCAAGCACCACATAAATAGGAAAAGCTGGAAGTGGCCCTGTGGCTGGAGTGGTAGAGCGCTAGCCTTGAGCTGAAGAGCTCGCAGATGGTGCCCAGGCCCAGAGTTCAAGCCCCACGACTGACAGAAAATAAGAAAATAAAATAAATAGAACATCCTTGAAGTCAAATTGTTTCCAGCTAAGTTCAACATGAACCCTAAGATGTGAGGCAAATATAACTCGCCCAGAGACTCCCTTCCTGCCAGCTTCTCCTATAAAACAATGTACTCAAAAATAAAAGCGTTCACAGTTCAAACAAAGGCCCTGGGTATTGAGAGTATGAAATGAAACATAGGTGTCTGATGGGTCGGGAGAAACAAAGCATTCTCCAGCAGAGATGGTACCCCGGGGGCTCTGTAATTACCACATCTTCTTTGGAAGGTCTGTTTTGTGACCACCCAATGTAGGTTAGCTGAGTTGCCAAGGTGAGAGGCGCAGTCTGATTGGTTGGTCGTGGCAGCCACCCCGGGGTCCTGTTCTGATCTTGGTGTAGCACTTCCAGTGCAGATGCACAGGCTCCGCCCACATCTTCCCTGAGCCACACCCACCTCTGTCTCCATGGGCTGCAATTGTCTTCATTTCATCTATCAGGATGACCCAGAAGCAAGCAATTGTCTTTAAGTGGGTCATCCCCTGGATCAACCTACAGCATTCTCGCTGCAGAAAATGGGTCTTTGTTTAAGTATACGGTAGAAATATAAATGAATAACATCTGACCAAAGGCTGGGGTAAGAAGAGAGAGGGCAGTGTGAGTCACGAGCTCCTTGAGGGAGCTGTGCTCTTGTCTTCATTTCAGAGATGAAGAATCCAGGCTCAGAGAGCACCTGCGACTTAGCCATGATGGCAGAGCTAGTTAGCAGAGAAGCTAGAATCTGAACGCCAGAGAGTCTGAGTCTAGGTCCCAACTCTTCTTCCATGACACTCTTCTCCACAGGAGCGTGGCAGATATTCCATGAAGTCTGTCCATTGCTGGTCAGGAACAAACGAGGCTGGCGTGCATGAGCTGGGCATGCGTGTCTCCAGGACTCAGCAGACCTGTCAGGTTGCTTTGCCACAGGGCCCCTGAGGCCTGGCTCTGTCAACACACAGGACACCTTCCTCTATCGCCTCAGGCTCTGTGGGCTCCAGTTTGCTTAGGACATTCTGGGGATGACTTGGAGGTGCCTGCACCGGGGCAGGTGTAACAACTACAGTGTCCCTATGCAAGTATAGAGTCATAGTTGCTCAGTGGTCTCAGATCCTGGGAAGGCCAGTTATAGCGCTCTAGCTGACTTTCAGAGGATGGGGAATAAGATCACCTCTGCTTCCTCGTCATTCTTTTTCATTTATTTTATTTATTTTTAGGTGCAGGTTCTGGGGCTTGAACTCAGAGCCTTGAACTCTCACTTGACTTTTTTTTTTTGTCAAGCCTGGTGCTCTACCACTTGAACCGTAGCTCCACTTCTGAATTTTTTTTTGTTAGTTCATAAAACGAGTCTCATGGACTTTTCTGCACTGGCTGGCTTCAAACCACCATCCTCAGATCTCAGACTTCTGAGTAGCTAGGATGACAGGTGTGAGCCACTGGTGCTTGGATCTCACTGTTCTCACAGATATATGAGAACCCTCCAGTTCTTAGGCACAAACCGGCCTACCATGTTTTCATGTTAAAGATCAACAGAGGATGTGGTTAAAATACAAAACGTGGAAGCTGGGGCCTGGGAATGTGGCCTAGCGGTAGAGTGCTTGCCTAGCATGTATGAAGCCCTGGGTTCAATTCCTCAGCACCACATATACAGAAAAAGCCAGAAGTGACACTGTGGTTCAAGTGGTAGAGTGCTAGCCTTGAGCAAAAAGAAGTCAGTGACAATGCTCAGGCCCTGAGTTCAAGACCCAGGACTGGCAAAAAAAAAAAAAAGTAGAATCTAGGTGCTGGTGGTTCACGCCTGTAATCCTAGCTACTCAGGAGGCTGAGATCTGAGAATTGCAGTTCAAAGCCAGCTTGGGCAGGAAAGTCTGTGAGACTCTTATCTCTGATTAACCATATAGAGGCAGAACTGTGGCTCGAATGGTAGAGCGCTAGCCTTGAGCACAAAAGCTTAGGGACAGCGCCCAGGCCCAGAGTTCAAGCTCCAGGACTGGCAAATCATCATCATCATCCAGAATGTGGAACCGGGTTGACCACATTCAGATCCCAGCTCTGATCTATGCCAGCTCGTGTGAACCTTAGCAAGCACTCCTCCTGTCCAGGAGCTATAATTGTACCTACTATGCGTCACCGGGAGGAGGCGTGAGCTGCACACACTGAGTGTTTTGATTGCAGTGCCCGGAACCAGGAAGTCCTAACGGTTATGATCACTGCGTGCGGTGGAACTCACTGGCCTTTCCCTTAGAAACTACACTTTTCAGCCTTTGCGGAGAACACCCTCTCCCGACACCCCGACCCTCTATGGAGACTGCTCCCCAAAGAAGGTCCACAGACACGACCCCCCGATGGTCAGGGGCAATGAGTTCTTCCCCCAGATGCGCAGTGCTGGCACCTGTGTAGCACGGTACTCCTCTCACCTTCCCATCTCCTCTCCACCTTGGGGTGCTGGCGATTCTCACCTCTGCCATACAAAGGTTTAAAATGTTCGGTTGGACTGAACATAACCATCCTTCTCTGAGAAGGTCTTCCCCTACACTTCTGGTGACTGAATTTCCTCCACCTGCGCCTGTCTTCTCAGAGAAGGTCTGACGGTCGGGGAGTCTGGGGAACGGAAGCTTCTCTGAGAACACAGAGACACAGTGTGGTCCTTGAGCCACCCCCACCCACCCGTCTCCACTAAGATGGAGCCCCTTGAGTCTACAGCACTACATATTCCTTATGCTATAGGCTCTGGACCCCCGCTGGGGAGATGGGCAGGCACAGAGGCCAAGCGGAAGCCATGGCCAGTCCCCAAATGGACACAGACAAGTGACAGACTGCCACGTCTTGTGTGCCAGCACCCGCTGGGGCCACCCTCTGTCGCTTCTCTCCAGCAGCTAGAACTGTCTGTCTCCGCAGGCTCAGCCATGAGCAGCCTGAGTCCAACTGGAGAATGGTGTTGAGAATGAAGGGAGGTTAAGGACTGTGGCTCCCAGCTGCTCTCTCTCCCGACTGCCTGTGGTTACCTGATGTTGGAGTTCAACCCCTAATCCTACACCCTAAACCTGACAATGCAGGCGGCACCTTCCACCTGCAAGCCCAATGCCCAGTGCAAACACAGTTGAGGTGTGTGTGTATCTCACATGCATGCACACACATGTGCATGTGCACACACTCATGTGCTCATATGCACAGATTTTTTTTTTTTTTTGCAGAAAAATGGAGGCCCAAGGCCTCGCTTGCTAGTCACAGCCCGGCGATCCGCAACGGACAGCCAGGGCTCTGTGTTCGTAGTACATGCAGGAGCCCCGCACCCCCGGTAGGCGCTCACGTGCCCCCCCCCCCCCCCAGCGGCCTTACACTCACACTCGGGGACAGCACGGGCATGGTGGATAGCTTTGCGACAGTGAGCATGCTCCTCCAGCTCGTGGGGCCCCGGTCTCCTCTAGGCTGTGAGGATCAGCAGCCCCGGGGGGAGCGGTGTGCTGTCTTGATGCCGGGCCTGGCTGGCGCCGGATGAGCCGTGTGGGGGCAGGGCGTTAGAACGTCCATCTCCTCTTGAGATGGAAATCAGGAGGACAAGTGTTCATCCTCCCCGAGCTTCCTGACACCCCAGGCTCAGGGGTGCAGAGGAGGATTCAACTGTGCCTGGCCCCTCTTTTTTTTTGGCCAGTCCTGGGCCTTGGACTCAGGGCCTGAGCACTGTCCCTGGCTTCTTCCCGCTCAAGGCTAGCACTCTGCCACTTGAGCCACAGCGCCGCTTCTGGCCGTTTTCTGTATATGTGGTGCTGGGGAATCGAACCTAGGGCCTCGTGTATCCGAGGCAGGCACTCTTGCCACTAGGCCATATCCCCAGCCCTATCTGGCCCCTCTTGATGTCTCTTAATATAAAAGGTAGACCCCTCTGTTCTGAGTCACCTTGGAGCTTGTGGAACGTTTCACAAGGCCGCCTGAGGTCGCAGGGCACGGCAGGCGTGGGCAGCAGGGCACGGCCATTAAGCCAAGGAAGACACGAATCCCAGGATCGTCTGCTCTGAGTCCTCAGCGATCCCCTGGCTTCTGCCCATCCATCCGGGTCGTGTTCTTCAGCTCGCTCCCGCGGTGACGGGGCCATGGCCAGTCACAGGACCTCGGCTCCACTCTGAACGGACGGGCTCGTCCCTCCCTGCTTCCTTCCACGTCCATCCCCGTGAGACGGACGGTCCACAGAGACCACCAGTGTCATTCTTAGTGCAGAGAATGAAGGGAAATGGGCGGGAGGGGGAGGGAGGTGCTGGGTCAGAAGGCACCGTTAAGGAAGAGCCTCCTAGGGGAGCAGAGAGGCCACTGCACCCACCCGAAGGGTGCCCTCCCTTCTGCATGCTCTGGGAGGATGTATTCCCCAGAGAGAAAGACTATGGGAAGGTCCCAAGAACAGGACAGCCTGGAGGAACAGAAAAGGTGCTCGGCAACCTGGACAGTCATCTTAGGAGAGATGAGAACAGGAGTCCGGAAGTAGGCATGCCTAGAAAACGCAGGGTCCTGAGTTCAAATCCTAATACCATAAAGAGGAAAGAAAAAAAGAGGAGATGGGCCAGGCAGTAGGTCTCGCAAGGCCTCAAACCAAGCTCTTATCCCAAGGGCTGTGAGGAAGCGGGGGTAATGTGGGTGGGTGTGCATGGAAGAGAGTGGAGTGGTGTTCCTGTGGAGAGGCACAGTGGGTTGAGGGCACAGCGGGCCAGCCCCTTCCGGGCCCTTCTGGCTCCTTCCAGAGGCGGTCAGGGAAGTTGCAGTAAAGCTGTGGGACTCTGGACCTGAGTATGGGAGCGAGGTATGGAGACGAGGACAAGGCGGGGTTGTGTCTTGGATAACCGATGGATTCGGTGTGGCTTGAAGAGAAGAGAGGAAAGACAGCCTTTGCCTTCCCAGTGGGTGCTTTGCTCTTCCCGACCGCCCAAGACCCTGGGCCTGCTTCCCTGCCGCCCCTCATATCTCCCGGGGTCTCCCAGCTGGACACCACGGAGCCTCTCCCCTCCACTCCCCTCCCAGCTTCTATTCTCACCCAACCTGACAGAGAGAGAGAGAGAGGAGAGCCAAACTAGGAGTGGGGGGAGCAAGCCCGTGACTAGGTTTTGTAGCAGCAGCTGCTCTTGGCTGGGCGTGAATGTGTCTGGGATATAAATCCAGTTGTGTTTGTGGATAACACGGGAAACAATTACTCATGCAAATGAACCCCTTCTACTGCTCTCCTTGACAGTCAGCATCTCAAGGAGACCCAACTCTGTCCATCCTCTGCTGGGATAGAAGCTTCTATTTTCCATCTATAGACTCCGGGATAATAACAGGCAGTTTCTGGGTTAATAATGACCTTCTAATTTTTGGCAGGACCATGGAGTTCCAAGACGGAGAGGCAGAGGGGAGATGGAGAACCGTGAGAGCAGTTCCAAGAAAGGACATCTGAGAACTGCAGGGGGAAAGTGACTTCAAAGTCGGGGGAAGTCAGGCACAGTGCTGGCCCCGATACTGAGGTGGCAAAGGGGATCCCAGGAAAGGGGACCCCTCACAGAGCCCCGAGCACAGCATGTCGTCTAGAACCAGGGGCCAAGACAGGACACATGACTTCATTCACTTACTCTTTCAACACAGCGCATCCAACAACTCCAACACGCCACGCTCTGGGCAGATTGGACGGGGCTAGCGAGAGGTGGGCAGGAGGAGGGCTGTCGGGCAAACAGGAAAAGCGCAAGGCAAGTGGAAGCCAGCACCAATCTGAGTGCGGCTGACAGGGGCCCAAAGGGCCTTAGCAACGGTACAAAGCCTTCAGGTGAGGTGGACAAGGGAAAGGGTGGAATTCCACAAAGACAAGAGCCCCTTGGCAGCCCCGGGGAGAGGCCAGGAGCTCTGTGGAGCTGAAACGCGCATTGGGAAGTCTGCTTGGAGCGTTGCCTCCTGGACTTCACATCCTTGGCACAATGTGCATGGGACCTGAGGCTTGCGTGGAATACGGGACAAAGGCGACATGGAGTGTGGGTGTGCGTCCTTGTGTGAGGATTACATCCTCGGTATGGTGCCGACCTAGCTCGGGCCTCTCACTCCCTTGCTCACGTAAGAAATGTGTGTGGCTGAGCGTGGCCCAGCTCCCAGAAGCAGCCAGAGAGAAGGAGGCATTTGGAAAAGACAAGAACAAGGAAACAGATCCTGCCAACAGCCCTGTGACCTCAGCAACAGACCCTTCTCCCGTCGGGCCTTCTGATGAGACTGTAGCGCTAGTGTGGACCTATGGTTCTACCCCATAGAAACCTAGCTAAGCCAGGCCCAGACTCCTGACCCACAGAACCCGTAGATAACACGTGGTTTAGAATCACTGAGACAGCAGTTGGTAGCAGGCCGACAAGGAGGGGAAGGGCCAGAGGCCTGCTGAGCCTGAGGACCAGGAGCCCAAGCCTTGGCTAACCTTTGGCACCACAGA